>NW_005842402.1:314542-339989 GCF_000455745.1 Alligator sinensis | reverse complement strand
CTACACCCTCAAAAAAGCAGACATTGAAGCCTTTCTCTAGGCACATTTTTGTGCTATCTTGTTAATTCATGTACTCACACTGTCTGGTTGCATAATAGACTCTATTTCCATAGTCTTGCAATGGCAAAAAAGAACAAAACAAAAAGACCAAGGCTGTTGAGGGTAAGGACAGGTAAGAACAGTGTTCCTTGAAGAATGCAAGATATGCTTACTGGAAGTACACAGATGACAACAATGAGTTAAGTCACTTTATTTTGTCTGAGCTGGTGATCAAAATATCTTGGGAGGGAGGGGGAAAGGCAGCATGAATCTTTTTATTTACCTAATAGAAAAAATGTAAATTATTTCAATGGACAATAAGTGCCCTGGAGCTTGTACTACTTGCCACTGCACATAAAAAATACTTTGCTGAAAGAGTTGGGGGGGGGGGGGGTTATTGTTTTGTATTGCTTTTTAGAAGTGCAGATTTCTTAGCTTTACTAAATATAGAACTGGTTGAAACGCAGTATATAAAAGAGAAAGGAATTTAGGAGAAAAGTTCTCAATAACGGGCAGAAATAAAAAAAAGCCATACAAATATTTAATAGAATATAAAATCAATATTGAATAACTGACACATAATGCAGACCCAGTAAATAAAAGTTGCAGATGTAATATTTTTTTTGTTAGTTTTAGATTGAAACACTGAAATAGTAGAGGTATACACACAGGAGTATAATGAAGTCACACAGGGTGATCAAAGGCTTGATTTTTCCACCCTGCATTTGGCAAGTATCATCACCCCTCCACAGAGAGCATGAAAGAGAGTAATCTTAGCTCTTTTCCATGCATGTAAAATTACAGTATATTTTCAAACTAGCATGACAATAAGCACTGTATATTCAGAAGTAACAAGAAAGGAAAGAAGTGAAGAACTGAAAATACTGGCCTTACAGTCAACCGCACATCTTCTCTTGAGCTCTTGTCCTTCCTTTTGTTCTGCAACTCTGTCCTTTGTCCTGCCCTGCTTCTCCCTCCTCCCTCTCTACCAGCATGTCTTCAGTGCCCTGACAGACGTTACACTAAAGAAATTATTAACTTGTTAGCTGTGCCATAACAGTAACCCTGACATGTTCAAGAAATTAATGGTGTGACAAAAGATGTGTGCTATTTTGTTGTAGCTAGTTTCCATTGCACCTTAAATTGAACATGTGGCAAGGCAGGGACAAACTGGAGCTGGTTCCAGACTCCTGTGTGGACATGGGCTGGGCTTGACAATCAGCTGAGGGTCAGCATAGGACTCTGGAACTGGCTCTGGTATGGTCCTGGGGCCAGGACAGACAATTAAGGGGCAATGTCAGGGCTGCATTGGTTCATTCCAGGCTGAAAGCACCTGACTTTCAACTTGTCAGGGCAAGGGAACCCCAGGATCATGTCCTGGGCTCCCACTGCACTGGCAAGTAGCATTGGCGCCTTTGGGATCTAACCTCTAACCCCAAATCGTGCATCCTGCCATGCACATGTGGTATGGCAGGAGACATAATTGTAAAGATGGGGAACAGAATCCATTACTCGAATACATGAAAATATGCCAGGGGACTCCAATGATTGGCTGGAGAAAGGCAAACAGTGAAAAAGGAGGATCCAGGGAATTACAGACCAGTCAACCTGACCTCTATACCTGGAAAGATCATGGAACAGGTTCTCACACAGTCTACTACAAAGCACCTAGAGGAGAACAAGGTAATTGGAAACAACCTGCATGAATTCACTTAGAGCAAATCATGCCTGACCAACCTGATTTCCTTCTATAATAAAAGGTGACAGGTTCTGTGGATGGGTGGGGGAGAGCAAAGTCTTGATTTTAGCAAGGTTTTTGACAACATTCTCATTAACAAGCCAATGAAATACAGACTAGACAAGAGTACTGTAATACGGATAGGTAACTGGCTAGATCACCATGCTCAATGAGTAGTTATCAACTGTTCAACATCTAGTTAGGAGGAGGCATGAAGTGGGGTTCCCAATGGGTCTGTCCTGGGTCTGGTACTGTTGAACATCATGAATGATTTGGATGATGGGACAGAGGGCCCTCTAACCCCACTTTCCTATGATCCTCAGCACTTCACCACTGTGGGGGGTCACAGAACACCACCCTTACTCCCATTCTTTTCTTTATCTTCACCACTGGGGGCCAACTGTTTTGGCACATGTGCCACAAATCAGCCCCAGGCCCTTCGTAAGTGCCACTCCCTCCTTTGCCCAATTCTGTTATATGCTTTCTGCTCCCTATTCTGTGCTCCTTGCCCAATTTCCTTCTCTGATTTCTGCTTCCTGCTCTATCAGCTGCTGTGCTACCTGTCCCCTTTCCCGAGCTGCTCAGTGCCACACACACAGGCTGCCCATGCTACCTGGGGCACTCATTCCACAGGTTGGCCACCCCTGCTCTACACACTCTCCCTTTCAGTAATCTCATGCACAAATAGATACGACTACCACCTCTATGCCAATAATGCTGTCCTACCTCTTTATTTTATGTTGGTCAATCTTCCCCTGGCTTCTCTAGCATGCCAGAAGCTGGGAAGAGCAGGGAAACGGCATTTTCCCCTGAAACAGGGCACTTTGCCCCACACCAAAGACCACATGCAGGGGTGCGTGCAGTAGAAAAAAGTAGTGGCACAAATTTCTACAGCTACCCTTTTCCCTGCTGAAAGCACACACCCCTGCATGCGGGGGGGATGTACTCTATGAGTCAACATACTAAGCAGTGTTTTCAACACATTATAACCCAAATCTTATGAGGATTTTTTGTATAGGCATCATAATAAAAGAGAATCTTGAGGGGTGATTTGAAGGAAGTCAATTAAGTAACTTTATGGATGTGCACATGGAACTCCTCCCAAGCACAAGAGGCAGTAAGAAGTTCTTTTCATAATCTAACAAGCAGATTATTGTAGCTGGCAACATGGGCTGATCAGAGATATAAATTGACATTTTAAAAGTGTACAGACATGAGAGCCTACAGAGAGCATCATGCAGGTTTTGGAACATAATGCAAACTGTAAAGATACTCTCAAAGGGGATTAACTGCTGAAGGAGATTTGAATTTGTTAGCATATATTTAGAAACAGACTCCCACCCTCATATATCATAACTTACTGAATATTCTTAACAAACCAAGTTTTTAAATCAGTTAAGACTAGTGACTTTTCCTCCTGATCAATTTAAACTAAGGAATTAATTGTGATAGAACAAAATGGAAAAAAAATAAAGAGCGTTTTGATTAATTCTAAATTTTAAAATACCTTTGGAAAACTGAATCATTTCAAACCATTTGCAACAGTACCTCTGAATCTCTTATATTGAAACACAGTTTGGTCATCATTTATGGAGGATCCAGTCATCTCTTTCACACAATATACAAAGGAAATAAAAGAGAACAAACAACTCTGATTCTACAATCTTTTAGATTCTCATCAGAGACCATTTCAAACACTGGAATTTGGGGGAGGAGATAGAGGAGGGTTCTAGGACATTTTCTTTAATTCAAATGTTAAAGGACATTTCATCTACCAGCACCCAGCTCAGAGTTTTGCATTTTTCGCCAACTACAGGGTGGCATATCTACTCCATTATAAATAAAAGCAGGACTGTATTTCTTTTTTGCTTGTAAGTATAGAAACAGCAAAAGAGAATCCAGAACCTTGAGTCTGAAAGGTAAGCAAAAGAGGATCCAGTGTTAGTTATGTGGATTTTTTGTTAACTTCATAAACATTTCATAATTGAATACAGACAATGTTTATTAAATCAACATTTACAGGTCACCTTTAAGTACTTTTGTACCTCCTCATAGGCCAAGGTAATTGCTTCTGTATCAGTTCCTTCTCCTCAACAAAGATTATTCATATTCTCTGCTATAAATTATGAACACACTATGGTTGGTTTTTAAAGCCAATTTCATTCAAAAACACCCTGCTTGAAATATGGCTTCAAAAAGAATTGTAAGGCTTGCATTTTCAGTTATTTCTCATTCATGCAGAGCTTGGGCTTAGCAGTTTGAAAGAATAAAAAAACTGGCAGATATATAGTTTTAACTACTTCCATAAGGAAAGAAAAAACACATGTAAAATGAAAACTCACCAACAGTGAACACTGAAGTCTTCATTCATTATTCATCAATGAATATCACTGACAGTGAAGAAATGTAATCAGGAATTACTCTGATTGGCCAACATTCAGGTTATCTGAACATTAGAGTTCAGATAACTAAATACATATGGCTTTAAACTATTAAGTCCAACTTTTTATTCAGACCCAAAACTAATATAACAGGGATAAATTGAGATCATAACAATTACACATTAGTCTTGCAATTTTGTCTTACCTTCATAAAAGCACATTTCATACATGTAATGCCCAACAATTATAACTAGCACTGGCTCCACTACCCTTATGAAAAAGTTACTAAAATTTTGGATAAACTTGTCACTTCTCGCCCTGGTGAGAGCCTTGAATGTTGCTGCTGATGTACAGACCTCTAAAATGGAAAATGTCATCTAACAAAATAGAGTAGACTAAAAAACAAGGAATACCATCTTCTAGCCTTAGGATATTCAGCATGTGTTTGCCATTCATTTTTGGTTAAAAATGCAGAACTAAGAATTAAAGAAGTTAATCATTGCTATGACTTATTCATGTCAGAGATGGATAAGTACAGGCTATCAAGTGTTTTTTAAGAAAGGATTTTTCAAAGGATCAGAAACAATGAACACAAGGTCATCCTTGCACATTGACAAGTAAAAGGAGATTGGAAAATGTGTTATTTAAAAAGAATATGCGCACACACATGTACGTGCACACACACAGGCACCGTCAAGCAGTGAAGAAAGAAAAGTATAATGGCCTACTGGCAAAAGCACAAGTGAGAAATATCTTGATCATTTTTTCCTCTTTTAGAAGATTCCTGCACATTTTGGCAAATTCCCACCAAATTCCCTCCAGGGACTACAAACACAGAGACTAAGTACAGATAGTCAAAAAGCCCATGGCTGAATCTAGTCAATCTTTGCAGGTTAGTCTAGGCTGAATACATTGAACCAATAAGCAAGTGAACAGACGTTCACTTTTGATACCGGAAATGCAGCCAACATGCCTGCAGTGGCCCAGGCCAGAAGCAGGGGGGCACTAGACCATACTTCCCTACCTGGCTGGAGCAGACAGCTTGGGCCAAAGGTAGCTCACCCCCCCTGAGGGGAGCTTGCAGGTGACGTGCAAAGCATCCTTGGATGCTGGGACACTGCTGAGTTAACTTGAAGGAAGGTGAGGGGAAGGGAAGGGAAGGGAAGGGAAGGGATCTGGGGCAGAAGTTCAATAAACCAATTTAACCTAAATCAGTTAAGTCTGATGCTACTTCCGTCCAGGTTCATCTTAAACCAGTTTCAGCCATTTTGAAAACAGTTTATGTGCACTGAACTTCTGTTGTGTTACCAATTTGAAAAGGTTTGCGATCGCTTATACCGATTTGTGTCTAATTTCTGCCCCTAGCCCAAAACACTCCCCTTCAATAATACAGAACAAGTAAGCCATCAGCAGCATCTTATTGTAAAATACCAGGATTAAACAAAGAAAAGGGACTTTCAAGAAAAATATCTTTGAAGCAAATATCTAGAAACGTATATACAACATGTTCTATTAAATATGTCCTTTAACTGTTGCTTTTAGAAGAAATTTTCTAGGGATTAACATTAATTTGATATAAACTGTTAATAAAAAAACTAGAATGCATTTGATTCTTTAAATCAATACAAAAATATTTTAAAGTATGTAAACATTAATGCAGTTAAAGAACATATTGTCCTAAAAAAAGGATACTCAAAACTGCCTTGCACAAGGAGAAAATAAAATACCAGGTGCATAATGGAAAACTTCTATAGCAGGAAGAAAATCTTCAGCCATCTAATATAAAGATATTATCTAGTGATTAAACAAGAAATAATAGTTGCTGGGAGAACAGTGGCCCAGACATCTATGCCAAGAAGCATCACTACATTGCTCTAGCACTGTAAAGAGGCCTTTAGGGTAATTTATAACTCTTTAAATCCAATTTATAGTGACAAAGGGGCCTTAACTAAATCAGAATTTACCCTCCATGGTTATGGAGTAGAGAAAAAACGTGGAGAAGGAAAGAAGTTGGCAGTAGATGAATGACAGAGATGGGGAAAAAATCTGGGAAAAATTCAGAGCTTAAAAATTCTGCTCTCCAAAGACTTCCCAGTACTGAGTAAGTCTAGATCCAATTTACTCTTCCAACAGATTTAAAAAAATCATTTTGTCCACATAGACTAACAGCTCATGATTTCTACTAATAGATTAATAAAAGCAAAACACATGGACTTTGGTAAATAATATGTAAGAGCTTACCACCTTAAACTAAACCACTGTACTTTCAACTGGAAATTAATAAGGCTACTTTTATAGGCAGATCTTAGCCCCAGTTTTTTAAAGCAGATTGTTTCCTGGAAACATCTGGAGTAAGTGAAAGTTTTAATATGACTACATCATCACTGTTAGTTTTAAAACACTAGAAGTTTGATAATGTAAGGACCCTTGGGTGGTTTTCCCTTTGAAAGCAAATGCACCCATTCCCTAAAACAAATGTCATTCTTTTCAGGTTTTCCTTATTTTAAAAATGGCTAACCTTGGTCTGCCATCACATATGGCAAAGTTGTCACATTTATAGAAATTTCATCTACTTCAATTATACTTGATTCTGAAGCCATCCACATATACAGCTCACCATGTTTAACACACAAAAGTATGGTGTGACTGAAGTTTTCTGCCTTTGAGTCTGCATGTCCTCATGGTGGTATACCATCAAGTTTAATTTGATTTTTGTTCTCAATTCTGATGGTTTTAAATGCTCAAATGATTTACACTGGAAAAGAGCTACTGAATAAAATCTACACCAATATACATCGGCTAAGAAACTGAAGAACAACATGAGAAATCATGGGCACCTAATGTTGGTGGATATAAGAACTCAAGGAGAAAATATTTCCCAAATATGCCATGACCTCTAAAAAATATCAGTTATTTTATGAACCAAGAAGGATGCTAATGACACCTTTGACAAACCTAGATTATAAAGAAGGATAATTTCTTGTGTTAGAAGAGTGAATCCAAACATATTTGGGTAAACTTAGATTATATAGGAGGATCATTCCTTGGGTTAAAGGGTGAACCTAAAAAAACAGACTTCGAGAAAGGCAGCTCTGTCTCTAAATAATTGTGTGCGTTTTCATTGGCATAAGGTTTGCCAGATGGACAATGTCAGAATGTGCCAAAATGTACATTAAAAGTATTCAGTTCTATTCACCTTTGCTTCTACTGAATTGTTATTAGTACAGAAAGCAGAAGAGATTAGGAGTGCTCTAGTACAGACAAGTACCTATACTACTGGTTCTATGAATTGCATCATTCTTCAATCTGCAGCGCTATATTCAGAAGCCTAAAGAGTGTCAATAAAAAAACAATAACAACAATAATAATAAAAGCTTTCCTTCCAGGTTCATTTGTTTGCAATTACTCCCCTGAGAAACAGGTACGCACTACTTTTGATCTCAGATTTAAAAAAACCCCAAAACACCTCTCTCCAGTGTGCTAGTAACCCGCTTACATTTCTCAAAGTTCATCCTGAACCCAAGAACATAATAAGGCTCACTGAACTCTTGATTGCTACAAGAGCTACTTAGTAGGCATTTCTGTTACTAACCAGTTTTTCTGGTGTGTCAGAACATGAAACTTCTACTGATGATGTGTCACATCCACCCCTCTCCAGTCGCACCAAGTGATTAATTACATCGACAAAAGTTTGCCAGTAGGTATGCAGCCAGGGAAAAGAGACGAAGTTAATCAGCTCTCTTAAGATATAAAAATAAGGCACAAAGGTATTTAGGATATTCTATGTTTACTCTTGACTATTCTCTGTTTACAAACTTGACTAAAAGTTAAAGAAATTTATTGTGTTCAGATATATATCACTGATGTCTAGGTTTCTTATGAGGGTAATTTTAGACCAATAGTATAAAATGTCGGTACATAAAATAATCTATTCCGCTGCTTCTCCTTTTGGCCTAGAAGGGTTGGGTTGTCCAGCCTTCTTTTGAAATGGCAGCTTTTGGGTGATAATATCAGTTGTCTTTCCTGCTTGGTGCAGGGGGCTGGACCTGATGATCTTCCGAGGTCCCTTCCAGGCTTACAATCTATTAATATGTTTTGTTAAATCTACTGTTAACTATAGTCTTAGCAGCAGGAAAGAAACCACAGTGTAATTACTCATACTTTGAGATTTGTAAATAAGAGTACAATGTGCTTCACAACTAATTAAACCTCACAGAAACTGAGTGAAAGATATCATTCCCAATCTCCAGGAAGGTGGGGAGATCCTTTTAGCAAAACAATGGCTAATGTACAGGCAGTCAAAGAGTATATTAAGGATGGAGTACATTAAGGATGATGTTCCACACTATTGTTGTTAATGGCTGAAGACCTGTCAAATAGGCAGAACAAACAAGATTATAATATCTGTGACAGAACTACAAATGTGTTTAAATAAGATTTTAAAGGAAACATGGCTGAGGCTGTAAAGTTAAAACCAATCTTTTTGCTGTATGTAAAAGCATTAACTAATGTGTACATATATCTTGGCTCACCAGACAACATTAGGGCTTCATTTATTATTGATCAGCTCTAAACCACATCCAATTCTTCACTAAGAAGCAAGAAAGCAAACTGGACAGAAAAAAAATGGTAAGGTAAAATCCAACCCTAATTTTTCCAGTTACAAGTTTCTAGATTTTAAGACATTAAGAATTTAAGTCTAAGACTTTTCTTCTTATTTTTTTTGCAGAAAAAGTCCATGGTTCTGTAAAGACTAAAATCTATAATTTTTCTGAAGCTTTAATTTTCTTATTTTCTAAGTTCCTTAACTAGCTGTTACATTATAGGCAAGCATTATTTCTGTCCTTTGTGAATGTGCACCAGGATATATTAAAAGGTATACAACCGAAGGTTTTCAAAGTGAATATTTTTATCATTCCAAATCACTTTATTCTTCTTTGTAAGAAATGTAAGTTTCCCATTCTTACGTTCCCCCTACACAACTGGAGTTCCAGAAACTGTGAAGATATGAGCTCTCTAATTAACATTAAAGCCTCAAATACAAGGAATACTAAGGCTATATATCTATACTTAGATCTACAGATGTATCTACCATTAATCCCTTGGTATCTATTTCTTTTTCATGGGAACACATAAAAGTGCCGATCATGTTATCATTTTAAGATAAAACAGGGCTAACGGAATAAACGACTCTATTTTTGCCCATTAATCAAACGTATATTCATTAAAAGCCCCATTTCATTTACTTGTGAAGAGTCTAGACTCACTGCAGTGTGCAAATCCCACTAATTACTGGGAGCCACAAGCCTTTTTTGAGGGAGCAAAGCAGTTTCATCTGAATAGTGTTCATGAAGAACAGCAAAGTCTTATTGCAACAGACACAAAAATATAGGCTCCTGCCTACAATATAAAAAGCTATCTTCTTGTAATTAAATGAGTTTTTCACATGATGGTTAAAACAACAGGGGAGGACTATACTGCTAAAGTCAATCCAACTCTTTGCACAGGAGCTCTAACTGTAACTGTCACTCAAACCACATTCACTGTCTGGCTTTCTCCAGCCTCTTCCAAAAACTGTTCCCTACTGCACCCTGCATTCTTCCCTTCAAGTACCTCTCCATCTACTATAATGACAGTGTATCAGCCTAGAGGCAAAATTCTCCGCTGCTAGGATCACCACATAATATTAGTCACACTTGTGGACAGAATACTTGTTGAAAGCTGTCCATGTGACACTAACTAGTTACTACGAACATTCAACAGCTAGCATGTAGATAATGTATTGGGGCAAGAGTGCTCAACCTTTGGCCCACAAGCCAGATCCAGCTTGTGGCACCCTGTCATCTGACCCACAGGGCTCCTGGTATGCCTGGACATTTGGTGATGGGAGAGAGGTGGCACAACTGCCCTGCTGCCAAATTTCCAGCCGCATGGAGAGCCCTGGGCTCTGCGTGTTGAATCCGGTGCCCAATCCCAGTGTGCAGGGCCAAGTGGGGGCTGTGCTAGACTCCAGGGCCTAAACCTGGTGTGAAGGAATAGAGGGGCACAGCGGGGGTGGTGCCAGGCCCCCAGGAGGGGGCAGCACTGGGACCATGAAGCCCAATTCCAGCACTCCAGGACCAGAAGGGGCAGCACTGGGACCACAGGATTCAATACCAGCATGTGAAGGCAGGAGGGGGCAACATCAGAGCCCCCAGGGTCCAATCCCAGTGGGAGGAGACGGGGGCAGTGCCAGGCCTGCTGAGGCACAGTCTTGGCATGCAGGGCAGGCAGGGGGTAGTGCCAGGTTCCATAACCTGATCATGGTGCACAGGGCTCCATTCAGCCTGTGGGCCAGCCCTGGACCAGTCATCTGGCCTGTGGGATAAAAAAGTTGAGCGTCATTGTACTAAAAAATAAATCAGCAATGAATGTATTCACTAAGCAAGAAAGGCGGATATGTTGGGATGAATGCTTAGATCAAGGTATGATATTATTTGAATGCCCCGAAATGTAACCTTAAATGCACTAACTAAACTGTTCAGCTTCAACTTTGCCATTTTGAACAAGGAAATTTCCCCACTCCTTCCCTTCTAAACAACAACTTGGGAAAACTGACCCAATACATAATATCTCCCTAGCACTGGGCTGGTGAATAACGGACTCTTTTTCTGGTTTGGAAAATAAACCAAAACACTGAAAAGGTTCAGTTCCAATAAAACTAAAATAAGCTCTTCAGTTTCTCCAAAAAGTACAAACCTGCCATTCTCAGGCAGTTGCATAAAACAAAAATTGACAAATTAACTTAAGTAGTAGTCCAAGTAATAGAGGGAACTAAACACTGGTCTCCCATACCCTGGGCAGAGAGCTTAACCAGGAGCTGTTGAAAAGAGGGACACTACTTCATCAGGTAACTAAGTAAGAGCCCCCCGCATCCACTCTCTTCCTGTCCCCAGTTGACCAATAACCAAACAACCTGTTAAAAGTAGACCCAAATTCACAAATAGATTAGAGGTGACAAAACAACATTCTTCAGTGAATTTATTTGCTGAAGTGTCACTCAGATCTACTCAACACTCACAAAGTTAGTGCTCTCCACCAATTTTGCAGAAAATGCTCTCTCATGCCTCTTTGAAGTTATGTTATCTATTAAGGTGCATATACCAACAGCATACTATACTGACACACAAGAGAAAAAAATCCAAAAATCACTCTGAATTTACAATTCATCACACATGACAAGTGCAGGACTGCAAATAAATGAAGCTTTCTCACAACACAGAAGTGTTCTAATCTGTATTCAGAGTGGTAATCAGTGTGCAATGACACTGCCCAAACATTTTAGATGCTAGTCTGACCCATTTTTATTGGACTAGTTTCTTCAGTTAAGAAATTAATCAGATCAACTAACACCTAAAAAAAATTACACCACACTGCAGACGTAACCAGCTTAAAGCCAGTCAGAAAATGTTAAATGCACATAGCCCCAAAGGCAAAATAATGCACTTAAATCCCCAGGAAAAAGAATGAATCGTAGACATATCCAAGTGCATCCTCTTGCTGGCAACCAGTGACTGGTAAGAAGTCAATGAATCCATTCTTGCTGGTAAACGAGAATAGAAAAATCTAAATTTATTTTGCTGACAGTAGGTAAGAGGCAAAAGATACAGTAGTCTGAAGCCTCCATTAAGCACACAGCAAATAAATTTCTATTATAAAGACTCTGGAAAACACATTACTTTAAAAAATAATTAAATCGATTCGATCATATATCTCCCTTTGCACAAAAAACCCCAACCACTCAGAAAAATGGCAAATGAAAGTTATAAAAAGTGTAAAAGAGTTCTTTATATGACAAAATTAAATTAGAAGATTAATAATGTCATGCTCGTACCAGAAAACCTTAAGTGTGTAATTTCTGGACTTCACCACCATTTTAGAAAACTGTCTTTTTTGCTTCTACTGCCCTTACTTAAATATCATGTCTAGAGTTGCAACACCTTAGAAACAGTTATTAAAGTGGAGTCTGCTAGGCTGGCATTACAGTTTTCTGTGCAAACTACTGTCAATACAAGTCTGGTATTGCAGACTTTTGCAGCAGCTAATCAGATTTAGGCACATTTAACCAGGATGTGGCTGGAAGGAAATTTTTTTTTTTTTTTAAAGTTCAAGTTTAGTCTGTTTGAATTTTCTTTGTTATTCTGCAATACACTACATAAATCTACAATTTATATAGTTTATTGTGGAGCCCCTGGCAAAACTATTCCACAACTCATGGCACTCTGGAGAAGTCCCTGATGACTAGAAGAGGACCAATGTTATACCCATCCACAAGAAGGGCAGGAGGGAGGACCCAAGTAACTATAGGCCAATCAGCCTAACTTCCATCCTAGGGAAAATTCTAGAAAAAGTTCATCAAGGAGTCCATCTGTGATAAAGTTGCAGAAGGTAAGATTATCAATGGCAACCAGCATGGCTTCATCACAGGCAGGTCTTGCCTTACCAACCTCATCTCCTTCTATGACCAGGTAGCTCACCACCTGGACACAAGAGAGCAGGTGGACATTGTATACCTAGACTTCCAAAAGGCCTTTGATCTAGTATCCCACAATGTCCTTGCGAGAAAAATTGGAGAATTGTGGGCTTAACTCCAAGACAGTCAGGTGGGTGAGAAATTGGCTGCAGCACAGGACTCAGAGAGTAGTTGTAAACGGATCTGTGTCATCGTGGTGAGAAGTGGGCAGCAGTGTGCCACAGGGGTCAGTGCTTGGTCCAGTAATTTTCAACATCTTTGTTAACGATTTGGATGTAGGGGTGAAGAGCTCACTGGCCAAATTTGTGGACCACACCAAGTTATGAGGAAGCATGGTCACACTTGAAGATAGGTTATAGTTACAGGTGGACCTAGACAGGCTAGCAAGTTGTGCGGATCAGAACCTGATAAAGTTCAACATTGAGAAATGTAAAGGACTCCACCTCAGGATGAGCAACCCCCAACACACCTACAGGCTTGGCAGCACCAAACTGACAAACCTTGAATGAAAGGGACCTGGGGGTAACAATAGACAACAGTATGGATATGAGCCAGCAGTATAATGCTGTAGCCAGTAGGGCAAATAATACCCTGGCATGCAAAGCCAAGGAGGTGATTCTTCTGCTCTACTCACTGGTGAGTCTGCAGCTGGAGTACCGAGTCCAGTTCTGGGCACCACACTTTAACAAGGACGCGGACAAGCTTGAGAGTCCAAAGAAGGGTCACCTGTATGATCAGTGTTAAAAGGCAAGCCATACGAGGAAAGGCTGAGGGATCTGGGACTCTTCAGCCTGAGGAAAAGAAGGCTGAGAGGGGACCTGGTAGCAACTTACTGCTACGCTAGGGGAGTACATCAAGGGCTTGGTGAGCAGCAGGGCACCCAAGGGGAAAACTAGGAGTAATGGCCACAAAGTCCTGGCAGATCAATTCAAACTGAACATTAGGAAAAACTTCTTCACAGTCAGGGTGTCCAGACTGTGAAATAAGCTCCCTCCAGAGGTGGTGCAATCACCTGCCCTGGAAATCTTCAAAAGGAGACTAGATAGTCACCTTGCTGGGGTCACCTGACCCCCAGTTATCTTTCCTGCTTGGTGCAGGGGGCTGGACTCGATGATCTTCCGAGGTCCCTTCCAGCCCTAATGTCTATGAAATTTGGGCCGAATCCGAATCAAATAAGGCCCATTTCACACACCCCTAATGCTCGTAGATAGGTAACATTCACCTGAAGCAAGGAAAAAGGTAAAAACAGGTCTTCATCAGCAGTTTCTCAATACAAGGACAAGTCTACCATTAATACAGAAATCATCGATGAGTTCATAGATGACTAAGAAGGCTGATCCAAGATCTGCATGTCTGATTGCAAACATAGCAAATACTTTGAGGGAGAAGGAACAGTTTAAGGTGACATCAGTCACAGCTCTTTCCCCTTGTTTCTCTAGTCTGTCGCCATCCCGAGTAAGGTCAGGTTGCTTAAAATGAATGATGCCTCAGCATGTATCAAGGTGCCATTAGGTACAATTCAGTGTTCAAGTCTCTTAGGTATTGTTCTTAATATCACATTTCTTCAGACTGGCCTTCAAGGTGTTCTTAAAACCCTTTTCTTGCCCACCTCTAGAGCAGTGGCAATGGGTGAGTTGGGAGTATAGGGCCTGTTTTGAGAGAGTATTTTCAGGCATCCCCTGTCCAATGGAACTGGTGCCATTACTGCCATATAAGCATGGCTTCAATGCTGGTGGCATTTGCTTGAGCCAGAATGTGGGGATTCATTCTTTTGTGCTTCCAGTTGATACAGAGGATTTTCTGAAGATATTGTGGATGGTAATATTCCAAAGCTTTCAGGTATTTTCAGCATGTCATCCAGGCTTTACACCTATACAACAGGGTAGAGATAATAATAGCCTGGTATACGAAAAGTTTGGTTTGCGTCCTGATGCCAGGATCATGGAAGGCACAATTTTGGAGATGCCCAAAGGAAGCACTGGTAGATGTTATCCTGTTTTGAATTTTGTCATTTATGCTAACTTTTTGGGAAAGGTAGGAACCCAGGTAAGGGAAATGCTCACAATTCTGCAAAAATTGCCCTCTAATTGTAATATATGGAGGAGCAAGTGGTTGGGTTGGGGTGGGTTGGTAAAAATATCTTGGTTTTTATAAGGACCTCATGTCAACCCCCAAACCTGGAGGCTCAGGGACCAAACACCAGCCTCCACCAAGCTATAGTTTATGGGCCAAGGTGTAGTGGCAGGGAAGTAGCTCTACTGTGAGAAGGCCTCCAGCCACTTGCCCTTCATTGGCCAGGGCTTCCAGCTGCAGATTGGCCTTTCAAGCCTATAGAGAGTCTGGGCAGGAAACAAAAGCTGCCTGAACAGCTTCCTGTTGCCTTCAGACCACCTGCTGTCTCTATATCACTGTCCCTTTATCCCAGACCTGACATTCCATTACTGACTTTGCCCAGACCCTGACCTGCACCTCTGTCTCATGAATCAGCTTTATTTGGAACTCAGATCTCCAGGTACTTGACCTGGCTTGCTCCCCGACTTGGCTCTCTATCAGTTTGGCTACATCTTAGGGTTTGAGTGCCTGGTTTTAATCTGGCTAGCACTATGACCCCCAATTCCTAGCCCATGCTTGCCACGAAGCAGACTGCCCACACCCTGGCTCCTAAGTTTTTGCGAAGTTGACACAACGTCAAACATTTCATATGCTTCACAGAAGCAATCAAGAGTGACCTGGAGCTCTTCGATTGAGGGGGGAAACATGACATAATGAATCATCAGTGTACTAAAGATCAGTAATGTGTGTGTTGCTTATGCTGGATTTATAGACTGTAACTGGTTGATGTTAAAGGGATTCCCATCCATACAATGCTGGATGCTGACTGCAGCTCTAATAGTGAATGGGTCTGTTTCTGAGTCATTGCTTAGGATGGTTCCTGTCACATTGTCACAAGTAAGTCCAATAATGGTACCAATTTTTTTGCAGGCATCCAAATCTCATCAGGATCTTACACAGGGCCTCTTTGTTGACTGAATCAGAGGCCTTCATCAGGTCAATGAAAGCTACAGAAAGATCTCGGTATGGTTCATGACACTTCTGAAGTTGTCTAGGAACAACGATATTATCCAGCGTGTCTCTGGATATTATCCAATGTCTCTTCATTGAGAAAAGGGTGTCTGTTCAAGAGAATGCTGGCAAGGCTTTTACTAGCTATGAACAGGAGTGCATCACCACTCCTGCTACAATCCAATATATCTCTTTTCTCAGATATAGTAATGATTCTGGCACCAAGTCACTGGGAATCTGTTTGTGCGTCCAGATTTTCAAAAAAAATTATGTGTAGTTAGAGAAAGACTTTTTCCCCTACTTTATTTACAAATTTCAGCTAGTATTCCATCAGAACAACATGCTTTGTTGTTCTTCTTCATCTGCTTAAAGGCTTTCAAGGGATCTTGATAAATTGGTGGATCTGTAAAATAGTCTGTAATGGAGCACTGTAGAATGACTTTGATGTTATTGTCTTCAGCATTACAATCTTGGTTCAGGAGCTCTGGAAAGTGCTCCTTCCACCACATATTGATGGTGACGCTATCTTTAAGGAATGTAGTTTCATCCTTGGATTTCAGAAGCATGGCTCATTGTGTGCTTGGACCATAGATAGCTTTGGTTGGGCTAAGGAAACTATTCCTGTTGTGACTGTCAGCAAACTTTTGAATCTCTTTTGCTTTGTCATCCTACTCTTTTGCTCTTGTTCTTTCACTCTTGAGACCACTAGGTCTCAGCTTTAATACAACAATAAATGGTTTGCTTTTGCTTGGAGTTGATGTAATTCTGCCAAGCTTTGAAGGCTTTCTGCCAATGAGAGCCTGTATTTCCCTATCATTTTCACCGATGATTCTTTGTGGAGAAGCCTAGAGATTTTTCGCACACCTCATGGACACCTGTCTTGAAGCTCTCCCCAAGATCAATGGTGTCAAGCTCACCAGGGAAGTTGCAGTTTTTGCCGCTGAGGCCCTGGAGATTATTATTTTTACCATGGTCTTTCAAGAATTCAATACTGATTTTCTTCTTTATTTGCTTCTTTTTTGTATGTCATTTTGGGGAAGATATGAATGTATATGATGAATACATCAAGTGATGATCCATCCAGCAGGTGTCTGGGCTGGTGATAAGGTCACCTCTGGTGATATGGATATTGTACAGTATGATATAGTCAATCAAGTGCCAATGTTTTGAGTGGGGGTGAATCCATTATATCTTCTATTTGTTGCTTTGGTGGAATAAGGAGTTCATTATAAGATAATGTTCTGAGCCCTTGGTCAGGAGCAGAATTCAATTTTGAGTTCATAGATTCATAGACTGTAGTCAGAAGGGACCACAATGGATCATCGTGTCCAACCCCCTGCCTCTGGCAGGACAGAGGACCGAGGTCAGATGACCCCAGCCAGGTGACTATCTAACCTCCTCTTGAAGACCTCCAAGCTAGGTGATAGCACCACCTCTCTTGGAAGCCCATTCCAGATCCTGGCCACCCTTACTGTGAAAAATTTCTTCCCAATATATAACTTAAATCCACTCTCAACTAGTTTACACCCAAATATTCCTAGTCACTCCCTGGGGCGCCTTAGTAAACAGCGCTTCCCCTATTCCCTGTTGACCTCCCCTAATAAATTTATAGGTGGCCACAAGATATCCCCTCAGCCGTCTCTTGTCAAGACTGAAGAGATTCAGCTATCTCAACCTCCCACCGTAGGCTCTATCACGAAGGCCACTAATCATGCGAGTGGCCCTCCTCTGGACACTCTCGAGATTCCCCGCATCCCTCTTGAAGTGTGGCGCCCAAAACTGGACACAGTACTCCAACTGCAGCCTGACCAGTGCCACATAGAGGGGGAGCATCACCTCCTTTATTCTATTAGTCATGCACCTGCTAATGCACAACAAGGTGCGACTGACCTTGTTGATGGCCTCGTTACATTGCCGGCTCATGTTCATCTTGGAGTCAATTATGACTGCAAGATCCCTCTCTGCCTCTGAGCTGCCAAGAACGGCACTGCCCAAACTATAGGTGTGCTGAGGGTTCCTCCTTCCCAGGTGGAGTACCTTACATTTATCTTTATTAAATTGCATCCTATTTCTCTCTGCCCAACCTGTACAGGTCAGCCTGAATCTGCTCCCTGCCCTCCGGTGTACTAACTTTGCCCCATAACTTGGTATCATCAGCAAACTTGGAGAGGGTGCTCTCCATGCCCTCGTCCAAATCGCTGATGAAGATATTATATAATATCAGTCTGAGGACTGAACCCTGCGGGAACCCACTGCCCACCTCCCTCCAGGCTGAGAAGGAACCATCCATCACCACTCTCTGGGTACGGTCCCTAACCCAGTTGGCCACCCACCTGACCATGTAGGCATCCACTCCACTGTCTGCTAGCTTTCCAATGAGGATAGGGTGCGAAACTGTGTCGAAGGCCTTCCTAAAGTCCAGGAAGATGACATCAGCCTGGGCTCCCGCGTCCAGGCAGTGCGTGACCTGGTCATAGAAAGCTACAAGGTTTGTCAGGCAGGATCTACCTGTGACAAACCCATGCTGGTTTCCCCTCACCATCGTTTCCCCTGCTGGGCCTGCACAAATGTGTCTTTGATTATTTTCTCTAGCATTTTCCCAGGAATAGAGGTAAGACTGACTGGTCTAAAGTTAACCAGCTCATCCCTTCTCCCTTTCTTGAAAATGGGCACCACATTGGCCCTTCTCCAGTCCTTAGGGACCTGGCCAGAGCACCACAAGTGCTCGAATAGTTGACTTTCCTCACCCCTTCCTTTCCAAGTATTCCTCTCCAGAGCTCAAAGTCCTTCCCTACTCTACCACTGAAAACTCCAAGAAGAATGAATGTACCTTCTTTTGGGACAGATGACAGGAATTTGTTAGACCTCACCCAGCAAAGGTAAAATAAAATTCTAAAAAAGATATCATCATCTTAGCATGTCAAATCTCTATTCTGTATGCCACTGTACATGGCATCAATACAAAAGTTAAATTTGGCAAAGAAATTAAAAATCATGTGCAATGCAGGTCTGGAGCAGTTGTCATGCAATAACTGGTACTGTAGAATACCTTACCTCAGGAAATATGGGTTCAAATCAAGATGGAGAAGACACAATTAAACAATCTCAATATAGCCTAATCTATAACAGATGTCTGCCAAACACCTGGGAGATTTTGTAATATGGAGAGTAATCTCCAGTACAAAGCAGCCCAGAAAGGGAAAAAGTCCAGTAAGAATCAAAATGGATTGACAACTGTGGTGAAAAAAAAAGCTATGCATCACCTGCTGACATACTACTTCTATACCTTTATCATCAATCCTTCTCTTCGGTGAATGCTAACATCAATTTCTCTTATTCACAGTGCCGGGGAGAGGGAGAAAAGACTATTCCCTTAAAAATCCATTCCCTAATTTTGTAAGTTTTCATGTTATGCAATATTATTTTTACTCATACTAAGTTCAAGTTTCCTTGGTGAAGCAGATCCTATCTTCAAAAGATATTACCTATCAAGGGCCATCTTATACAATTTTAATTAACAGCAGCTTAATGAAAGTGTATAAAATCTTTATCAAGGTTGCAAAACACAACCTTGTATCTGTGAAGGATCAGCTTCTGATTAGATGCTGAAAAGCCACTGCTCATAAAACTTGTTTCTATCAAGCAAAACAAACGTCACTCCTCTGTCTGATCTTTGCTGTTGTGCTATTTCATTCTTTATTTACTTGATTCCATCCAACTATATTAGGTTGTTAACATCAACTGCTAAAACTAGTTATTGGATGCCAGTTAAATACAAGATCATGACCTGCTAACACTATGTGTCAGCCACTCTCTCTGCATGCTATGATTAAGTGCCCCAGGCTTGAATTTTTTTCTATAATAAAGACTGTTTTCCTGATATGACAGAAATCTGTCTGGCCTCTGGACCAAGCATAACTTAAAACACTTAACTACAACATGAGATGGTCAAGAACCATTAAATACAGCAAAATACTCTCCATTTTTAAACTGAATTTTGCAGCATACTCTTCCAAGGGCAACTTGCTAGCTTTCTCCACTAGCAAGCTTAAAATCCTCCCATTACTGCTTTTAAATCCTCTAAATTCAAAGGCTCAGTAGTAAAGGTAAGTACAAAACACATATTTCTTAAGGATGAAAAGCCCATTAATGCATTATAAAGGTCTTTCTCCTCCTCCCAGTAGTAAATTAAATGATACAGAGATTAAATCAATTTGCTTTAAGAGGTACACATGAACTCCTACACATCATTAACATTTTTGTGGGTCCCACACCCCTACTGGTATCTCTTGACACTGATTTAAGTCCAGAGCTCAAAAATAATTGATTGACAGCAATGCAGAAAGGTTTATGTTGTGTCAGTTCCAGAAAAAACTAGGTAAAGGGAAAAGAAGGGTTATGCAGTGCCCTCTGGGTCATGATGTATGACTCACTGAAGGGCTAGTCCACACATCTAGGTCAATTCACATTAAAGAAGAAAATGTGAATTGACCTATGCCTTTGAGAAGGTAGTCTTTTGAAGGCTGGGATCTTATTGCTTTACTGAACTATTTTAAAGCCAGTAACCCACCACAATCTTCTGCTCAGCCTGGAAAATTTGTACTCCTAACAACTGACTCAATGACATAATAGGGTAGTGACAGAAATCAAGGGCTTGTTTTGACCATCTTAACCCAACAATGCAACTGCAGGTTCAACTGCAGAGACTGGACCTCCAGCGCAGTAAGGGTCCGATGAGTATTTTGATCATAAAAGTTTGTTAAGATCACATATCCTCAGTCACTGAATGATTCTGAGAGCTACACTTCATTTTAGCGTGTTGGCCGGAATGTTCCCGTCAAACAGCTGATTTAGAAAAGTGGCATATTAACAGGTCTGGCTACCTGAAGTCAAAATAAACAAACAGAAACTTCAACCTATTATGTGTGTGAAGACTTTGGGAGAAGGCAGTATGAGCACTCCAATGAACAAAGCCATATAAATAAGGAACTCCATAAATCATGCTGGAAATGCCTCCCGCAAAGGCTTCTTTAATGTTTTATTTCACCACTTGCCCCCAATCCCTGACTGGTGGACAGGCCCCATTGGCCAGGCCATTTGCCACTGATTGCTGTGGAAGTGAAAATGGCAGCATATTTAAAACCTCTGCCAATCAGGTGTGGGGGAGGGAGGAGGACAAAAGGCATTAAAGGACCTGCTGTGGGGTCACTTCCAAAGCAATTTACGGAGATCCCTACACACAGGGAATTCACAGGGAGACATCTGTGACCTCTCTCAAAGGTATCAAAAACTCATCAGGCCCTGTAAACTGGATGAGTGGCACAGTGCTCATCCACAGATTAGACCAGGCTCCCAGACCTGCCCTATGCATCACATGCAGCGTGCATCTACCCCCCGCCCCCCCACCCCGACTAATCCAGCACACCACATGAAACATATGCCTAGGCTCTGGCCCCATGTGCCACAGCCAGTATGCAGAGCTGGGGCTGGCATGTCTTTCATGCAGCACACGGACCAGGCTGGGGCACGTTGCATGATCTGTGCAGGCCCAGTCCAAGACCCACAAACCAAATGACAGGGTTCCTGCAGATTAGATAACAGCTAATTAATTAGAGAAAACACACATGAACACCCTGAAGAGTCCAAGGAATGCAGATTTGGGGGAGGGAGGGGGGAGGTCTATATTGACCTTCCTCCCCAAAACCTTTAAAGCAATTGTGGGGAGAAGAGTAACTGTCCAGCCATTTCGGCTTCTTCTCCAAAGGTGGCCCAACAGGCAACTAGAGATATTAAAAAGCTTAAATTGCCCAAAAGTAAAAAATCCTTCCAGGTTTAGAGGCAGTAAAAAGATCAATTCACAACATACTCCAGTACTAAGGGTTTGTCTATGACAAATGACCTACACTTATATAGCTTATTCCAGTTTGAAATACCGCAGCATGGCTACATTAAAAGGTTTTACACTAGAGACAGATTCAGAGCCCATAAGCAGGACCCAGGAAGAACCTAAAAAGGACAGAGAATGGACCCTAAATTGAGACAGAAAAAATACACCACCAGCTTGATGTCAGCACCACAACAGATACCATTTCGAATCTTCTGCTAGGGTCAGGATGTATGACAATCTGCTGTTTATTCAATGAGATGCAAATTATAGCTCCTGCCCTCCAGTCAGCATAAGAAATAACAGAAAATAGGAGCAGCTGAGCAGCAAGGCTGAATTCAGTACCAAAATATTTAATTTACAACTTGAAACCATTTAAAGTAAAGACAGGTACTAACACAGCAGTAGGAGTATTACTGAATCTCACAAATTACAGAAAAAGGTCCTTTCTGTCTTGGAACGGGAGGATATTAGGGCACAGTGGTGTACCTATATTCAGAAAATGTACTCATGCAGTTAGGCAAGAAGGGAGAGAGGAGAGAGTTCAAGATCAACACACTAATTCATTCATTCATTGATTACTGCATTTGTAAAGCACTAATTTCAGTAATTGGGGTTGTGAAGTCCATTAATACATGATCCATTAAATAACGATCGGTAACCTTAATAGCCAACTGGAAAAAAAGAGTGACTTACTGTAGAGGCATTCAGATTCAAGTCAGCATCAGTGCAGAGAGAAAAAATATTTGCATGCTGTGTATTTAAGGCACATTATATGACATTAACATGCAGACACACACATATACAGACACTCTTTAGAAAAGAGGCAGTAAAGAAATCCAAACTGTACTTAAATAGATTTGTGCTAACCTAACAAATGAAACATCATAGCAACCTAATAATATTCTCTTTAAAATTTAGGGTGTGTTGCAGATAATCATCATTAGCATGCAAATTTCTTCATGGATGTTGTGAATAACAACCACATTTTTAAGCTGCCTTCCAGAAAATTAAAACTAAGCTCTCTCCTATATATGGCAGTGCAATACAAATGTTGTATTGTAGGTAAGACCAAGCTTAAGATATTTAGTGAAGATGAAGACAAAGTTGATAGTGAAAGTTGGATTAGTTGTTATCCAGCTAATTATTCATCCTTCACATAGCCATTTCTTCTAGTCAATGTGATAAATCGTTAATTTTCTGTAATAAAACATTTAATATTCACTTTTTTTTTATATTAAAATTTCCTTTCCTGGGTTAATTTTAAAAAACGAGAGAGAAAAAAAGAGAAATACTACTACTGACATGTATGAAAGTTGACTAGCAACCCTTTAATGAATTTGTTTTTACTCAGAGACTAGAATTCATTCAAGGTCCCCCCTTAATCTCTGTTAAGGTCAATGGGACTCTCTCCACCGAGCTCAACGGACACAAAAATAAGGCCCTCAAACCAGATGCAACATTTTTGTATGGGATTAAAGAGCAAGGTCCTGACAAGGGCTATTTGGTATTTAGCTATAATAAGCAGTCATTAACATGTATACTATAAAAGCATGTGTTAAAAATTAATCCTGTTCAGTACCCTCAGTAAGAATTATTTTAGGACCATATAACTATCAATTAAAATACAATATCAAATCTAGTCAACATGGAAGAGTTTCAGTCCAATAATATATTCCTTATACAAACGCCTGGAGGACTCAAAACCATAAGAAAAGCAGCTTCATCTACTACTAAAGGGGACTATTCAGCTTGATTTATTTTCATTGGTTGATACAAATAGTTTCATGGCCAACTTGTCTACAGCAGGGGTTGGTAACATTTCAGAAGCAGGCCCAAATAACCTACCTCATTCTGAGACAGGGTGGCCCTTTTGACCTACCCATTGCCACCACCATAACGACTTCTCTTTGCTACAAAGGGTGCAGGCAGAAGTGCAGTTCACAGCTGTAATTCAGAGCTATTTCTGTGAAGCGTTCTGAGTTACAGCATTACCCCAGACCAAACAGAAGTTCAATGTTGGTTCCATGGGGGAGGGTAATCTAGCTGCCAGCTGGAATCCTGCCACCAGGTTCCCATAGCAATGGTTTGGGCCCTCTGCCAGTGCTTGCTGTTTTTAGAATGGGAGGGGAAAAATGCGGCGGGGGGGGGGAGAGTCATTCTTGAGGCTCCCCAGCCAGTGCTGAAGGGTGCAGTGGGTGAAATGGAGCCTCCCCACCTTGTGGGGGCGGGAGAGGGGGGCGCTCCAAAACACCTGCTCCGCACTTTAGGAGGGGCTGAATAAAACCCAGACTGAATTTCCTCTGCTCCCTTTCCCCCCTCCAAAACAGCGACAGACTGGGAGGCAGCACAGACACAAGTTACAAAAGGTGCTACGTTTTAGAATGGTCTTTACTGATGCCTCATACAATGAGAGGTAAAATTTTCAAGCGATTGGCCAATTTTTAAGTGGTTTACAGGCATGCACTTGCGTTTAGTCACAGCTATAAACTGGATTCTGTGGGCAGAAAAATTGTCACTTCTGTCTGTACTCCGAATCACTATACAGGCAAAGCCCCTCACTGCTGAAATGCTACAGAAATTTACCAGAAAAAAAAATGCTCCACAGGCTGTAGGTTGCGGACCCATGGTCTACAGAAACAGTCTGTTCCTAATGAGAAAGAAGCCTTGATTTAGTTAGCGTAGCAAAGACAAAAATATTGAGAGGTGAGAAGAGAGGTAGATCTAATTTTCTATGCTCCTGCTTTCTTCATCATGAAGAGGTTGATCATACCAGTTGGGGGGGGGAGGGGAGGGAAGGAGGAATATCTATTTTAATCACTAACCCATTTAAATTAACAACAAAATTCCTGAAACACAAAATAGGATCTCTCCTAAGCTGAAATGTTAACAAAAGGCATATATCATGATGCATGTTCTTTTAAATTCTCCAAATTTAGATTTTTATTTATTTAATCTACTATTAAAAGTGAACTGCATGAGAGAAAAGTGTGTTTACTGCTTTCTGCTCTGCAATAACCTGTACAGGCAGACCTTTGATTAAAAACAACCCACTACTGGAAATCCTGAACAATACAGCATAACCTGATGCAGCAACTTGAGCTGACACAAAGTAAGGGAGAGGCAATATCAACTCCTAAAAATACACTATAACTACTTTTCAAATCTATTTTAAGATTTTAATGAGTTTAAATCTTAACACATTGATGTGTGCAATGCATTATACAACCTAAGCATTCACAAGTTTTAACAGATTCATTCAATTATTCATTTGTTCAATTTTTATCATCTTTCACACGTTGTTAGGAGAAGCTTTAAAAACTTGAATGCCACATTGAAAGCCAGTCTGTCTGGATATTATTACTCTTCAGCCTTGTCTACATTAAGTCATTATCTAGATTAGGAAAGCAGTATTGTAACTAGTAAAGTGTTTTACAACAAGCCATTTTAATGTCTTAAACTTGCACAAATTGGGTGCAAATGCTTTGCAGGTTCTTATACTATACTCATCACCTTTTATCTGAACACGTCACTAGAATAGTAACAGTGTACTATACTCATTCCCCCCCACCACCTTCTGTGTTTTACTAGTTAGTTCTTCTGAGACAGAGTGATAGATGAGGAGCAGTTTACCTGTTGCATTACACAACAAGTTTTACTATATACTAGATCAGAGGTGTCCAACCTTTTTTGAATGTAGGGCCGGATCACGAACTTTTTATCACCCAGTGGGCTGGCGAGCCATATTCAAAGACATCACAGGAAGTGGTATCATATCAGGAAGTGATGTCACATGACCTTTGACACCAATGAAATTGCAGGGGTTGACA
>NW_005842402.1:294659-314242 GCF_000455745.1 Alligator sinensis | reverse complement strand
GGGGGGGCGGCCGCGGCCGGCCACTGCCAGCGGCCACTGCTTGCCCTCCCACGCGGGACCACTTCCCTGGGCCCCGCGGGGGTAAGCAGCTGCCCTCCCTCCACTGCTGGCTGTGGCCCATGGGCCAAACCTGCCTGCCTCACTGTGGCCCCACCACTGCCGCCACCGCAGCTCCGCACACCATGCCACTGCTGCGGCCCCGCTGCCATGGCTCCGTGCTCCGCAGCAGCGGCTCCACACTCCGCTCTGCCGCCGCACGCTCCGCAGTGGTAGCACCGCGGGCCAGATAAAATAGCTTGGTGGGCCGCATGGCGGCCCACGGGCTGTACGTTGGACAAGCCTGTACTAGATGTTATACCTGCACTAATTCAACCAACTAGAACGCTTTGTTTCAAAATGATACCTTTTATTAAACCAACTGGGAAATCGCAAGAAAAGTGTCCTTTTCTGCAAGCTTTCAGGATCAAAATCTCTTCGTCAGGCTCTGGGAAAATTATAGATATAAAGTATAAAGTAAACCGAGACAGCTAGGGGGTGGTGCAGCCACCCCAAATTTCACTGTAGTTCCACTGTAGTCCCCCCCACCCCCCAAGTGCTGCCACCTGCCCTGAGTACAGCGCATCCCAGGCCCCTCTTTATGCCCCCTGGATGAGCTGCAGCTCCATCCCACACCCCACCCTGTCTGGGTAGCACCTACCCCAGCCCCTGCCCCACTCCCTCCCTCACCATGGGGGTGGGGAGCCTTGATCTTCCCCTTCCATGTCCCTTCCCTCCCCATCCACCACAACAGACTTACCAGCTGGATGCAGCTGTATCGGAAATCAGGTCAGTATCAGTCCCCAAAATCTTTATTAGTACTTCCCTAGTCTAAAGCAAGCCCACAGTAAGAACCTTTTTAAAAATCTATTATCCATAATGTAGATTGAAATGTACAAAACAAAAAGTACACAACAACACTTTAGGCTGCCTTGATGTAAACAGATAAAAGCAGATGTGCTTTTTCTCCACTGTTAGGAGGTGTTGGAGAAATTCTTCTATCCCTCTTTATTATAGTTAATATACAACAAAAAGGAATTTTAGGTCAGAAATGCACAAATTTCAAGCCAAATTTCAATTTTTTCAATGACTTTTTTCTTTAAGAAGAAAACACATCACTATTTTAAACAAGCACATTGAAATGCCATGTTTCTTCATTTAGGAAACACCCTGGTTTTGAACCTGCTCTCTATTTACCACTGTGCAGCAAGTAATTAAAATTAAAGGAAAGCTATGGTTCCCATAACAAGATAAACAGTATTTGTAATCATCCTTTCTAAACTCTTATTTAAATGCTGGCTATTTTAAGAAAGCTATATTTCAAAATGAACTAGTCTCTTATACATACATGCCCTACTATAAAAGACTCTAATGCCAGCATTTGAATTCACATTTCCTTTAGCTGCAGTGCTACTGTATGAGGAATAAGCCATAGTGTAATCAGGTACCAGCATTTTCACAAACATATCAGTGATGAAGACAGCAGGGCTCCCATCACTACCACTCATCACTGTTGTTACACCATGCGGATGCTTTGAAATTAAATGCTAGCGCAGATTTGGCCAAGCACTGTGCAGAGATTTGAGATGGAATCCACACGCATTCCTGATAAATCAGAGAAAACCACAGCGCTTCAACAACCCTCTTCCATTGCTGCAGTTCCAGTCTTTGAGCTAGAACAGCTGCCAAACCTCATCTAAATCCTTCTTTACAGAGTACAGGACTGCTAGACCCGTTTATGTATCCTGTAGTCCAGCTTCCTGGGCCATTTCTCTATAGCTCTCTCTATACCAACCTATCCATTACCTTTCCCCTCTCGTTTATTTATTTAAAAGAGTGATAGAAGACTGTGCAGGCCCAAACACTCCATGCAAATTTCTCCCACAGAAGATAAGCAGGTGAATCCTATACTCTCAATTATCACTTACATACACACATACACACACACTTCATTTCTTATAGGCACAGCAATAAGAGAAAGCTTGTATATGAAAAATGTTGGATCCTGTGCCAACTGTCAGTCAAACAGCAAGGAAGCTTTAGTACAGACAACAAATAATGGGCGACTGGCATGTTTAGGCTGACAAAGAAACTTGGCAGCCCATCCATCTAAATGCAGTTAAGTTTCAATTTAACTAAATTACAGGGTTTGAAATTAGCAATGCTTCAAGAGCCCTAGGCTACTACCCCCAACAGAGCACTTGAGCTTTAATACCTGGCTCAGTCTGCAAATAATCCATGGAAACAGACAGGAAGAAAAATCAGATTTTTAACAAAGGTCCTGTTGTATTATGAACTTCAGCACTGATCATGCAGGGTTTTTTTCTCTTTTTCTTTTTACTTTAATACAAAGAAAAAGCAAACATTCTCCAGAATAAAAAATGACTAGAAGAAAAGGGTTTTGCTAGTGACCCAACACAACTACAGTGCAAGTTTAGAAAGCTTCCCTATCTTATTCCAGAAATGTCACAGAGATAATATCTAATACTGGAGTCTCATCCTTTCTGAAAATGGTTCTATGAAAACAGTTTCAGAATGGTTCATCAAGAGCGTGGATGGGATAAAGTCACAGAAAAAGAAAAAAGTTAGAAGCAACGACCATAAAAACAAACAAACAAACAAACAGGGAAACCTTAGAATGAGGCTTCTAAACATTAGCCTTCTCTTCACTGCACCCTAACCCAACCCCATTTGTCCCTGTTAATGTAGTAGATATGAATGCTTCTATCAATGCTAAGATAGCACCACACACGGATGGGAGGGGGTCCACTAGGATGTTGCCTTCAAACATATATTGTTACCAAAGACTAAATGTGGTCTTAGCTATGAGCATCTACAACAACTATCTGCCAAGTTCTTTCAATCCATTCCCTTACACTCGCTAGGGACCAACTCATGCCTACCAGGTTGGAGCTCAGGTCAATTGCAAAGTGGTCTACCTAAACATTCTTCTGCACAAAATCCATGATCCCACCCTGCCTACAATCTCTCCAAACCTGACCATTTCCAGGGTTGGAAAAAAGCCAACAAAAGCTTATCAGCCTGTGTATCAGCTTACAGACACTCTCCCCTATGAGCATACCACAATCTCAATGGAGCTTTGGAATAAAATAAGCAAATCCTTTACTTCAAAAGCACAACAAGAAACACTACACTGTACAAAGACATATTTTAGCAGCTCCTAGATCGGGGAGGGGAATTATTTTGGGCAGAGGGCCACTTACCAAGTTTTGGCAAGCTGTCGAGGACCACATGGGTAGCCCCTCCCCTTGGCATGTGCCCCACCACCTGGTCACCACCTTGGGACTAGGAGTCACACCCCCTAACTCCTGACCTGTACCACCAAAACTCCCTCCTCTTGTTCCCAGAAGTACTCCTTTCAGTAAGGGGTTTTGCCATCTCGGAACCAGAAAAATACCAAATTATATTCTAAAAAAATGAACATCTAAAACATTCATTAATGTGATTTCAAACAGTATTTTTGCCCTGGTTTATGAGAGTTTGTGTTGTATACATAGAGGTGATTGCACAATAGATTAAAATGAAGTCTTATGCTTGTATATTGTGGGGGGGTATAGGTTTGTGGGGAGCTGTGGGTGTGTGGGTATGTGAGGTGGGGGAGCGTGTGTGTGTGGATATGTGGGAAGTGGTTGGGTATGGGGTTTGTGGGGAGCAGGTGGCTGGGGTGTGGGGGGGTCTGTGTGTATGGCAGTGCAAGGGGGGTGTGGGTACATGTGTATGGTGGGGTGTTCATGGGACTCGCCCTATGAACACACACACACACTCTGCCCCTGCCTGCACACACATGCACACTCTGTCCCTGCCTACATACACACAATTTGCCCCTGCCTGTGCACACGCACACACCCCCCTGTGCTCTCCAGTCCAGCCATGCAGCCGGAAGCCACGTACTGGAGCAGGGCGGGGGCAGGAACCAAGGAAATGGCCTGGGGTGGGGCAGGGCTGGGTTGCTGCCTCCAACTGACAGCTTCCTGTGGGTCCTACTGCCCCTGGCTCCTGTCCTCTTTGACAGGAAGCCAGGAACAGATAAATATTTTCTAAATTTTTAGGGGTCCCATGGGCCAGATAGAATGGCCTGGCAAGCCGAATGCAGCCCCCAGGCCATATTTTGCCTGCCCCTGTGCTAGATTATCACAGAATTGATTGGAGCAGATGGGAATAAACAAAAAGTTAAAAGAGTTCAAAGTAAGCTATCTGGAAAAAAGAAAGAAACAAACAAAGCAGTCACACTACCTGTCCATTTGGCAATGAAATCTGTTTTTGAGGTGTGGCTACCACAAAACTCAACTTCAACAGACTTGTTCATTAAGCTGGGATGGGTTGGGCTTTGGAACTTGGATCTGTTCACAAATCTGACTTTGTCTACCATGGACACAGAGAGGGGAAAGCATACATGCATACAAGTGAGAGAGGTGAAAGACCCCTTTCCCTGTCTCATAAAAGTTGTTATCATCTTCTACATCCCAGGAAGAGCACAACATACTGGAGAAACCTCTAGTATGGCAAGGTTTCTCCAGTATGGCAATAAGAGAGGACTCAGCCTCTCAGAGGAAATAGAAGAAGACTCAGCCTCTCAAGCAGGAAAAGCAGCAGCTGCAATATTTAAAAAAAAGGTGTAATCTTTCCTATTATAAAACAATGATATGAAGAACTATTTGGTTCTAGCTTTGACCTCATCCACAGACAGATACAATGCCATTACGGTTACCCACCCCCCTCCCCTCTAGGTCCTGTCTCCCAACCACAACCCCAACATGATGTTCCAAGTGGTGGACACGTGAGGTGTGAAAAGAACTCCTTATAGTCAGCACTTGATAATGGATGAATGTAATGGATTTTGGGGGTTTTTAATGAAAATTATTAATGTAAAAATTAAAAGTATTGTGACCATATCTTGACTAAAATGTAAAGTACTATAAAACAATGCTTACTACCATATAAACCACCTGCAGGTAAAGGCACCCTGCCATTAGCACAGAAGTTAGTTTATTACTGATCTACTTTTTGTCTAGTTCTATAGTGTAATAAAACAGAACTTTTCACTCAGTAAAAATTTCAAGCCATCTTAGAAATTCCTCACTGAAGCAAAACTTATTCTTCATTCCGACTTCAATGCTCACCCAAATCACTTCTTAATTTCTCTACCACAAGATATAAAAAATGTCCTTGACTGAAATGGAGGGTCTCATCCTTGATGCTAAGTGCTCTTTCTTCCACTCTGATATCTGAAGTACATGTTGTGAGATTTTAACTGTCTGAAATGAGCACAAAAAACATTGCTAATATCTTCAGCTAGCTTGCTTCCAATCTTGCTGTTTCTTATGTTTTTCCTTTGCACCTGATTTCTTCTACCCCCTCCAAACAATTTTCTAATGGTAGCTGGAACATAGCATAACTTTATTTCTTGCCCTGCTATAAATCCTTCAGAAATGTTTTCAGAGTTTTATGATAAAAATAGTAAGCAACAACAGCAGCATTCTCTTTTGCTTCACAACTGCATAGATCAGTGACATCCAAACTTCTAACTCCATGGGTTGGATGTGTTGCCCAATATCAGTCCACAGGCCAGATCCCAAGCTACCCTAATTTCAGCTGTGCACCAGCATAATCTGGCATGCATTGTCATGTTAACCAGCCTGCAAGGCCTCCCACAAGGTCCGTGAGTGCGCCACTTCAGTCCCGCCTCGCCCTTTCTGTGCAGCGCAGTCCGCCGGTAAGTGTTCTAAAGTAAGTGTCCATTAACCGACCAAACTGAAAGGGAGGCACCAGGGCTGGCAGAGGACACCAAGCTGGGGGGAATAGTAAATACACTGCAAGGTAGGGCTAGGATTCAGAGTGACCTAGACAAACTGGAGGATTGGTCCAAAAGAAAGCTCATGAGGTTCAACAAGGAAAAGTGCAAAGTCCTGCACTTAAAACAGAACAATCCCATGCACCAGTACAGGCTGAGGGCTGACTGGTAGGCAGCAGCTCTGCAGAAAAGGACCTGGGGGTTACAGTGGACAATAAGCTAAATATGAGCCAGCAGCAGTGTGCCCTTGTTACAAAGAAGGCTAAAAATGGCATACTGGGCTGCATTGGTAGAAGTGTTGCCAGCAGGTCAAGGGAATTGATTTCCCTCTATTCCCCTCTTTCCAGAGGCCACGTCTGGAATATTGTTTTCAGTTTTGGGCACCCACTACAGAAAGGATGTGTACTTCCGGTCCACTTCCGGTCCCACCAGGGAGCACACGCCCCCCCCCCTTTGGCAATTGGCCGTGGGGGGATCCCGGGTTTCCCCCCTAGACTCAGGTGGTACCACTTCCTGCTGAGTGCACTGGGGAGCTCCCTGCGCTTCTGTGGGACACACCATGCACCCCAGCATCCCAGCATTCACGAGCCACCTGCTACCTCGAGGTATGTAGAAAAAACATTTAAAGCTGTGTCTATGTCTGAATTGCCGAATCTTTCTGAATTGATTCGGAGGGTTCTGATTCGATTCAGAGAGATTAAAGGGTCCCTCTGATTTGATTCGGATTCAGAGATTCAGCCATCAAATCGGGCTGAATCTCCTCCAAACTGAATCAGGGACTGAAGCTTTGCACAGCCCTAGCTAATAGCCTTTAGTGCACCACTGAAAACAGCTTCATCAACTATACAGAAGATATGAACTGTATCTTAAAATCCTGCCACCCAAAACGCCATCATCAAAACACCACCGTTAGGAAATTAGCATATTACTTTGCCCTTTTAAAAAGGGACCAGACTTTCAGAACACCCACACACAGACCCTTCCAGTATCTGGGGTAGGTGTCCATGCATGTACCAGAATAGCCCACAAGGACCTGTATAAGGATAAACTAAATATTCTTTCCTGTTAACATACTTAAAATGGAAGGGATAGAATGGGTATGCACATGCCAACAACACCTGCACAATTCTAAAGGTGCAATCATTTACACCTTGCAATTATTTCAGGAGTATTTTCCCATTTTAACAAGCTTAAGGGAAAAGCACAGCATTAACTCCCTTACAAAATGCAATATACACTGCACCCAAATCCAGATTTTTCAATTCCAAAACCTTCGTGGCAGTTCTCTGCAGAAGAAGGTATTAGGAAGGTAGCTGCCCACACGGGTTGCAGGCCCGTTGGTTACTAATCAGTCCAATTGCAGAGAGATAAATTCTGCTGCAACAGTTACATGTGTATGGCTGACTGCTGCTAGATGAGGGTGTATCTTTCCTTCTGCTCCTCTTCTCCTCGATGCTGGTTCTGCGCTGACATTCAAAGAAGGCTGTTGCCTTTTTGATTTAGAGCTGCCAGGCATCACGATCTGCAGCCTGTGTATCCCAAAGTTTGTGGTCAATACCACAGGCAGAACAGGACCACTTCAGAGTGTCCTTGAAGTGCTTGTGTAGGGCCCCTCTGTCACGTTTCCCCATTGTCAGTTCCCCATATAGCAATTGTCATCCATCCGGGCCACGTGGATTGCCCACCATAGATGAATCTGCAGGAGTGTTGCTTCAATACTGGTGGTATTGGCTCTTTGTAGCACCTCCACGTTGGTGACATAATCTAACTAAAGTGTAGCAGTGGTATCAGTTTCCAAAGACAGCAGTAGCACCACATTTCCCTACCATGATTGGTACCCCCCCCCCGCATTGAGGTGTTCCACAACAAATGCAATGACAAGATCTTAACATAGCAAAGTTCTGAGCAAAGGGCTCCAAAGTTCTGAGCAAAGGCCTCCTACGTTTCTCTCATGGCATGGTCCCATCAGCAGTGGTCTGGACCCTTGATCAAACACCAATGGTTCACATAGGGGGCATCTGCCATTAAGAACGACTAAGTAAAACTACATGCACACACTATTCCTTTCAATAGGAACTGTACTATTTCTAAATGCAAGCCACTGCCTCCATCTTCTCTGACCCAAGAAAAGCTTTTGAAATGCCTGCCAGTGTATCCTGGCAGCAGCTTCTGTGAAAACAGAAAAAAAAAAACATTGCTTCCATAAGAAGCAATAGCTCTCAGTCCCACCACACCAGCTCAGTTACTGCCAGGAAATTAAATTTCACGAGCACAGCCCACTCTCTTTGATATTCCCAAGAATGAACAGACAAGTTGCCCTGCAACACCCTGCAAATACAAGCAAAGAGCAGAAAAAGAAGAACTGTGAACTCTGAATCTCTGAATGTCAACCATCTAGCTTGGTCAGAGCTATATGACAGTGTGCTAACGGTGAACTCTCACAGCATGGGGGGCAGTATCACATGCAGACAAGCATGGGGTTATTTACTCTACTGTTAGCATGTCGTGAAGAGTAGATTATTGACTGAGGGCTGGACTACACGCACAAATTGCACATATTGGACCATGCCAGTTCCTAACTTTAGTAAAAAATAAATAAATAAATACTAATATTAACAATAATAGTATCAGTGCATCTCCCTTGTGTTGATGCTTGCAGTGATTTAAGAGTGGTTAATGCTGGTTTTCATTTTAGCTAGAAAAACTGTTCTTCCATAGTTACTATTATAACAATCTTTTGAAATCATACCAGGGACTCTCTCAGAGAGTTACTGATAGCCTTGCAGCATGATTACTGCTAGTGTAGTTCAAATCATATTAGGACAAGCCCTAAGAGAAACTTTTCTAAAGACGAAAATAAAATACATAATACACATGCATGTGTGCACATTGATGACAATAAAATACATAATTTCATGTTGCTGTGTTAATGTTTTCCTTCCAACTGTGTAGTTTGAACTGTTTCACTTTGAATGAAATACTACAAAGGCTCAGAACTCACTGGTGTTGATTTGTACAATCTTAAGAGTTCCGAAACAGAAATGAGCCTTTGTTGTTTCACGGAGAGCTTTGAATGTATACGTAAGCAATGTTAATAGCATTCTCCTACAATTTGTTGAACTGGATTGCTTTCCATCTGGCACTAATCAGTCTGTCCCTTCTTCCCTTGCTGTCATTTCTTTAATATCAGAGATCAGCATATAGATAAGGATTTACGAAAAACGTTTTGCCATATACTGTAAAAGGGAAGGGCTGTGAATTAGAAAATTATTAGAGATTTTGCAAGTAGAGCGTGATAAGGATGATCTGGAAAAAAGAACAAACACTAAAGTGCAAATACCCTTCACAATGTAAATACAGGTGCTGCTGTTTTACTAACACAGCTTCATGAGTCTCTCCAGTCAAACAATATCAGAAGCGTGGGTGTGAGCTATGCCCATGCTAAGTTACTCGCTCTGTTTGCCAGAGGACTTATGGATCTGGGGACACACAGAAAAGTTTTGCTGACTCTTCTTCTGCCCATTAATATCTTAATTTAAGAGACAACCCCTCCTCCCCCCCACACACACACACCCCCTGGGGATATTCTCAATAGAGCAGTACAGTCTTAGTTGTATCCTTGAATTAAGGCCAGCATACTTCTGTGTGAGGTCTATTTAACTTATGCACATCAACTTCACATCTTTAGTTAATTACTCTTAACTTTCTTGAGTATCCTATTTTAAGAACGTCTTAGACGAATTTAGACAGAACTCTCACCTACATGATAATGTTCAAATTAATGTCTTATGAAGAGACAAGCAGTTAGCTGTGTTAGCTATAAAGGCAGGTAAAGAGCAGAGCAGGGTAGCACCTTGAAAACTAACCGGTTCAGAGAAGCATAACGTTTTGTAGGTGACACTTCCACTCTCTTGGGTTTCCATCTGCCATCAAAGCCTGGTTCTGAGGGTACTACCTGAGGAAATCTTGGAAACGCTGCCAAGATTTGCAAACTCTTGGATGACGAATGAGATCCCAGATAACTGGCAAAGGGACAACAGTACTTATCTTTAAAAAGGGGGAGATGGGGAAGAGATCCCAGGATATATCAGACTGTCCAACCTGACTTCAATACAAAGTTACTCAAACAAGTTATAAATAGGGATCACTGTAATTGAGGCTCCAGCAGGAGAAAAGTGAGCTCCCTGCGGGCTTCATCACTTGTTAAAACAACAATTTTTAAGTAAAGCTCACCAATCAGAATTCTTAATGAAACCATAATAAATAAACTGTATTAAACAACAACTTTAACTGAGCGCTAACTTCTATGCGATGCTGTCTCTCAGGCAAAATTCACTGCTGCAAAATCCATGTTAACAAGTGAAAGCAAGTATGGAGCAGCTCCTCACATTTCCTGGTGACGTAACCTGTCTTTGTGGAGTGAACACTTGGCCATAGACGGAGATGGCACACTCTACTCCCACCAAATTTGTGGGAACTGAGTGACTATTTAGCCAGAGTGTATAGCTCTGGGAAACACTCCATGCACACGCGCGCAGCCACACACATGCACATGGCCAGGAATGCAGCCGGGCAACATGGAGAGCAGCACTCCGCAGGTAAGTCTGTGGAGTGGAAGGGGCATGGGAGAGGCAGATGAAGGCCCCCATGGTGAGGGAGGAAGTGGGGCAGGGGCTGGGGTCACTGCCCAGCCAGGGCGGTGAATGGGACCTGGGGCCAGAGCAGGGAGCAGGACAGAGCTTCGGGCAGCTTGTCCAGGGGGTACGGAGGGAGGGGGGGAGAAAAGGAGGCAGTCCCCCACTGCTGTGTGCATACCCTGTGGGAGGCATGGGGGGGAGGGGCATGTGCCCCCCAGATTTGTGCGCAGGGTGGATACAGGCTGCCTACTATGAGACTGGGGCTTTCTGGTCTGCTGCCTTTCCCTCCAGAGCCCCGTGCCAGCCACACGTCCCCTGCCCACCTGACAGCAGTGGGAGCAGCAAGTTGTGCCTCCCACTGTCGGGGCGGGGAGCAGGGGGAATGCTGCCAGTGTGGGACTGCCAAGGGAAAAGCAACAAGGCAGAGAGCCTTGAACCCACAGGGAGTAGCCCACATCCACACTAGCCTAACCGCACAGCCCTGGTTAAAAGCATCCCTGCGCCTAAAAATGGCGACAGCGCTGGAACTAAAGCTCATTTAGTGAGCTTTAGTTCAAGCACCCCACTGCCATTTTTAAGTGCTGGGACACTGATCCCCTGTACACACCATCTGTGGCTCTGTCCCGTTCCCTGCCCCAGCTGGGTCCTACTCACTGCCCTCGCAGGGCAGTGTGTCTAGCCCTGCTCTCTCCCTCACTGTGGAGGCCTCTATCTGTTACCTCCCCCACCCCCATGCCCCTTCCCCTCCATACACTCACCTGCAGAAAGCTGCTCTCCACACTACCTGGCTGCATTCCTGTAAATTGGTTGAAATCTTTATTGGTGCACCCCTAGCTCATTCCTTTTGACATTGCTTAAATAAGCAGCATACTCCTGCTCCTGCTGTTTCCCCCATTCAGAAATGTTGGGTGCCTGCCCCTACAGCTGGGCATGGGGTGCAGGGTGCCCCCCACCACAGGAGCTTCCCCCTGTCTAGCATAGGTCTCCCAAGCTCTGCCCCACTGCATAGAGAAAGGGAGGGGGAAATTCTGCTCTGCTCCTGTGCAGCAGCAAAACAAAGTGGGGCTCAGGAGACCCATGCCAGGCAGGGAGGGCACCCTGCACCTCACGTGCAACTGTGGGAGCAGGCACTCAGCATGCCTGTACCTGCAGCCCCTAGGGCAGGGAGAACTTATCTGCTCCACTTTGGGCACAGCTTTTAAACTCCTCACCAACGCAGGGAATTGAGCAACCTGATTGGCTGAACCAGGTAAGTTTTTTGTTTTGTTTTGTTTTTAATTTTTTTCCCTGCCCTCCCTCTCCCCCATGGTTTCAGGCCATCTCCAGTCAAATCACAGTTCTCCAGGGCTTTGGGGGAAATGCTACATTTCAGGCTTTCCCCTAAAATCCACCAAAGCCTGTATTTCAGTGATCCCTAGTTATAGTCTGTCTGGAAATTTTATGATGGATCATGAGCAGCCAACAGATTTAAAACCAATGTGAGCAGGCAATATAGACTTAAAACCAATGTGATTATGAAAACAATGGTGTTTTGTTGTTTGGTTTTTTTTACAAGGTATATGTTTTGGTAAACAAGGAAAATTCATCATATACCTAAGTCTTTTGTAAAGTTTTTGGCAGTTCCACAAAAACAAGGGATCAATAAAATTACTATTATGTGGATACACTATTGGTTTAATAACTGCAAGCACAGAATACCTAATAATGGAGCAATATCAAGAATGGCTGAATGGTCTTACAGGAATCTGCTCTGACTCAAAAGCTGTTTAGGATTCCTATTAATGACGTGGATCCAGGGTTCAAATCTGCAGAAACACAAAACTAGGATGGACTACAAACATTTTAGATGACTAAACTGTAATTCTAAGGAAGCTTCATAAATTGGAGAACTGCATAATAGACAAAAAATAGGAAATTAAAAAGACAGATGGAAGAGGCTATTAATAGAGAAGAATTAAAACAAATACAGGAGGTCTTAGCAGTTGCACTGTTCAAAAAGGTCTAGAGGTTATGATGGGTCACACCTGAGAATGTGTCAGCAATCCCATGCTGTAACAAAAAATGGAATTTAGGTTGCAAAAACAACATCATACGCAAGACAGAAGACAACAGCATCTCTCTTTGATATTGATTAGGCTCCAGCTAGAGTACTACTTTTGCAGGCGCCACATTTTAGAAAGGATGTAGAGAAACTTGATTGGATCTAGAAGCAATCAATGAAAAAGATAAAGGGGCTGGAAAGCAAGCTATATGAGGAAAAGCTAAAGAAACTAGATACATTTAGTTGGGAGAAAAGAAGATTAAGGTTGTGGGGGGGAGAGAGGGAGATGAATACTTTTCAAATATGAGAGACTGTCATGAAGAGGATGAAAAACCTTCTTTCTTGCCACAGAAGGAAGGACATGAAGCAATGTCTTTAAACTGCAGCAAAGCAAGTTTAGACATATCTGAAGGAAAATGTTCCAACTGTCAGAACAGAAGAGCAATTCAGAAAGCTGCCTAAGGAAATTGTAGAATTTTCTTCCTTGACAACCTCCAACAAGAGGCTGGATAGGCAATCCTGTATTTGAGCATGAGGCTGGCCAAGACAATGGTTCTCAGTATTTTCAGACTCAAGACACCCCTCAGGAAAAGTAAGCAATTAGCTTTCACTAGATTTTTGATTACAGAAAAATAACAGAATAATTCTTCAGTTGCAAAGAACTCAGAAAGAACACAACAGCTCAGAATGTTTTTGACACCGTGAACTTGAGATCTCTGGGTTTAACTTCTGAATTATGTTTGCACACCTAACATGGTGTGGCACCCTGTTTGGAAAACAGACCTAGATGATTCCTTGCAACATTATAATTCTATGATTTACATTAGAAGAAAAGTAGAAAAAGGAAAATAAGCTATACAGGTATAAGGCTCCTACATAATGGTATAAATGCACTCATATGATTAGAAAAGCAGAAGGACTGTATATTTAAACTATACAACTATAGTTTAACTCCTATATAAGACAAGCTCTACCATTTTGCAGGCAACTGCATCAAATAACTTGATGCAGACCCCTGCAACTGCATCAAATAACTTCAGAGGAGCTGCATACAGAGGCACATGGAAATCTACTTGCCTAGAATCAGTTATGAGATAAGGGTTGTAAACATTTAACTTCTATTATTTAAACCATTACTTCAAAATACTTCAAGATATATTTAGCTAGGAAGAAAAGCTACTATAAATATATTATGGTCAAATAGAAAAATCCTAATAAGGCTGGAAATAAAGTATAAGTAACTGATACTCTGGGTGAAACAATAATTGTTTTCCTAACTCTAGTTTAATTATTTTACTGGGTCTTCTGCTACAACTTTCCTCTGTGTCAATCTTGTAATCAGTTAGCAATTAGGGTCAGAAATTATCCTTATTTTGTTCCTATGAAGTGCTGAGCATTCTGCCCAAGGAATAAAAATTCCAAAAGACAGAAAGTGTTTAAATGTCCAATTAGCACACATAACCAGAGAAACAAAGAGCTGACAGTTTTAAACCATCAGTTGACTCATTAAAGTATGTAGGCCCTTTTCATTTTAAAAAAGCAGGGCTCTTTCCTGACTTTGGTGATCCCCAGTACATTTCTTACACAACATTTCCTGAGGGGTGCCTTGAGTCTGAAAACATTGAGAACCATTGTCTTGGCCAGCCTCATGCTCAAATACAGGATTGCCTATCCAGCCTCTTGTTGGAGGTTTTCAAGGAAGAAAATTCCACAATTTCCAGTTCTTTCTAATAAGATATTAATTGTTTTTAAAAAATTTAAATTGTTATAACTAAGGTAGTCCATTACTAACTACCTCCAAGTCTCTCCTTTTTTAAGCCACTTTGCTATCATATTATAAAAACAAAAGAAAAACACCAACCCATGCAGAACACACAATTTGGTTTAATACAAAACTAACAATGAAAACTTAGTAGTTAAGAAAAAAAAGACATTAGCTAAAAAAGCCAATCTACAAAATGGAAACAGGGTGCTTTTTAATTAGCTTTAAGTTTTTACTAGTGATCAGCAAATGCAAAGCGTTCTAAACCTGCATTCACCTTTAAGTTCAATTATTAGGTATTAAAACCAAGTAAATTATGTAGCTATAAGTACAATTCAAGGCAAATTTGTAATGCAGTTCATTAGAATTTTGTTTCCAGGCTGCAGTTCTTGTAGCCATTCAGTTCATTCATTACAATATCTTTTACTAATAGAACTGAAGACAAAAACAGATAGGGACTTGCATCCTCTTCAGCATCTCTAGTCTTGTGATACATTTTATTAAATTAAATTCCAACTAAACTACTTTGAACGATCTGGATTTTTCAAGCTTCATGACCTTAACATTTGCTAATGTAAAGCTGACAGCTGGGTCTGTATGTCTGCCACTGTAAGGAGTGTGGAGAGATAGAAAACAGAACAAAGCAAGTTTAGGCTGGAGAGTCAACCTTGAAAAGTCTGTCTGGATTTCATCTGTGTCTGTCAAAATTAGACTTTATCTAGTCTTTCCTCCACCTTAAAAAAGCTTTCATAAAAGATAAAGTTGTGCCTTAGTCAATTAAGATATTTAATTTTTTTTTTCCAAAAGATTGAAAGGTACATTTAACTCAATCAATGAAAAAGCAATTTTTAGTTCTGGTCTGGTCTATTCAACCTATCTGAACTCTCATAGAGCACATGACCCCAACATACTACAAGCACTTTTGTCATCTTCTTCAGCATTGTCTGAGAAGAAACTTTTAGGAATCATAATTATATTGGAAAATACTGGACATTAATGCATATGCACACTCAGACAGGTTTTAGACAAGTTATTATGCACATATGCATAAAAGGTATGGGATTTCACGGGTATGGCTGAGGTCCTGATTTGACTTGCAGGATTTTTTTTTAATATAATGAAGCATGACAAATTTGAGACTTTACCCCTCCACCCTCACTTGCCTGAAGTTTGAACCTGAAGGCTAGAGATTGGGGGAAGGGAGGGGAATGGGACATGTGGACACGGACTCAACAAAAGAAAACACCTTTAACCTGCATTTTCTCCACATTTGATATGGGATTAAATCAATACCAAGACACATCGCAGTATCACTTCACAGACCTGAGTCCCAGGTTTAAAATAAGATACTTAAGGAGTGACTGGCAATATAATATCAATGTCCTTATTGTGCCAAACTTTCTACATTTTTTTTTTATCATCCACAAAACAGGATTATGATCATGGCTATAACAAGGCATCAGCCATATCTCTAAAGAGACAAGCTACCACATATCTCACCAACTGAGACTTTTATAGGGTTTCTATATTAAAATTCAATCTTTCACAGCTTTATACCTAGAAGCCTCTTCATATGTCTTCAGATTTAGAGATTGCTAATTCAGATGGCCTCTCTCTTATTTTAAAAGAAGGGAAGGAAATGAGGGGAATAGGAAGACAGACTAACTGTATCACAAACACCTCAAAAGAAGGTTACTATATTCCCAAACTCGCAACTTCCATCCTTCCCCCAAAGACAGTGTACCAATATAGGGAATAGGGGGAGACACCCATCTGCATGAGTTCAGGAAGGCATGCACACATACATCCTTTCTAGCAAACAAATGGATTCTAGTAGAACTGTAGGGTTACAAATACAGAATTCAGTCTTGGTGCTATTCAGAGTCCTTTACAAAGAGAAAATCCTTTGCACGGTTGTGCTAGTATTATCAACCAAGCCTAGTAAACCTGATTTCCCCTGCAAATGCATTTAAAGCATTTTTCTCCGCTGCCAGCTGGCCAAGAATTGAACATTCTGGACCCAAACTGCAAGCTATACAGATCCTGAAGTTCTACAGAAACCTTGATTTAGCTGGGCAGTCCATTGATACAGGGCAGAAGGGAAATTCTCTAACATTCACAGACACTTCTCAATGACATACACATTCATGTAACAAAAAGACTGCCACTGAAAGAATGAACATCCTTCTAATATGTCACAAGGGCCCATGTAGAAATAGTGGTAAATATTATAATATTCTATGATCATCTTTGAGAATTTGAACAGTTACTGCCCAGGAGCTAGATATCTAAAATATGTAATTTCTAAAAGTATTTTCAATTACAGAATTTTACTTAAACATTTACCTTAAGCAGAGTTTCTGTGTCAAGTTTCTACATATTTAAATCCAAAAGAGCATCATTTAAAAGTATCAGTAGAAAACAGAATGTAATAAATTATGCAGTTTCACACACATTTTTACCTGTTTAATATTTATCAACATCTCCATACAAACATCCGTTCTGAATCTATGTCCTGAGGTTGCAGAACTGCAGTTTCAGCAGTGAGCATGGAACATCAGTAATGAGGAGACTAATACAAGGACATATCCTAATTGAAGTTCATTACGGTGCCCTGAAACACCAGAAGCACTGGAAACCTAGCAGGAGCTTGTCATGGCAATGCCTGACAGCAGCAGAATGCTCATGTTAGAACTACCAAAAATGTACCCGGCTCTCTGAGCTTGTCACTTTTTTCCCTTTGCAAGGAAAGGAAAATAAGCTAATCTGCTAAACTTAAATATTTTCCAATGCATTTTAGGCAAACAAATATGGATTTATGAAGTGGTGTTTTCCAGGTTTCTAAATCCCCCAGCTTACATATTTCCTACATAAGGCACTCGATAGCATTTTCAAAAGCACTTAAAACCTCATTGAAAATAAATAGGACTAAAAATCTAAGGCTCAGATCCCCAGCAGGTATCTAGTCACCCAGCTCCTGTGTAAGTTGAAAATTGGGTGCCTGGGGCATTTACACACAAGCTGGGAGGGGCGGGGGGCTCTTAGAGCTGCTCTATTTAAAGCACCCAATGCATCTCATTTATCAGCATCCCCACACTTAAAAATGGCAGTAGAGGCACTTTAACTAAAGCTCGTTCAACAACCTTCTGTTAAAGTGCTCCCACCACCATTTTTAAGTGCAGAGACATGGATACATGAGACACTGGACTCTGCTGAGTGTGGTAATTACCACAGTCCAGCAGACTCAATTAATCGAGCCTGCTCCAACACACTGTAATTACAGCGAGTTGGAGCAGCCTCGCTGTCCAAATCACTTTTTTTAAATGAGCCCTGAGTGAAATTTTCAAAAGCAACAGTGAAACTATACACAACATGAAGAGTAGAAAACATTTCAAGGAAAAAAAAGTCTTGCTGCTATAATTGCTTGACCTACATCGTTGTTCAACACTAATGCTCCTCTTGAAGAAATTAGAGGGGGCCTATGCAGAAATGTTATAACATTCTCTGATCATCCTTGTGAGTTTTAATCCACCATACCTGTGTAGATTTTAAAGGCCAATTTGGATGATAGGCAAGTTTAAACAGTAACTGTCCAGGAGCCAGAGATCTAAAGAATATAATCAACATGAGGGAAGACCACCTGAAGCTGATACTACATATATAAGACTATCCTGCAGTTTGAACAGGAAGGATTTTATTCACAGCTGTTCCTCCTTTTTACCAGATAGCTCAAATCTAGGGTTGGATAAATACTAGAAAGTAATTTCTTCTGAGAAGATTCATTCACTGAGAGTGTTCAAACACTGCATGTTCACCTCCACAAATTTTCCATGAAACTAGTTCATGGGCACATGCACAGAAGATGAATATTTACAGAAAGTGGGTTTTAAATATTTGCAAGTACCTGTACCACAAACAATTTTTAAAGAGTTATCCAAATGGAAACAGAAATATACCATAAATTCAAGCAAATAAATCTTCTAGTAAACAAAATTTGGTTATAAGTTATCCAGATCTCTCTGGCCCTGATCCCAAGACAGGGCAAAATAAAAATCAGGAAAAAACAAAAAGCATAAAATGGATTAAATTAAGTAAAATTGAGACTAGAATGTGACTATTAGAGAAAATATTGCTTTGTGAGGCTTTGCAAAAGGTTGGAGGGTGGGGGAATCATTCTGAGGCTGATGAAACCAAAGGCTTTAAAGAAGGCAGAGATTAACCCTGAGAAATGAGGCACATACAACTACAAGGTAAAAATAGGGGAAGTACAAGTAAAAGAAAACTTCAGCATCTCAGGACCATGACATTCACTGAACAACTGACTAAAGCAATATTTTTGCAACTCATTTTCCCTACTCTTTGGCTTTTATAAGGGATGGCAGAAGTTTTTGTTGCCAAAATTCCACAACCAAAATTCAAATCTGAATGTCCTATGAAGCCATAAAAAATATAATTATGAAATCATATTTCATGGGAAAGATATTAAAAATTTAATTTACAATCAAGCAGAAGTTAATTATTTAACCCAAAGGTGACCAAAAGATGGCCCCACGGGTTTGTAGATTTGGCAGCAGAATGAGTGGTGGCAGCTGTCATTGTCACTGCTGCATAAGCCATGATAATTAACTCTGCTGCCACTCCCCTTTCCATGAGCTAAATGCCACAACTCTGCATGCTGGATCCAGCCCGTAGACCTGGTCTGTGTGCCATTCATCCAGGCTGTATGGCCAGATGAGCTGACCATCAAAATCTCTCTGCTAATACAAGAGAAAGGTGAAATTATTTAATACATGCTTAATATATATGAAAAAAAGAATCTTGATCAATGTTTAGACGAATGTTCTCTCCAGGACTAGCCCCCTCTTTCATTTCATTTCTTCACTTAGAAGGTTTTATTTTTTTCAAAAAATGTATGCTCACAAAGGGTGCATCCACACATGCAAGCATGTGCGCTTCCAGCAGCTCAAATATAAGCGGTGCAAATTTGAGCCAGGGCTTTTTGCTTCAGCACATGCTCAGACATGCACTTTGTTGTGGAGCAAATTGTGCCACTTGGAGCACAATAACCCTGCCCTGCCAGCACCTGTGCTATCCCCAGCAGTATAAAAAGCCACCCGGGCAAGTAGCTCAGGGCTACTAGCTCTCAGGAGCTTCTGGGGCCCAGCCAACTGGTACCTGGGGACACTACCCCTTGTGCTAGCTGTACTGCTGAAGCAGCCCTGAGAGTTCCCTGCACCCTCTACCCACTGCAGCAGTCTGGCAGTGGGGGATGCTGCCTGGCTGTGACCTGCTGTG
>NW_005842402.1:283695-293570 GCF_000455745.1 Alligator sinensis | reverse complement strand
ACCCCTTACTCACTAGCACCAGAGCCCTGGTGCTGAAACATGCAGCCTCACTTGCCATGTGTTTCAGCACCAGGGCGAGGGCCAACCAGAGAGATGCTCTGGTGGCCAGAGTGTCTCCACGGAGGACCCAGCCTTCGGTTCCCCCAGGCCACCTGCACCGCTCTTTTAAACATTGATTTTTGTAGATCCCTGGATAGGGGTCTAATTTTCTCCCCGCACTGCAAACTTGCAGCACAGAGAACATTTTTTTGTACCTGCACGTGCCTCTTGTCCCACCTCAAAGCGGTTTGAGGCGGGGCAAGAGGCATGTGCGTACTCATGTAGACGCACCCATAAAGTGTTTTACTAGACAAAGGTTTTTTTGTTGGGTTTTTTTTGGGGGGGGGGGGTTGTTTTTTTTGTTTGTTTGTTTGTTTGTACTTATTTTCATTTTATATAGTATCATTCACAAAATTAAAATCATACTCAAAGACATACTTTGATATCCTTGAACCAATGATGGTGGAGGCTAGGAAGAATATGAAAATGGGCATGAGTGGATTGAGGTTTTTGAAAAATGGGGGTGCAAATGATATGATATATCATAACATAACATAACCCAACAATTTTCCTCAGTAAAAAAGCAACTGGAGGCTTTACTAATAGCCATAGGCCCCTGGTGTATCTTATTCAGTTTAAGATCAAAGCAAAAACAAATATAACTTTATTGGAATGTATTTATTATAGCATATATTTTGTACTAAAAAACCGATAAAAATTAGAAACAAATAATCAAAAAGCATTAGTCCTGTAGTCATTAGAATTAATTTTCTCTCTTTTTTAGGTTCTTAAAACAAAATCTAGTCTTCTTGAGCATCTTGAGAGTGCACCCAATGCTTCACTGAAAGTTATTTCCATACCCGAGTCTATGTACAACTGAGTTAACATTTCCACACCTGAGTTAATATTTTTAGCTAGGATTGCAAAGAGTGTGCAGAACTGTGAAATTGGAGTTAGATTACCAGGAGCAGTTAACAAACAGAAGAACTGCAGAAGAAAGGATAGGGATAGCTTGGTTCATCAAGACCATTAAAAAGGCAAGAGGGTCATTAACAACAGTGGAATGAAGTGTTCAGGAAGAATCAGGTAGATTATAATGAACCATGAAGTGAAGTGACTCCCTTACTGCCGCCTGACTAGAAATGTTGCTGCCACTGCCAGGCAGTTGGTTTTAAATTGTGGGTGGAGCAGAAATCAAAGGAGGGCAGGGGGTGCAACTGCAACAGTGTACCCCAGCCTGGACATGGGATGGATTTTATTTATTTTTTATTAGATCAGAAAAACAGAAACATATTAGAATGATTAAGGACATCTCAGTACCTCCAGATTCTTCTGCAACCTGCTAATAGTTATACAGAGAATAAAGCAAATATAAATTTCCCTTACTTCCTGTCACTTCAGAGCAATAGAATCACCATTAACTAAGAGAAGAAAGGGTGTTTTATTTTCATGCCTTCATTTCTCCTCCACTTGTGCTTAACATTAAAAATAACTGAGCATGCTTTTTGCCCTTAAAGGTTACTCCTGAGTTTCATCAAAAAAGGAAATAGGCCTGGCAGTTGGCAATGAACTATCATAACCATAAGCTTCACACATTTGTATAAATACATTTCAAGTCCCATCATTTTAAAAACTCTTGTTCCACCACCCACAGCTACTTCCTTTTATCCTAACAGAAAAATAGTTTTTCACTGCTGTAGGCTAATTGCACCATCTGTTTAGCCCCACTACAGTAACACTAAGACATAGCACATTAACTCCTTAACATTCCCACATGGCACTGCCTTGTGTTGCCCTCATACTCCTTTAGACTTTCAAAGACACAGGCAAGGCAAAAAGCAGGAAAATCAGCTTCACATATTTTGTATTCCTTTCTTCCTCCAGTGTAGCTCCATGACTAGGCTCCACAGAGACTTAAGCAATCTGACAATTTTCTTCCACCTCACCTCAGTACAATAGTGCCAGTTGTCAGGATCAGCAATAAAAAAACATCACTCTCTCTCTCTTGCTCTCACACACACACGTGCATGAAAAAAATCTGTGCAAGTCAGCACTGCTTGTCATATTAAGTAGCTGTTCTTTCACAGTGGCCAAATAGGGCTGTACCTAAAATATACGTAGGAGCTGAAGCTTTCATGAGAAAATGAAAAATTCTCATCTTTCTGGTACTCTCCCATCCACTTCAGGATAATGGAATCAGTCACAACCCTTTTAGCCAAGCTAAAATCTATTCACCTTAATTTACAAATCTTTTAAGCTCCTCCTCTTCAACTTCCAGAACTTTAAAAGATGACATATTTTATGAAGATATGTATGAGCATCTTCTTCTATACATGTTTTGAGAAGCAGTGAAATATTTAACAACCTTGACATTTCATATATCCACATTATCCGAGCTAGTACCCACTAAAATGAGACAGTTCAGTTCTTCGAGCTAGTTTCAGACTCTCTAAAATCAAAACAACAGTGGGTATCAGTTAGTCCCTTTACATTTTGAAATTTTTCTCTGCATCCATAACTTTTGTGCACGCACATGTGCATATGTAAGCATGTGTGTACACACACGTACATAACTGTATGTCACATTAACATCCAAAAATGCAATTCTCTTAGTTGCTAACATATTCTAAGATTACAATAAATGAAAAGATGACTGTGAAACTGAACAAGTAGGAACTAAGCAAGGAGAATGCAGAGGAAAAACTAAATAAAAAGTGCAGAAATAGGCTAAGAAGGTTTAATGGTACTGCTCATGCCCTTCCTAAAAGACCCTTTTTAATACTAGTAAGAGAGATTTTATTAATATTTTTATAGTGGATTTTTCCCTGAGATATCCAATAGATTGTTGTAACCTTGTTTTAAATGTCCTACTTAATAGTCAGGATCTTAAATAGAAACTAAGATTCATAAAATAAACTATGTTAACTTAATCTCTCTCTTCCCCTTCATCTAGCTTTACTACTTTTTTCTCCATATATTTCCAATAAGAAATAAATTATTATAAAGACGACAAAATCTACATATTTATCATTTAATATTTATATATTTATTCACTTAGCATTCATTTAGTATCTAAATATTTCTCAACAGAGGCTAAATCAATCATCTCAATATCTGTGACCGGTGCTACCCAAACAGCATCCAACTATTCATTAGTGCTGTACACAAACCCAGTCTGTCTGTAGAACAAATTATAACATGGACACAGCTCAATGGAGTGTCTTGAGAGATGTGATTGGCACAGATTCAATTTTAGGGGCAGTTGGCCAATAAGGTGGCACACGCTGAAGAAGATGCACTTAGCTTTAGAGTAGAAACAAATTCTTCACTGTAGAATTTCCCACCAGCAGGACAAAAAGCAAAGCAGAATTCAACATGAAGACAAATAACAGCCTGTCTCACTGAATGGCAAAGTACCAATGAGTAACACTTTTCTGCATAGAGAAGGATCTCAGTGAAGGATGAAGTGAATGTTAGCTGCCATTAAACCAACTCCTCTCCCTTCCCTCCCACTCACTGCCCCTAGCAAAGCCAGTTAAGTCACAGCTTTGATTAACCCAATATTAATTTACTTGAACCACTGGAGAAAAGATACTAAGAATATTTTTTAAACATGTTTTCTCCTCTTAAAGAAACATTGCTACCATCCTCCCATTTTAAATGTCACCTTGTTATTAGCAGTAGAAAATGTTCATAAGATTACTCCTCACTGAAGGATAGGTATTGCCAACTACCAATTCTGAACAATGTAAAGAAAATTCAACTAATAAAGTCTCATTTATGATAAATTCACTTAATCTATAAGTTACACACACCTTCACAATGCAGATCTTAGATTTAAACCAAAACATTTAAAAACAAATTACGACATTTCAATGCATTAAAGACACGTACACATTTTTTTAAAAAGGAAAAAAATCTAAGTCTGTATTTCTCACATTTATCCATAAGTCATACATACAGGATGTTTTATTTTTTTCTCCAAGTTCAGAAATAGATGAGAGGCAAGGATTTCTTACGGCTGATAACTTTTATTGGACTAACTATGTAGCTGGGATAAAGTTAGGTCACCTTTATAATACAAGACATTCTTCCTTAGTGTAATAGGGAGCCAGAGGCTCCCATTATTTTAAGGGAGAAGTAGCATCAGGGAAATCCCAGGGTTGGGGAAACAGTGATCATGATGGGCTGGCTGCAAGGGAACAGGCACCCAGGGATCCACAAGTTAGGAGTGTCTATTGCACAGCTAGCTGCCCAGCAGTAGACCAGCAGGGCAAAGCCCCGATAAGGCAGCAAGAGCAGCAGAAGCAAGGCAGACTGGGAAGTCCCTGTGGCTGAATGTAGAGCCACCTGACAGGAAGGGGCAGGACTTAGAAGGCACATAAAGCCAGGGTCTGAGACTAGACAGTCAGTCTGGGCCTGCAGGCAGCAGGAAAAAACCTCCTGAGCAATATGGCTGCTGGAGAGGGATTGGCTCATGCCGGAGTTGCACTAGGAACTCCATTTTGGGAGTAGCATGATCCAGTATGGGGATAATTTAAGTTTCAGCCAATACAATTGTGCTTACTCTGCAAGTTTTAAACCAATGGACCAGAAGTGGCTATAAGGGGTGATGAGGCAGCCTGAGGGGTGCACTGCAGTTTAAGCCACAGGCATGCATAATGAGCACACGTGGCTTTGAGCTCTATCAGGACCAAAGCTCAAAACACCAGCAAGCGAAGCCAAAAGGGTTAAAGCTTGTAGCCAGAAAGGCAACAGAGGCAGCCTGGAGTTGGGAAGGCTCAGGCCAGAGCCCAAGAAGGGCAAGAACCAGGGGCCAGGGGTCTCAGAGCCCAAGAGAGGCAGAACCCAGAGCCTGGAATCTGAGAGGGGCAAAACCTAGGGCCAAGGGTCCCAGGCACTGGGTCCCAGGAGCCGAGATCCAGAACAGTGGGGGCTTGGGCAATGGACCCAGCTAGGAGGATAGAGGTGGAAACCAGGAAGGCCAAGGCCCCAACAAGAACATGTGGAGGCCTGACACTGCTGTGATTAACTAGTAGCATCTCCAAGGCATGGCTGTAGGGGGAGAAGGAGGCTAGGAGTAGCCCTTAGGGCAACAGGTCCCCTGAGGGCAGAGAGAGGCCAGGAAGACCCACTTAGCACTTGAAAGCACGATTGGAACCAGTGGGGTCCTGAATGGACCTGCTGGCTGAAGGACAGATGACAGTTTGTTCTAGGACACTTGAGTAGCCTCCCTTTTCATAATCTAATTATTCCAGCAAAAGGCCCAGTAGGCAGGAAGAAGGAGAGGATACCCTAGGAGCAGTATAGGAGTTACATGGCTCCACCTGGGGACCCAGTCCGGTTTCACTAAGAAATAAGATATTTATGCCCCAAGATTGAACAATCTCTTTTCTGGTTGGCACGCACCAATTATATAAGTTAACAGGCAGGAAAGCAAAATGTGATGTTTTAGGTACAGCTGTGATACATGTAGCTAGAGCAATATTTTTACAGACACCTCACTAGTAGACTAAAACCTCTTGGAAAATGACTCCTTTAAAATCTGTGCCAAAGTTGTACAGTCAGATTAAGTAAGCATGCATGGAATGTAAAGCAACTCTTTGTCATTACATAATCGCCTTGGCAAAAAGCCCTACTGTAACGTATACAACTCTTCAGTTTATATTTTTATTTTAAAATAATGTGTCCACTAGCATTTGAACCAAATTAAAATAAAACCTAAGAACAAATTAAACGTTTACATTATAGGGAAAAATTCTAAAATATTCAGGTTTCATAAAAGAAAAAATATATATACACTATAGAAAAAATATGCATTTCTGATTGTCCCAAAAAAGAAAAGTATCAAGAAAACTGCTAGTTGATACAGGTATATTGAAAGTAGATCTTTAAAGAGTTGCTACCATAACAAATTTTAAGTTTAGTGTCTTTCCATTACCACACTCTTGGCCCTCTCAGAAATGGAGTCATTTTATAAGACAGGCAGGCAAAATTCAGCCTGCAGGCAATTCCATCTGGCTCATGGGGCCCCTCCATAAGCCCTGGCCCTCAATACCCCTATATGAGCCAGCACCTCCACGCAGGAGGTGCAGCTCTAGTTGCAAAGCAACTCCCCCATCCCAGCCTGGGCTGACCTGCCCCCAGCCCTGAGCCAGGGGGCAAGAGAGACAAGAAGCCTCTTCTTGGCAGAGGCTTTTGCCTGACCCTTGAAGCTGTTCCCAGCCTCCCTGCCTGTGAGCCTGGGAATGCAGGTGAGGGCCCCACCAGGCCAGGACCAGGGACTCCTGCTGGGGGAAAGGGGCAGGAGTTCAGGGAAGTGTGCACTATGCAGCTGAGCTGGGCTGGCCCTGCACACTGCAGCAGTGCAGTAGCTGCGTGCTATGGGGCCAGGTGGTGCTGGCCTTGCTTGCTGATGCCACCTGAAACCAGGGACTGGGGTGGAAGTGCAGGAAGCTGTATGCAATGGAGCCGGGCAGAGATGGCCTGCTGCCGCCATGTGCAGCTCCAACATCTCTGAGGACACCCCCACACACACATCCCACACCCTCTGACAGCCCCAACACACACTCCCACCTCCCACCACACCATCTCACACACTCCAACCATATACCCTACACCCACACCCCTCCACACCCGCCCCCAACCCACCATACCCACACCCCACCACACACAATATACAAGAATAAGACTGTATTTTGAGCTACTATGCAGTCACCTCTAGATACACTATGCAAACAAAACACAACTCGTGACAAAAATATTTTTTAAAATAAAAATAAAAGAAGTTATAGTAGGTGTTTGGGGGGTTTTTTAGTATATGATTTGTTTGTTTTTTTCTGTTTCAAGATAGCAACCCCCTCCCAAAAGAAGTATTTCTGGGGGAAGAGGAGGGACTGCTGGGGGAATGGGGCAGGAGTTTGGGGAAGTGTGCGCTATGCAGCTGAGGGTCAGGGCAAAGGTCTGCAAAGGTCAGGGGTTAGGGAAGGGATTTTTGGTCCCAAGATGGTGGCCAGAGAGCAGGGCATCTGTGAAGGGGCAAGGCTACCCTTGAGGCCCTTGACAGCTCACCAAAACTTAAGCGGCCCTCCAGCATAAATAATTGCACACCCCTATTACAAGAAGTAGCAGTGGCTTAAACGCCCCCCCCCCCAACATTATGGCATATTTCACAAAGCTTTAAGGTCATTTGTAGAATTCAAATAGATATTACCCAAAAAGCAATCACTTATGATGCTAAAAATTCCAATTTTTGCTTGGTTTATGTTTCTGACTTTTAACAGAGGTATAAACCCAAGACGGAAGGAATACTGCAAATATTCTCTTAATACAGGTAGCAGGGAATTGATTGTGGGTTTACAGGAGAGAGAAAAGAACACAGGTTACATAGGTTATGAATTGAAAAGATTAAATCCAATTTGTTGGTGCTCTCCTGGGTTAGGTTTCTACACTGAAAAATATTCTCTGAGCTTTTGCCACAGGCAGCAACGCCATGTTCTCAAGTATTAAAAAGACCTACCAGAAAACAAATATGACCTTTAGTAAAGCAATCAAGTCAAATTTATATCTCGCAACAAAAACGATTTGGTAACTTGAGTCATCTGAGTAACACCCCTTGCCTGGGAAAGGCTAAAAGTGGGAGGAGAGCATATAGAGGTGTTGAGGGTGCCAGAAAAAAACCCAACCTCAAACCACACACAAATGGCCTTTAACTACTACGAAAATTTAAACTGTCAATATAAAGCTCAAAAATGACAGCTAAGCAGAATAGTGAAAAAAATTATCTGACAACTGTGACAAAAACATGTTACTCCATAATGTAAATTCACTTCTACTTCGTAAAATATAATCCAAATACAAGAATAATTTATACGAACTTAAAAGTGGCGATTTTTCCATGCTTTGTCATCATTGTAGATTTAGCTTGTCAGGAGTGTTGAGAATACTGAATTCCATTGCATTCAATTAATCCAACCTTTCAAATATTATTTTTAAAAAACCCAAAACAGAATAGGATATTTTGATTATTAAAAATAGACTGGACTAGTAAGATTAAAAAAAACCCTCAATGCCACATGCTATTGTCCTGCCTGTCATTTCAGTATTAGCACCCAATACACTTTGCCCCTTCGTACACACTGACACCAAAACATGTTCTAACATAGCTCTCACACATTCAAATCCCCCCTGAAAAAAAAAAAATCACTTTTATCATGATACACAAGAAGCTGCTGAACAGCAGAAAATGGTTAAGTTGTAGGCATCTGAAAAAATATAAACACCCTGAAAATATTTTCTAGTAGGGTTAGAGTGTTGTAGCCATGATGGTCCAGGAAATGAGAGATGCAAAAAAGTACTGGTGAAATCTTTTACTGGACCGTCTGTATAGCTTGAGAGACATGCTAGACAAGTTTTCGAGTGCACCTTGGGTTTGGGAAAGAAGTAGATCCAGCAGCCTAAGCTAAATACCAGGTTAAACAATTACTTTTTTGTTTAACTTAGAAAAGGGAACTCTGCATGTGCAAGCTTGTCTAGCATCTCTTCCAACTACACATTCTGTACAATAAAAGTTACTAACAAAAATCCTTGATGTGTTGAAAACATGGACAGTAACCACTTTACATATCCTCTTAAACAACCCAAGTCTAAACACTTGGCTCAATCGCTCAACAGAGTTCTTATACAAGCTGGTATCTTCAGTAGTCATTAAATCATTCCCTGCCACTTAAAGCAAAAAAAAGGAATAAGTAGTTTTATGCCTATACCACTGGACCAGGCTTCCTAAGCAGCCTTGGGGAAAGTTAAAAAAATAAGTATGTGGAGAAACCATCACCAGCTGACTACTGGGTAAGTGCAAAGTTCAAGCTGTTCTTCTACAGCTAACAGTTACCAAAGGACCATATGTCAGCTGCCTGCCCACCATTCTTCCCACTAACCACAAGCCCCCTGTGTCCACCAGGCAGCAAGGAAGGAAGCATAGAAGCCAGCTCTGCACCTCTCAAGGACCAGGCCTTGGTGGAAGAACTCTTAAAAGAAGAAAACTGAGTTTGTTTCCACTCCCCTGCTGCTGTATTAACATAAAGGAGGGGTGTCAAACAGGGCCCACAAAAGGTGGGGTGTTTGGCTCTTGAGGCTTCTTTCTGGCTAGATGACTTAACTCTGGATGTTGCCCACAGGGCTTCTAGCAGACGTACCACTCAAGGGATTGACACCGCTCCCCACTTACTTACTGCAGAATTAATTGGTTTTGATCACTACTCAGCACGCAAATGGGCAGCAGCGTAGCAACCTCAATCCCCATGTGTGGGCCACACTGACACAGTGGCTGTGGCAGCCACAGTAAGACGACCTTCAGGCCAGATCAGGGCTGCGAGAAGGCCTGAAGACCAGAGCCGGACCATCAATTGAAATGAGCTTGATACTTCTGGTGTAAAGAAAGCAGATCAGGATGGGGAATCCACTCTGAAATATTAATTAGTAAAGTAATAAAAGATTCAAAGCTAAACAAGAGACTTGGCCACTAATGCTTATCCAGAGTTTCCATTCTTTTATGACTGCACCATTTAGTTGTAAATTCAGTTTAAAACTATTCATTATTACTACACTGAAAACACAGGAAATGGAAGTGTAAGCTTCCCTATACAGTGTTGTCAGTATGCCTGTTATGAAAGGACTACCCTCTGGGAAAAAGAAGGGGAATTCTGCATCTTTGTCCACTCATTCCTTGGTTTGTCTAATGAGACATGACAATTATCACTAAAGGTGCCAACATTTAACATGGTCTCATTTCTCGTAACATGATTTTTATTAGGTGGCTTAACTTTTGGTCTGCTGAA
>NW_005842402.1:268647-283620 GCF_000455745.1 Alligator sinensis | reverse complement strand
GAACCCTGGGCCAGATGTGAGCCTATGACATTGGGGTGAAAGGTCCTGAATCCCATTACCCATTCCCTAGATGTAATGTTCATATGAAATTTGACAATCGCTAGGTTAGCCACAAATTCAGATAAAAAGCTTTACAGAAAATTCAGTGTGACAAATTAAATGGCCTCAGTAATGTGTTCTCATGCAGTGAAACCTAAGTCTCAAATTTATGCTAGACAGCTTTCTATAGCCCTGTCCATCAAAATGTAAATGTCTTGCTAACATCCACAACAGCAGAAAACTTATCTTTTAAGAGCCTGACAGCCTCAGGCAAAGGCAGGAAGGCAAATATCTTCATACTGATGCAGTTTCATCAGACTCATCTCAAGAACCAGACAGATGCCCAAAGCCATCAATGGCAACAAGGGCAAAAAAAACAACAAACCAAACAAAAACCCAACAGACCATACAAATAAACATTCATACTGTAATAAAGTAACACAAAAAGCAGCTAATACACTCCTACCAACAGCTCCTTGATCAATTCCTTAAAATGAGCAGTTTAGTCAGGGAAAGCTAACCATCTTTAACTTAAGAATCCTATACAGGCAAAATAAACATATGCAAGAAAGGATATGTTTTCATCTCCTCTTATAAATAGCTAAAATACAGACACCATATTATAACTGGGGATGTGAAAGGTTAAACAATTAATCCTTTAACCAATAAATGCAAAGATAAGAGGTTAACTTATCAGTTATTGCTTAGCCTGGGGCAGGACACACACCACTGGCAGGGAAGGGAGGAAGGGAAGCTCCCCAGCAGGGATAGGAGGGGAGAATGGCAGGGCAAGCAGGAAAGCAGGAGGGAGAGGGAAGAAAGGAGCAAAGAGGAGAAGGGGAAGGGTGAGGGGACCTGGTACCCATAGCCTATGAGTTTAAAGAAGAAAATAGCCCAATAATTCATCAATTGAGCAATTAACTGCTTGTTCACAGGCGCTCCTTCCCAGCATGGGGCTTCAAATGGGCTCTGTTGTCTGGCTGAGTTTGCCACCACCTATCCCTTCCCCCCCCACCCTCACAACCCCAAAGGGCCCCAGGAGTGGCTTTCAGCAGCAGCTGTGTCCAAGCTTCTGTATTACTGGTTAACTGTTTAACCGATATGATTAGAGGAGGTTAAATGGGTAATTTTTTAAATTATATTTTAGATACATAATACACAGTTTAAACATTTTTTCTAGATAAACATAACTTGAAGTTAAACTTCAGAATCCTGCAGGTCAAAAGCCAAAGTTCCTGTTAGAAAACTAGGAATCTTCTCTTCCCATTTTATTAATGTATTTATTAGATTTTATGCCACCCTCTCCAGAAAAAGCTTAGGGAATCTTACAATAAAGGAAAATAAAGGGAAAAAAAGTTAACGGTATGGAAATAGTCAATGTTAATATTTATTGTAGTATCAGAACTAAGCATTGTCCACCTTGGGAAACTAATTTAGGAAATGCAACAAAAGAGTAAGGAACATTTTTGTGGCAACCTTATTTAAAAATGTGATGGCCATTCGTAACTGCTTACAGGTTTAAAGTGTTAGAATACACTTTAACTACCAATGGAAATAGATTAGTAGGTACATATTAGGCAAAAAAAGTCAAACCATATCATACCTCACATGATACACTCTGGAAGGCTAGCTTTCAAATCTCAATATCAGAATACTAAACAGAAATAAAAATATCAGTGTATTTAATGAAGAGAAATAAAAAAAACTTGCTTTCCATCAGTCTTAAACCCCCCTCCTCCTCTCCCCCCCAGTGCACAATAATATGCTTGGAATAGCAAATATATGGCAGTTTTATTGAATAGAAATTACCTGCCCAACAGCTTTGCAAAAAGCATCTGACATCCAGATGAGAACTTAAGAAAAAGCTCAGAAAAATAAACAAATGAAACTCACAAGTTTTAGTAGTTAGCAATGAATTACCTATTTTACCAGATATCTTTTTAGGTCCCAACTGTGAGATCACAGCCAATAGTTTTACTAAGCCAAGAGCCTTTACTTAGAGAAAAAAAAAAAGTCCTCAGCTTTTATTCATAGTTCTAGCTCTGAGTAGATGACATTATAAACTATTGTATTTCACTTGAAGAGTTCTGGATCAATTCTGTTAGTCATGTCTGTGCATCTGATCAGATCTGCCCAACGAATCAAGCAGGAATACTAATAATTAGGAATACAAATATTTAGGTGTTCCCCCAGCAATATATCCTAAGACATCAATTTCAGAATTAGAAAAATAAGTTGAAAACAATGTTGCCTCATATTCAAATACACAAGACATCAGCCCAAAGCCCATTGAAGTCAATGAGACTAAGTACAGACAGTCAAAAAAGCCAAAGATGAATTGATTGAGTCTTCACAGGTTAATCTAAACTTTGTAGTTTGAACCAATAAGCAAGTAAACAGACATTCACTTTTGATTCCAGAAATGCAGCTACGTGCCTGCAGTGGCCCAGGCCAGAAGCCACGGGGCCCTAGAGCACACTTTCCTGCTCAGCTGGAGCAGATAGCTTGGACTAAGGCTTGTTCACCCAACCTATGAGGGGAGGTTGCAAAGCACTGTGAGAAGCTGGGGGACTGAGAATTAACCTGAAACTGGAGGGGATCTGTGACGAAATAAACTGATTTATCTAAATCAGTTAAGTCAGATACTACATCCATCCAGGCTTATCTTAAACCAGTTTTGACCATTTTAGAGGCAGTTTATGTGCAATGAACTTCTTTTGTGTTGTAGATTTGAACCAGTTTCCTATCATTTACAAAAGTTTGTGCATTATTTTGTCCCTAGCCTGAGAGTCCTCTTATTGATCTGGCCCATGACAAAATAGCCTGAGTGTATAGATATGAGTGTAATTTGAACACTAGTGTAGTGTAAAAACAGGCAAATGACAGTTTTCATATCTTAGTAAAGTCACTTGTCTAGGGGAGTCACTATTTCCTTAGCAAACATATACTTTCTACTCCCAATCTCCTCAAGGTCAAGGCTTTTTAGAAAGTATTCGGGATTTCCTTCTGTTGTTTTAAACATAATGCAGAAAATATATTTTCTCCACTTACCTAATAAACAGAAAAGACTATTTTTTTTTTTACAAGGTTTTTGCAAAAGTAAGCTCTGAAGAAACACAAAAAGTATGTGTTTCTGAAAACAGAACAAGTGAACATAAAACATATGGGAGAGATCAGAGAGGGAAGCAGTATGGTCAACTGAATTCAGCATTGGAAGAGACTCAGACCCAAGGTCTATTCTTATGTCCAGCACTGCTCTGGGTGGGTTTGGAAAAGTCATTTCAGCTCTGTGTCATTTTCTCTCTTGTAAAACAAGAATATATGATGCCCATTTCCTTTGTAAAACAGTTTGAGACCTATAGATGAAAAGCAGTAGGAAGAGAAAGCTAGGACATATCACTAATTTAGCACAGGGTTCAATATAGTTCACCTCAGAATTACACTAGAGCTCTCCTTGTGCATATATTACATACAAGTGGAAGCATACAGCATTTCCTGCTGCAAGTGCAATTCTAACCTTTTCCAAAGGTTGCATCTGCTTACAATTACTTTACAAATAGAAGTCAAACAGCTTCCCTGTCCAGTTAAACTAAACATCAAAAGCAACCAAGATTCAGGTGACTAAATACTTAAAGAATTAAAATCATTATATGTCCTTTTCAATAAAGGTCAGCACCATAGCAGACAATGTTGCAGGCTTTTAAACAATTTTGAAAATCTCTTGGGAAAAGGTATGCTTGTTAATGATCTACAGTAAGGTTTTTGGTTTTTTAGCTATTTTTGGGTTAAAGTTAAAAGATATTATATATAACTGTATCATCTCCAAGTCTAGGCAGATGAATAGAAGAGCAAAAAAGAATACAAAAATTACTTTTCACAATAATTTTTTCATACAAGTCCCTCTGCACAATAGCTGAAGTTCAGAATGTGCCTGCATACTATAACAATTTTTAGTCTTAATGAAAAGCTTATTGAACAAGGAGGAAAGAAACAGGAGCAACAGCTTCCTTTCAGATCACTTACAGTTCTTACAGAAAGGAAGAAAGTACAATTTTTCATTTTACAAATGGCCTTGGCTAACTTGAACAATTTGGTTTGAATAGGGATGATTCTGCCTCAGGCAGAGGGGCTGGACTATATGACCTCTCAAGGTCCCTTCCAGCTCTACTTCTCTACTACTAATTCTTGATATGTTCAATGATGCTGGAAAACATTCAGCTAAATTTAAAAGACTTGCCAAAGTACTACACAACACAATAGTTCTCGGACCCTAAGCATGTTTTGCAACAATAGGAAAGCATTATATATACAATCCTTTCTAAAGTTATTTAGAAACAGGTCAGTTATGTTACCTGTAACAAAGGAACCATGTGAGAAAGTACTCTGCCCCAGACAAAGTTGTTCCATTTTATCATACAGTTATTGATGCAGACAGATTTGAAAAAGAAAACCCTCTCTTTGCCTTATTTCCTTTTATAAAGTGTCCACAAACTCACACTACTCCCAATGAGGCTGAAGCATAGTTAACCATCACCTTCACTTTCTACACAGGAAAGCAAGAATCCTCCTAGTAACAACAGCCATCAACTCCAATAGTTTTTAACAAAACACTAGTCAGTTTGTCTTCAAGAAAGCTGCCCACCATTCTATGGAAAAGGAGTTAGGACAGGACACCATAAGGCTGTTGCAACACTTAAGAAGCTACAGGTGATTTTGAAATGTTAAGTGTATGGAAGAGGGGATCAAACAGATAGGTGCAAGGAAGAGTGGAGAATAAGAGCCTAACAATTGGAAGGAAACTGAATCTCTTTCTTATTAAAAATATAACCATGTTATGGATTATCATGGAATGACTCCTCTACATACAAAGAGATTAACTTCTTACCAGCCTTACTCTTACCCTAATCAAAAGACAAATTAATACTAAGATAAAGTAGCACTTACTGGTGAAAGTACCATATGCATTAATTGCCTACCCCCTTACTTACCTAAATACTACAAAAAAAGTAACAGGAATTTTATCATTGTATTTACTCACATACCCCACACACCTTTCCTCACAAAACTGGGGCATGCATTTTAATTTAGGAAAGCTAATTTTCTGCTAGAAATAGAAGCAACCCATGTGGATTCCTGCTCCAACAGACAGCAGCAGTGACTGACAATAGCAATGGCATTCCTATTCAGGAAGCTGAGAAAGTGACACTGGACATTTATACACATGCTCCAGGAGTGGGGGGAGGAGGGGAGGATAATTAGTGTGTCAGAGGAGCCTCACTGCTAGTATATAGGTGCCATTAATGACTAGTTGATCTACACTCAACTAGGGGCGCACCAGTAAAGATTATTTTGGCCAATACCAATGGCAAATTATTGCCATATTGGCCAATACCGATCTGATTGTCGATATGCAGCCGGGCAGCTTGGAGAACAGCATCCAGCTGGCAAGTCTGTTTTAGTGTGTCAGAGGAGCCTCACTGCTAGTATATAGGTGCCATTAATGACTAGTTGATCTACACTCAACTAGGGGCGCACCAGTAAAGATTATTTTGGCCAATACCAATGGCAAATTATTGCCATATTGGCCAATACCGATCTGATTGTCGATATGCAGCCGGGCAGCTTGGAGAACAGCATCCAGCTGGCAAGTCTGTTGGGGAAAAGGGGGTGGGGAGGGGAGGGGAGGGAAGGGAAGGGGGAGGCAGATTGAGGCCCCAACATGGGGCAGGGGCAGGCACTGCCCAGCCAGGGCAGGGCACAGGAGCAAGCTGTGAGTGGCTCGTCTTGCCAATAATGTCAAGTGCCTATTGCCAATAATGTCAATTTTTCTTTTATTGATGCCAATACGGTATGCCGATATGATGTATCGGTGCACATCTACGCTCAATAAATGTTAACCATCGTTTCTCCTTTTTTAATGGTCTTGACATGCCACCTATCTAACTACCCTTTCTTCTAGCAAGTTTGCTATCTGTCTAGTAGCTGCTCCTGGAGTCTTTTCTTCTTTTTCACAGCCCTGAAAACTCTTTAGCTGTGTTCAAAACTATAGATCTATCCACAGAAACCAGTTTCCAGCAGCAGCTAGGGATGCATCTTCTAATTAACCAAGAAAAAGAGGGTAAATCAGCTGAAGATTTGCTGCTGTTCCTGCTTTATGAAGCCATAATTCCGGGAAAATCTTTTTTTTTTTTTTGGTTCTGCCCTCCAAAAAAATAAGGTACATGTCTTATCTGGGAGTATGTGGTATGCATGAAAATACAGTATTTTCTTTTTGACTATTAGGAATCCAGGTGGTCGGCCATCTGCACAGGATAGATGACCTTCATACTCAAGTCCTGTATTTAATCAGGGAGACATTACTCATACTTAGAGCAAAGAATATTAGCAAATATAGTGATTATGCCATAGAATAATAGGAAATGAGAGTTGGAAGGGACATCAGGAGATCATCTAGTCCAACCAACCCCCTACTCAAAGCAGAACCATCCCCACCTAGCTCATCCCACCCAAGGCTTTGTCTACCCAGGTCTTAAAAACCTCCAAAGATAGAGACTCCACAACCTCTCTGGGTAACCTGTTCAGGAGCTTAACTACCCTCCTAGTGAGAAAGATTTTTCTAATATTTAACCTAAACTTCCCTTGATGCAATGGGAGACCATTGCTCCTTATTTTGTCATCTGTCACCACTGAGAACACTCTCAATTCAGAAAAGATTCAGAGAGCTTCAGAGAGATTTGGGAATTCGGGCAGTCCTTGCTCACCGCCACATGAAGGTGGACCTGGACTCTGCTGGTAAGTAGGGAGGAAGAGGGGGAGGGGACCATGGGGGTCCCCGACCAGGCCCCATAAAAAAAACAAAAAACCCACACTCACCGGCTGCTGCAGTGGCCATCAGGACTTTTGGGGGCTTGTAGCAGAGCCCCCCATGCAGCATGAGGCAATGGGGATCGCCCCTCAACCTGGCAGGAGCCGGTGAGTGCGGGGCTTTTTCTTTTTAAAGTGCCAGGACACTGAGGCCAGGCGGGACCACCATTGGCATGGCTGGGAGAGGAGGCGGGCGATGGGGCCTGTTTGATTCAGAGATTCAGCGGTGGTCAAATCTCTGAATCAGATTCAGCTGAATTGTTTTGGGACAGTGATTCGAATCACCAAATCAAATCACTGTCCCCCAAATTGGCTGAATCCAAATCTGAAGCAAATACTAGCCGCTTTGCACAGGCCTACTGACTGGTCCTAATCACCTTCTCCTCCAAGTACTTAAAAATGGAGTCTTTGAGGACCTGCTTCACAATTTTTCTAAGGACTGAGGTGAGGTTGACTGGTCTGTAGTTCCCTGGATCCTCCTTCTTCCCTTCTTTAATGAACTATTATTTGCCCTCTTCCAATCATCCAGGACCTCCCCCAATCTCCACAAGTTTTCAAAGACAATGGCCAGCAGCTCTGCAATCACATTGTCCAACTTCCTCAGCACCTTCAAATGCACTGCATCCAGCCCCATGGACTTGTACACATCCAGCTTTTGTAAATAGTCCCTAACCTGCTCTTTCACCACAGAGGGCTGCTCACCTCCTCCCCAAACTGTGCTGCCAGGTGCAGTATTCTGGGAGATGACCTTGCCTGTGGAGACTGAGGTAAAAAAGGCATTGAATACTTCAGCTTTTTCTTCATCATCTGTCACTAGGTTGCCTCTCCCATTCAGTAAAGGACTCACACTTCCCCCGATCTTCCTCTTGTTGCTGACATACTTATAGAAACCCTTCTTGTTACCCTTTACATCCTTTCCTAGCTGCAACTCCAATTGCACTTTGGCCTTCCCAACTTCCTCCCTGCATGCCTGAACAATACTATTATATTCCTCCCTAGTTGTTTAGCCAAGTTTCCACTACTTGTAAGCTTCCTCTTTGTGTGTAAGCTCACTGAAGCATTCCCTGCTAAATCAAGCTGCTCTTCTGCCATACTTGCTGGTCTTCCTGCACATTGGAATGGTTCATGCCTCAGTAAGGTTTCTTTAAAATACAACCAGCTCTCCTTGACTCCTTTCCCCCACAGACTGGCCTCCTTGGGGATCCTGCCCATCAGTTTTCTAAGGAAGTCCAAGTCCAGTTTTCTGAAGTCCAGGGTCCATACTCTGCTGATCTCCTTCCTTCTTTTTGTCAGGATTCTGAACTCAATCATCTTGTGGTTGCTGCTGCCCAAGTTCCTGTCCTCTTCTATATTCCCCTCCAATTCTTCCCTGTAAACAGCAGGTCAAGAAGAGCCCCTAGTTGGCCTCTCCAACACCTGTACCAGGAAATTATCTCCACTCTCCAAGAGCTTCCTGGATTGTTCGTGCACTGCTGTATTGCCCTCCCGGTCACCCTGACATCTGCTGAAGTCCTCCATGAGGACCAGGGCCTGTAATTGGAAAACTTCTGCTAGCTATCTGAAGAAAGCCTCATCCACCTTATCCTCCTGGCCTGATGGTCTATAAAACAGGCACCTACCACACCATCCAAATTAAGCCTACTTCCTTGGAACAGGCTGTTAAAAACTGCAATGTACTGAGATCCTGAGTATATCTCAGCATTTCTTCCTCTACAATTGGTATTTCCTTATACAGGCAACCCCTGCCTAATGCAGTTTTGGTTAGTGCTATTTCACTACAGCACTCATTTTAAATACCAACCTGATTCCACTTAGCACTCAGCACCTTTTATTATAACCCTGAGTGCAGGGATGGGGAGAAGTGGTGGCATCGAGTGAAGTGGTGAGTGGCAGCTGGCAGGGGCCCAGGGGAGGGTGGCAGGAGCAGAGGGTCTGGGCCGGCACGTGGTGCTGAAGTGGCTGGCGGATGGGCAAGGAGTGGCAACGGTGGCGAGAAGTGGCAGAACTAACTATATTTATTTACATTGATTTCTATGGGGAAGTGGGTTTTTCTTAGCGCAATTCTGCTTAGTGCTCAGTTTTTCCGGAACCAATTAAGAGCGCTAAGTGGGGGTTACCTGTAAGCTACAAGCACCTGATAGGTGTTCCCATGGCTCTAGGATGTCATTACTGTTTAGTATTCTATTTACCATTTATTTCAATGAATCTATGCATCAGTTCTCAATGAATTGTGAAGGATAAGCCCTTGCTTTTGTATCATCAAGGATAAATTGTTGCTGGTTCTCAATTACTGTGCAAGGTCTCCCGTTCGGCTGTTTTTTTCCACTCTCATGGTTTTTCCACACACTGTCTTTCCTGGATGGAAACAATTATTTTTTCCCCTGACATTCTGTGCCTGGCATGCTAACTTACAACTCATCTGTTCTTCCATCTTTTTGGAATATTGATAAGGCAAGCACATTACCTTCCTTGATTAAGAAAAAAGAGTCTTGCCAGTTCTTATTGCCTCAACTTTTAGATTACAGGGAAGCATGGGTTTTCAGAGTCCAAATCAGTACCTCATAGAGATAGTAACAAAAAAGCAACTGCCAACTGGTGCCCAACCCCAGGTCTATGGGCCAAATCTGGAGCAACAGCATCTGGTCTGCGGAACTCCCCACAGATGAGGAAATGGGGAACAAGCAGGAGGAACTCACCCTCCTGCTAGCTAACACCAACCCAGACATAGTGGGGCTCACCAAAACGTGGTGGGACCCAATGCACGACTGGGCGGTGAATATCAAGGGCTATAGGCTGTACAGGAGGGATAGGACAGGGAGGAGAGGTGGGGGTGTGGCGCTCTACGTCAAGGAGAAATACACATCCTCAACGAGTGGCACTGGGTCAGAGGACTAGGGGACTGTGGCATCGACACCTACACAGTCAAATGGGTCAATAGTTGGCTGGAGGGCCGCACCCAGAGAGTGGCAGTGGATGGGTCTTATTCGACCTGGAGGGATGTGGGCAGTGGGGTTCCGCAGGGCTCAGTCCTCAGGCCTGCATTGTTCAACATCTTCATCAGCGACTTGGACGAGGATGTAAAAAGCACCCTGTTCAAATTTGCAGATGACACTAAGATGTGGGGAGAAGTGGGCACACTAGAAGGGAGGAATAGGCTGCAGTTGGACCTAGACAGGTTACAGGGGTGGGCAGATGAGAACAGGATGGGTTTCAACACTGACAAGTGCAAGCCACTGCATCTGGGGAGGAAGAACCAGCAGCATACCTACAGGCTGGGGAACTCCCTTCTCATCAGTGCAGAGGCAGAAAAGGATCTTGGAGTCATTATTGATGCCAAAATGAACATGGGCCGACAGTGTGGGGAAACGGTCAGGAAGGCCAACTGTACCTTGTCGTGCATCCACACATGCATCTCAAGCAGGTCCAAGGAGGTGGTCCTACCCCTCTATGCAACACTGGTCAGGCCTCAGTTGGAGTACTGCATCCAGTTCTGGGCGCTGCACTTCAGGAGGGATATGGACAACATGGAGAGGGTCCAGAGGAGGGCCACCCACATGATCAGGAGTCAGCAGGGCAGGCCCTACAAGGAGAAGTTAAGGGACCTGAACCTGTTCAGCCTCCACAAGAGAAGGATGAGGGGGGATCTAGTGGCCATTTACAAACTGGTCAGGGGGGACCAGCAGGCATTGGGCGAGTCCCTGTTCCCCCAAGCACTACCATGAGTGACAAGAAATAACGGTCACAAGCTGGCAGAGGGCAGATTTAGGTTAGATATCAGGAGGCGCTACTTCACTGTCAGGGTGGCTAGGATCTGGAACCAACTTCCAAGAGAAGTGGTGCTGGCTCCTACCCTGGGGGTCTTTAAGAGGAGACTAGATGAACACTTTGCCAGGGTCGTTTGACCCCAGTACTCTTTCCTGCTATGGCAGGGGGTCGGACTTGATGATCTGCTCAGGTCCCTTCCGACCCTACCAATTATGAAACTGAAATTTGGCAGTGGGGTAGCAGTGGCAATTAACACTGGCACCCACCCCACACAGCCAAACTGAGGCTGGCCCACACCCCTTCTGCCTGCACATTGGACCCACTAGCCAGATATGACTTGCAGACAAACTGAGTCCTGCCCATCAAGCCTGTGTGACAAAAAGGCCGAGAACCACGGCTATATGCAAAAATGACAAAACAGGTCTTTGTATTCCCAGATGGTTGTCTTCACCAATTAAGATGAAGCATGGAACCAATACTATAGTTCATTTTCTCCATTTCCCCATTCCTCATAAGCTAAACAACACTGGTCCTTACCTTGCTTGCCTGGAGTTGTCAGCATAAATCATGAGTTAGCAAGGATTCAAATTCTCTCCTCTAGCCACCACGAAGGCATCTTGGGAACCAAACTGTAACACCACATTTCATCAGTATAGCTGTAATCAGTCTGTCTCTTTTTTCTTTTAGTGCTTGTGCCATCACACCTTTGAGAAGGCGTTATGCACAACCAACAAATACCATTTTTCTGTTTTGTGTTTCTGCTAGTGGACCTTTCAGACCAATCTGTATGAACTAGCTTACTTTTGAGATGTCATGTTACCATAAACAGACAACATTTTAGCACAGCATAGTTATCTCCCTTTCCTACGGCAACTCAATGTTTGCTGGTGTTCCTCTTTCTCTAAAGAGAATCTCATTTAGGAGAAAAGTGACACTGCCCACTCTGCAAGATTTTGTACATATTTCCTATCAAACCTACAGAGGCCTATAAAACAACATACCTTGCCAGAGCTTCAGAGGAATTTTCTAGTCCTTTATAAAATTCTGTTTCTACAGATTTAAGGGTCCAAGCCAGCCTCACTGACCTCATGTCCATGATAGTGATATAACAAGATAAACTGATACTAATTTCCTGTAAATTTAAATCCCAACTCCTTAAACAGCTTTTGAATCCCTTCCATACCTACAAGGATATTCTTCTGATATTTTGTGGAAGATACTTATATTACACAAGAATGTCTCCAAGTCCAAAAGCTCAGGTTAGATCATTTGGAAATGCTACAAATCCAAAAGGCTTTCTGCAGAATTTAAGCAATCCATTCACTGCTGCAGATATAGTTCTGTAGTTCTGCCTCCCCTCTGCTCCTCCCCCCACGCCCCTTGACTTAGAGGTTAAATACTAAACTTGAAGGTGTACAGATCAACACTGGGGAAATATTTAAACTCATGAAAATTCATCCAGAGTATCTTGCAAGGCAAGTGGATAACGATCTTGTGTTGTCTGATTAAATTTTGTGTAGTTAGATATGTATCCATTGGCTTTTTTTATCTCATTTTGGGATGCAAAAAGTTGCAGATACTTCAATCAGGCCATCCTTCAGTATTAGAGATTTAGCTGCTCTTTCATTGCTTCTTGATGTGACCAGGGCTGCAGATGTTAGAGCTGCCTTATAGAAACAGTATCTAGTTTAAACAAACCCAATATTGCTCTGGATCACATCTTCCAAGGTCTTCATTATTACTGAAAAACACAACATAGTATAATACTTTTAAGTGATTTCTTTACTTACTTTACAAGGATGCTTCTGTCTACTCAAATCCTTGCTCTTTCTGAGGGGGCTGCTTCACTGCTCTGGACCTCTACCGCTGAACCTCCAGTTACATTGGACACTGCCCATATAGCCCAATTTTTATTAGCTGCACCTTCTTGTCAGTCATTAAGGGCTCTTTGCTACCAAAATTTCAGCTTTCATGAAATCTGATACAGAGGTTGGGGCTAAACAACAGACCTGACTTCATGCTTTTAAAAAATTTACTGAAGCAGTCTTTTATTGTTAGGGATAGTACTGCATGCGTATAATATTCTGTTTTTACTACAACTTGATTTCTGAGTTACTACTAAAAAAAAAAAATCAGCCACCCAAAAGACATCATCCAAGTCCCATACTTTCTCCTTCCCACATGCAACAGAGTTATCTGCAACTTGACAAGGAATAAGTTTATTTTGTTAACATCAGGAACTTTGGGGGATACTCCCTGGATGAATGTAAACCCAGATGAACATTTAACTTTGCATATACTTGTTCCGATTTCTCCATTTTGTTCTTTTGCATTTTCTATAATTCTTTTTATTTTAACTGAAAACACATACTAGAGACAGCACAGTGATATCACTAAGGAACAGAAAGCTTGTCGACAATATAATATACTAAGCATGCAGGAATCAATTAACAAATTTGAGGAAGGTAATTCACCCTCTCTACCCAGCAGAACCTATAAAGAAAGACAGCTAGAACAATCGATTAGATTTAAAAAATAAAAACTTTACAATTTTTACCATATTGCAATTTCTCTGATTACTTTTTAACCACCTTTCTAAAACCTGCCAGCAAAATGGTTGTTAACTAGCTAAAGATAGCAATAGCATACTTTAAGAAAAGTAAAAATGAAGTTCTGCTTTTTGCTTTAAGGTAATTAATATTGAATCTTGTTTCTGTTTGAAATAATTTTATAAAATAGAATGTAAACTCACCAACAAGCTGAAACTAAATATTTTAATCTTGGATAGTAGGAAAGTAACAGTGTACATTTGCTCAGAAGCACTGAATGTTACTCTTCTTTAAATACCTTTTAAAAAAATATTAGCAGAAGGCAATTCATACATAAAAGAAATCTGGCTCCTTTTCTTCTGTGAACTTACACTGCACTTAACATGGCCGAGAAGGTAAGACTTTTTTACATGTGCCCTGGGAAGTACAAGGGAGGGCTTTAACTAGTGAGCGCTTTTTATTAAAAGAGCCAGAGTGTCGCATGCATCAGTATCCCCCGTGCTGAAAAATGGTGGCAGGGCACTTGGAACTAAAGCTTATTGAACAAGGTTTAGTTTGAAGTGCCCCACCACCATTTTTCAGCGCAGGGACACTAATATATGTCACAGCAGAGTATGCTGGAGTGTGTTTATTTCTGTGCTCCAGCGGAAATAAACACGCGTCAAAGCTGGCTCCCTGCACATGTATAGGAGCCCACTGAGTGCATTCAAGTATAGCAAAGCATTCCACAGACAATCGTACATCACAGATACAGCAAATCAATATTCAAGACCAACTTTTTAGGCCAAATCAAATTTAAAAATGGGGAAGAGTAAAACATAGTAAAATGGTTGTTGTCATGTTGGCAAGTCTTGTGCAGCAGAGAGTGCTGAAAGATGACTGCAATTTCTGAAGTATTTCTAATCCAGGGGCGGACAAAATCTGGCCCGCAGGCCAAATCTGGCCCACCAAGATTGGGGCATTCTATCTGGCCCACACAGCCCCCCCAAAATTGAATAAGTTAATATTTATTTGCTTCTGGCTGCCTGTCAAAGATGACAGTAGCCAGGGACAGTAGGACCCAGCGTAAGACAACAGAACTGAGCAGCCCAGCCCCACCCCACTCAACCCCCAGCCATTTCCCTGACTTCCTGCTCCTACACTGCTCCAGCACCATGTGGTTCCCGGCTACATGGCCAAACCGTGGGAGCATGGGCTGTGCCAGTACCCCAGGGGTGGGTGTGCGAGGTTGTAGGGAGGAGCAGAGAGCAAGAGAGACAGCTAGAGCAAGAGCGAGCGAGTGTGTGTAGGGAGGGGCAGAGAGTGTGTATTCATAGGGAAAGTCCCACACGCACACCCTACCATACACATGCACCCACACCCCCCCTCGCACTGCCATAGACGTAGACCCCCACACCCTCCAGCCACCCTCCCCCACACAGCTCCCCCACAAACCCCATACTACCCACACCCCACATATCCACACACACACACCCACATGCTCCCTCACCTCACACCCACACCCCACATACCCACAGCTCTATACCTACCCTCTACACCCCCACCTCCCACAATATACATTTCATAGATTTCATAGACATTAGGGCTGGAAGGGACCTCGGAAGATCATCGAGTCCAGCCCCCTACCCAAAGGGCAGGAAGTCAGCTGGGGTCATAGGATCCCAGCAAGATAAGCATCCAGATTGCTCTTGAAGGTGTTCAATGTAGGTGCTTGAACCACCTCCGGTGGCAGGCTGTTCCAGACCTTGGGGGCTCG
>NW_005842402.1:260196-267173 GCF_000455745.1 Alligator sinensis | reverse complement strand
CCTGCTTTTCCTCCGGCTCCCCACATATCTGAAAAAGGACTTCTTATTGTCCTTGATGCTCAAAGCTAGTTGGAGTTCAGTTGCAGCCTTGGCTTCCCTGGTATGCTCCCTACAGGACCGGACCAGTGCAGAATAATCCTCCTTGGAGGTGACTCCCATCCTCCATCCTTTGTAGGCCTTTCTTTTTAGCCTCAGGAGGTCTGCTAGGTCCCTAGAGAGCCAGGGGGGCTGCTGTGCCCTCTTGCTGCCTTTCCTCCAAGATGGAATAGACTTAGTTTCTGCATTGAGGATCGCTCCCTTGAGGAGCAACCACTCTTCTTGAACTCCCCTCTCCCCGTGGTCATGGTCCCTTAGGGCCTCACTGACAAGCCTCCTGAGCTTATCAAATTCGGCTTTCCTGAAGTCAAGGACTTCCGTGTTGCTGACTGACTTGCTAGCTTTTCGGCGGATGGTGAAGGTGATCAGCTCATGGTCACTGTCACCCAGCTTCCCATCGATCACTAGGTCGCCAACTAGGTCATCCCCAGTAGCCAGTACCAGGTCGAGCAGCGCTTTGCCTCTCGTTGGCCCATAGACTTCTTGAGTCAGGTAGAGGTCATCCACGCACGAGAGGAAGCTTTGCGACCGCTCAGATTTTGCTGAGTGATCCTCCCACAAGATGTCCGGGTAATTGAAGTCACCCATGACAACCATGGTCCTGGAGCATGCCGCCTCAGCCAGTTCCCGGGCAAACTCCTGGTCAAGCTCAGGACTTTGGGTGGGAGGTCTGTAGTAGACTCCCACCATTGTGTCCCCCGTGCCATGTTCCCCACGGATTTTAACCCAGAGGGTCTCCAGTCGTCCACCCTGGTCGCCAATATTGGCCTGCAGGGACGTGTAGCTTTCCTTAACAGAGAGAGCTACACCCCCACCCCTTTTATCTACACAATCCCTCCTGTACAGGATATAGCCATCTATACCCGTGGTCCAGTCATGGGTGGAGTCCCACCAGGTCTCCATTATCCCTATGACATGATAATTATTTGCACTGAGCAGGAGGATTACATTAGAGTAAGGCTTCGTTTTAAGCTATTATATACAATCCCCTCTATGTGCACTACACAAACATGTAAACCAGGACAAAAATATATTTTTAAATCAATTAATGAACATTGTAGACGCTCATTTTTTAGAATGTAATTTAGTATTTTTCTGGTTCCAAGATGGCAAAACCCCTTGCTGAAAGGAGTACTTCCAGGGGAAGGAGAGGGACTTCTGGTGGCAAAGGTTAGGGGGCGGGACTTCCAGTCAGAAGATGGTGACCAGGGGGCAGGGCTAACCATGTGGCCCTCAACAGCTTGCCAAAACTCAGTAAGTGGCCCTCCGCCTGAAATAATTGCCAACTCCTGCTCTAATTTGATGGCGAAAAAATCCAGAGTGTAACCAAATATAAGACTGGTGCATTCTACAGTTAGTATACCCCAAAACCGAGGAAACACATATAACATTAACTACATGTGATGAACTCGGGGTTTTATTGTAATAATTGTGTTAATGGTGCTCATGCTGTTATTATGACTCAAGTTTTCCTCATTAGCCTCACATAAAATTATGACTCAAGTTTTCCTCACATAAAATAAAGTGTTAAGTGTTGGAGCTGGACATGTGTAGGACAAGACAAAAGAGATTCATAGTTTCATAATCTTTTGGACAAGACTGGAATAGCCCTGTTGACAGTTAGGTGGGATTGGTACTCATACCCTTTGAATGTGATGCCTTGGAGGCATGAAAGGAAGGAGAAGAATGGGAAGGGCAGAATGGACAAAGTGTGATAGCTGGAAAGGGCTGCAAATGAGGGAGAGAGAGAGATGATGGGACATCAGGCTTCACTTGTTCTCCTCAACAAGGTAAAGTCCCTCTCTCATGAGTTGAGGTGGAAGCTAGTTCCTTGAATCAGAAGCAAAGAGAAACAGGAAGGGTGAGGGACTTGCAGGTTGAAGTCTAGAGTGGAAGCCAAGCCTGAGCCATCTTGGAGGATCGGGGGGGGAAGGAAGAAGGGAAAGGCAAAACTCTCAGAGAACACATAAGACTACAATGGTGGACCCAAGCAAGCCCCGCTCCCCCAAGGGGGATTCTGTGATGCTATCCAATGATATTGATCTCAAAATAGAATATTTTCTCTCTAAATGCAAAGATGTGGTATTCTCTTTGGTGCCTTTCTCCACACTCAGAAAATGAAATATTAGAGTGGATTTCAAACCACACATTACCAAATGCATGAGTCCATCACTTCCTGTATGATTTGAAAGGTAGAGAGGGACTGGGAGGAAAAATGTTGCCACAGTGAAGGCATATCTTCAATTCCCTTACAGATGGGAGGTAAGTTATCTACACAGAGACATATAACAACATAGCTTTCCTTAGCTATGCAGTTTTGGCTAAGTGAAGAAAAGGGTCCAAAAACCAGCCTCAAATGCAACACATGACTAATTTAAAAGGTTCACAACATAATTAAAATCAAATCATAATTTTCAGCTCAATATTTAAAGAAAACAGTGGGTGCCTATTCCCAGCTAAATCTCAATGTTTAACCCCAACCATTTCATTTGGAAATTTGAGTACAGGCACTCCTCACTTAACGACCGAGTTCCATTCCTATGACTCGGTTGTTAAGCGAATTGGTCGATAAGCGAGGAGCCGCCCCTTACCGACCGCAGTCGGCCCCCAGGGAAACAGCCGGGGACGGGAAGGCGCTGGCCATGGCGGTGAGTCCTGGCCGCTGCCCTCCGGGTGGATGCTTCTCCCCCCTCGTGGGTTCGCGGAGCCGGCTGGAGGGTGCTGGGCTCAGCTCCACGTCCCCCTCAGCTTGACGCTGAGACGCCGCGCTGCCGAGACGCCGCACTGCCGACCAGCTCTACGACTCTACAGAGAGCTGGTCGTAAGTCCGCGCAGTCGTTAAACAGGTCGGTTGTTAAGTGAGGAGTACCTGTAGTTCAGTAGCTGAAGTGAGTGTTGGGTGGGGAAGAGGAAGTATACAAATACAAAGATAGCTTTCCCTAATTCTTCTCATATCAGAAGGATGAACCAGTTTTCCCCTCAAGCATTTATGACATATTCCTGATCTTTGTAAAGAGATAAAACCTGGAAAATGTAAACCCACAAAGTTAAAAACTTTTCAGTCAATAGAGAATAAAAATTCTCTGTAAAATGTAATGTTTATGCAACCTTACCTGAAGCAGTCACTTGCTGTCTCTCTACAAGACACTGGTAATTCACATTTAAGAGTTTTTATTCTTAAGATAGTCAAATACTTTGTTCCAAACAGACATTATTAAAATACTGATTAAATATGTGTGTTAAGCAGCATTCACAGTTGAGTGGCTAACGTGTTTAAAAAAAAAGTCACTATACCTTGCTACGTATTTTGAATAGCAATAATTCAATAGTTCAAGCAAAAGGGCAACTGTTTCTAAGAGAACAGACAAGAAGATTCAGGATTTTAAAATCTTCTAAACTTAATTTATAGAAGTGAAGGAGCACAGGAATGCTATAGAGAGGTTTCTTTGATTTAATCTGTGTGTTTATTGTATATGTTTTCCACTGCCACCTGCTGGCCTCAATCTGATTTATTTCAGCACAAGTAAATCTGTCGCTGTATTAGTATAGTTCTCGCCAAACTATGAAGTTGACAGCTTCAGTATGAAAAAAAATGAGCATCACACTTGGAATTTTTTCTACTTTTTCTTTCCCTTTTTTGCTTCCTGCACACAAAAAAAAACCCTGATGGAAACATATATATAGACATGAGCAGGCAACCAAACTTGCTGAAGTAGGGATGAAAGTACAGGAAATAAAGAAGGGTGAGACCTTATGGAGAACTATTTGGCCTGAACACTTGAACATGTAGCCAAGAAAACATTTAGCAGCAACAGCAAGAGAGACAGAACATTAGCATCTCCCACAGAGTGCGCACTTCTAGTGGGATGAAGGGATGAACATTCCTCAACACCTACATTTTTGCTCCTTCCTTTCCCACCTTACTGGTTTTTCACTGATCCAGTCAGTAGGATAGGCTCCTTTATTTTAAAAGGTCTGCAGACTGTCCACAGAAGCAACTCCCTGATGGCAAATACCTATCTGCTAACCGAACTGGAATTAAACACTTCAAAAACAGGATAAAACACAGAACTCAGAAGCACCTCCAGAACTCTGCCCACACCAGTGCAGGAAGCAAAGCTATTAATTATATTCTCTCATAGGATGGAAAGAAAAAACACAATTGCTTCCATTCTTTTTATTCAAGCCTCTTCTCCGCTTTTTTTCCTTAATGGCCAAATCTTCCCAAGGGCAAGCAGGAAGTGACTTTTTATTTATACTGAGAGAAGCCACTTTTAGTAAACACTTGATTTTGCAAGAGTTATTGCATACAGAGCATAAACTTTCAAGGCAGACAAAAGCAAATTTTGAGTCAGGAAGTTTTTCTGCCAAGTTTACTTCCCTGCTGTATTTAAAAAAGAGAAAGAGAGAGAGAGAGAGAAGAGGAACATGTAATCTGCCTGGCGATATGTTGTACTGTAGCACTGAGATTCAGCTGGGAATTAGCGCCCACTGAAAAGTGTTTTCTTAAATATTAAGATGAAAATTGTGATTTGATTTTAACTAGGTTGTAGACCTTTTAAATTAGTCATGTGCTGTATTGGAGGCTGGTTTTGGACCCTTTTCCTCACTTAGCCCAAACTTTGCAGCTAAGGAAAGCTATGTTATATGCCTATATACAGCTTAGCTCCCATCCATAAGGGAATTGAAGATATGCCTTCACTGTGGCACTCCTGCATTTATACTGTGTGTGATGAGAAAGAACAGTTTTATATGATCATCCTGTAGAAGATTCATCACATGCTGACGAGAAAGCCCCAAGGTGCTACAGTCCACAATGTGAGAAAACAGGTAGCTAAAGATTTTGGCATAAAAACAACGCAAGAATCTTTCAGAAGGCTAATGTTACATTTGGGGTGGCCATTTAAGATGGCATAATCGTTAACAGTGAACAGGGTTTTTTGCAAGTTATCAGTCTAAGCAGTTTTCAATTCAAACAGATTACTTGCAATCATGACTGAAGCAATGACAATGGCTCATTTGATGCACTCATCACTACCTGTAATATGCTACATATGCCTGCAATATATTCATAAGATATTTTGATTATTCTTTCTAAACTATCAAAATATACCTTCATGTAAATACTGATTATCTTTTATTTGCTGGCAACACGTGCACATGCAAGCATGCCACAGTTGGGCAACCCAATTCTACATTCCTGCCTCAGCAAATCTAATCTCTTCTTTCTTACAGTAAGCATTCCAGAGCCTTGATTTGTACTGAAGTGTATTTTTGGACTCTTTGGAATGTTAGGAAAAAGTCTAAGCAAAATGCAACTATCAAACGATACACTTGAAACAGGATATTGATATTTAATATATTACTACTTTCTTAATGGTGCCTTGAAGAAGTCTTTATGAAATTTATTGTCCTGTAAAAAACACTTTGCTCTGTGAAAAAGGGCATTTTCACACAGAAAAAAACCCACTTAGGACACCACCCTGACTTTTAGTATGTGCACTTTTGACTCTACTAGCTCAAGTTCCATCTTAAGTCCTGCTTTACTACTTGCTTCCAAAATTTCTACCAACACAGTTTATTACAATGAACAGGTAGAGTTTCTTCTGCCTGCTTTACTTAAAAAATATTGAAGAGACACCTGAAAATAAAATTGCACGTTCTAATGCAATTAGAGAGGTGCAGTTCCTACTTCATGTCTTACCCAGTCTCACCCTTTTAATTGAACTACTGAACCATGCCATGTCTTGTCTCCCAGACAAGACTTCAGAGGAAAGGAGTACATCATGTTATTTTGGGTAGACAAGAACTGCTTACTTTTGCAAGAGTATAGAAATGATTAATAATACACATGCAGTCTCTTCACAAACTGTTTTGGCTGGTTTAGGCAGTTTCAACTTGAAAGTAATATATCCGCTTCAAAAAACATCATAGTTTAGATAGTGTTGAAGTTATGGTGTAGCTGTGATGGTCCAGGAAATATGTGAGAGGCAATACTTTGTGGGCGATATCTTTTACTGGATCACATGTACGGCTGGGACAAGCTTTAGACAAGCTTTTGGCTATTATAGTACCCAAGGGACCTGTGGTACCCCAAAGCTTGTCTAACTATTCTAAGCATTTAATTGGTCCAATACAAGATATCATCCACAAAAACTGTTTCCTCACAACACAGTCTGAACTCACTCTACGTCCCAACTGCTCACCAACCACCAAGCAAAGCAGAATGGATTAACAAAAGTCTCTTCAGTGTGTCTGCTACATTATAAGCTACAAAAGCAAAGATACTCCTAACCCTCTTGCAATTTTTAGTCTGCTGCTTGTAGAAAAACACAAGTCAGGTGGGTGAAGCAGGAGGTGCAAGAATCAACTCAACAGCCAGTAAGCTGAATAGAAAGCTTCTTCCAACAGTCTGACAAGTTCATGGAGAAAATGAGCAGCAGGTAGAAGAGGTAAAAAGGCACTATGCCAAGATCAGTGCAATCAGTAACCCAATGAGAGAAAGCCATTTGTTGTGAAGCCTAGGAAAACACTGTTAAAAAAAGAAGAAGTGTGTGGGTGTATGTGTGTGTTTAAAGCAACAAACTTCCAGGAGATCCAGGGTTTATTCCTCTGGATACAAAACAATTGTGCAAGTCAGGAAATCATTCCAATTCAACTCTCCACCACTATTATGAGGATAATACTTTCTTCCTTTTAGAGGGTAAGTTAAATTATTTTACATTTGCTGATGAGCGCAGAAACAGCAATATGAAACATAAATGCCTATTCTCTGACACCAGTTAGAAGCAACATGAATGCCCAGGCTGTAATGTTTTAGCCCTCGTGGACACCTCCTTTTTCCAAGTTCCAAACACAGGAACACTTAATAACTAACAAGA
>NW_005842402.1:246969-260186 GCF_000455745.1 Alligator sinensis | reverse complement strand
AGGAGAGTGACAGAATGCAGGAAACTTACTAAATCTCTGAGCATAATCTCCTAGGATCCTTACTTTAGTATAACTTCTGAAGCAGCGGTGTTCTACCTTTTGATACGGCAGGCCAAACAAGTGGTGCAGACCAGACCAGGCCCTGCACGGCCTCTCTGAGGCCAACTCTGACTGTTCAGACCCACACTATAGGATCAGGCCCTGCACCATGTCTAGTTGGTCCATGTGCCTGTATTGGGCCCCAAGCCACCTCTTTGCGCCAAATCTAGCGTGTTATCTGGCCCACAGGGCTCCCCATAGGTCTGGACATTTGGCCACATGGGCGCACCAATTGCTGCCACCACTCCCTCATTCCCAAATTTCAGACCTGTGGGAAGCCCTGCAAGCTGGATCTGGCCCATGGGCCAGAGGTGAGCACCCCTGTTCTAAAGTATTGCAAGTAAAGAATTGAGATGAAATAGTAAAGAATCCTGGGAGATCTATATCAAACCACCATGCACACCAATCCAGTTGTCTTTCACACAAACAAGGGAATCACCCTTCATCCTGTGCTCTACCTTTATTCATAACCAAAGCAGCTAAACCCAAAGGCCAGACTGTACTTACAGACATAAAACAGCTAGATTTCTCTCTCTCTCCACAGCTGGCTGTTTCCTCGGAGAACTAGTCAATCTGTCATAAGGCTGTGCTGGAGACAGAAGACCCTCACCTGGCCCAGCAGAATAAATCAGCAACATACTCTTAAGCTCCCCATACAGATGCACAATAGGAAACCCAGCCACATGCACCCATACTATGATGATTTATTTTTTTAAAAATTAAAGATTTTCAAACCACTAACTACACCATCTCAGCATTTACATATCCAAAAAAGTATTAGCTAGATTTCTATGTTAGCTAGATCTGGTGTAGATGTGTTCATGTACATACACACACCTTTTTCATGGATGGGGAAGGCAGAGGCAGAAATAATTTTATTATTGCCCAGGAATAGCTTATCAAAAGCATATACTTTCATCCCAAGGTGAATATAAGAGTTATTTCCTGACTAATCTTCTGTAAAGTAAACTTTAAAGGCCAAAGCACCCATTGGTGAATGACTTTTCTTAATGTCTCTAGTAAACACAAATGTGGCGGGATGCTAATAGATGATATTCCTGCTGGTAATACAAAACGCAATACGGAGCATTCCCTATCCACGTATTTCTGTTAATAGGACTGTCAAAGTGACTTTAATTAGCATCGTTTGTCTGCTTCAAACCTTAACATGAAACAGAATGTCAAAGATAAAAATTCAACAATTAGAAACAGTCATTTTTTGTACTATACAATTATTTTTTATCATATAAAAACTACCCCCCTCCTTCTCTCCAAGAAAAACATAAATCTGTCAAAAGTACAGTAATTGCAATCTGGCTTGTATCTATGCATCACCATGTGCAAGAAGCCCATATAAAATGAAAGTGTGATTAGAAACCGCTGACTCTGCCTCTGCACAATACGAATAGAACCAAAAATTCAGAGTCTCTGAACCACAAAAAGATTAAGTCTGCAGATAATAAATGTTGATCTTTGCATCTTTACTGCAACCTAATAATAAACATCAACTACATAATTACAGTAGGAACATATAATTAGAAAGATTTGCCCAGAATTGCTAGTACTTTCAGTAATCTATAAAAAAATATTAACCTGTACTTTCTTCAGTTCAGGCCCTGATCAGGTAAAAAGATAGCGACTTAAAACATAAATGGCATCCTATTTTTATAGAAAATGTTCTAATCCTAAATTCCTGGATAGATATCACACTGTTAACCTTCATATTGTACTGATGCTGTCAGAGTCCTCCTATGAAATTATCTTGTGTAAAAATAAAATTGTTTCATTCAACTGTTTTATTAACCTGCCCTTTTCAAATTTCTCAGCATGAAAATAATGACGTTAGTAGCAGGCTGTCTCCTATTTACTTCGTACCGTCTCTGCATGCCAAAATATTTCTAAAAAAATATTCCCTACAGAACCCTTTTTAGGTCACCCACAATAGAAAAAAGGTGTTCGTGCTTATGTGGGGAAGGCATTTATTTTAATACATTAACTGGCTGAGGTACCCCATCAGGAGCACAAAAAAATGTTTTTTTGCTACAGAAACACACACCCCAATACCTTGTTTCAACTAGAAAAAATACTTTTTTTTTTTTTTTTTTTTTAAATAAACAGAATGATAGCCAACTCAAAATAAATGCATAATGAAGACAGCACTGGAGCTTTACTTAAGTTCATCAATTGCCATCTTATTTTTGTAAAAGATAGCCTGGACTGTAGTGTAACAAAGCCTCTACAGATGTGCCAAATCATCCGGCTCCGCAAGCCTGATCTGACATGCAGGGCTAGTGCACAGGACTGTAGTGCTCCCCATAGGTCCAGAAATTTGTCAGCTGTATACGCAATGGTGACAGTATTAAGTAATGGCATTGACACTGCCACTCCTGACCCCCAAACTTCCAGATCTATGCAGCACTCCACAGGTCGCATGGCATGGCTCCACAGGCCAGGTTCGGGCAGTGGGCCCTATCTTCGTCATCTCTGCTCTATAAACTTCAGCCTTTGTTTCATTCAGGGTTGCATTAGGTTACCTAACTTGTATCACTACAAGCTTATGCAGACATAACAGCAATAGCTTATCTTGGTGGGGCTGGGGAGAACAAAAAGTAGTACCCATCGCTAGAGGTGCACCAATACACTGGTCCATGTCATATTGGCACTGATAAAAGGCAAATTAACATTATTGGCAATCGGCTTTTTTTTGGCTGATGTGGCCGATAATGTCACCAATTAAGACTGCATGCATGCGGGCAGCCACTGCTTGCACACAGCCAGGAGTGCAGCCCAACAGTTTTGAGAGCAGCATCCAGCCATCCCTCCCCCCCTCCCCCCCAAACAAGCTGCAGCTCCATCCCACCTGGGCAGCACCTGCCCCTACCTCACTCCCTCCCCTCACCACAGGGGCCTCAATCTACCCCCTCAAACACTTCTTCCTTCCACGCCCCCCCCCCCAACAGTCTTACCAGCTGGAGGCTGCTCTCCAAGCTGTTTCATATTGGGAATCAGATCAGTATTGTCCAATACAGCTGGTCAACAATCGGCCATCGGTATTGGCCCAAAAAAACTTTATCAGTGCACTCCTACTACCCATTACCACAGCTGGCAACTGGCTGCTGGCACAGAGCTGCATTTTTGTAACTCTGAACAACAGTTAAATTGCAACAACTGAGACATACTCAGACAGTAGCTGCTTCTTCCCTTTTAAAGAGGCTAAAAACGGAATTTGTCCATACTGCCTTGATCCAGAGATAGAAAAAAAAAGCTTCATTAGTTTACCTTCATCAACATTTGTAACATTACTTTTAAACCATGGAGCAGTCAGGAAAACCACCACACACTGTACGTTAAGAGGCTCTCTAGACAACTTTGCCTGAAAACAAACATCTTCACACTTCTGATTTTCCCCCTCCTTGTTCAGCTACAAGCATATAATATATATATAACACATAAGGCTAAAAAGTAAATTGTGAATTCAACGTATCACTTAACAATGAAGAAAGCCCCAAGGCTCCTATTTGCAAGAATCATCCTTATCCAGTTCTAAGAACTTAAAGATTAGAATTGTATTGTAACTGGCTATACATCTGAACATAATTTGCTCCTCTGGATTTTCTTTTCCACTTCTCCTGCTGGCAGTGTTAATGAACTAATTCAGGCAGAATACATATGTACTAAAAATTCAAACTTGTTGTTCTGGATACCACAGAAACACCCACACAAGGGCAAAAACATAAAGAAATAAATTAGCTTGGACCTAAGTAATGAGTTACAGTCTTTATTCCATGCTTGAAAACATTTTTTTTTAAGCAAGGCAAGAATGAGAGAGATTTCCTTGAGAATGCATAGAGAAATTTAAGCTAGAAGCCACAGAGTTTACTCTAGTTGCTGTAGATCTGGTCAAAACATTTTCTTAACAAGCACCGCCTTTATCTAACCAGGAGTAAATGAATGCAAGTAGACAGGGAACACTTATTAAAATTACAGCATTTTCCCAGCAGTTAGGATAATTTCTTTAACAAAGCAGTGTGTTTTACAAGACAGAACATAGCAAGTATTTAAAGAAGAGAATTCAGAGTACTGGGAAAATTGGAACACTAAGTTTATTGGTGTCCAAGAAGAAACTTAGTGCTGACAGAACAGTATAACACACCTAATACAGTACTGATCCAGTCTAACTTAACATGTTTTTAAAGGCAGTGCAAAGAATGTTCCAATGGCCAAGTGCCCCCAGGAAGCTCTGTCCATTCTCTTAGTTTCTGTCTGCTGGCTAGTTAACAGATAAAAGCCTATTTCATGACCATCATTTCCTACACTCTGGATGGCAAAAAACCCTCCCATCAGGAATGATATACAAGACATGTTGAAAACCTGCTGGTCCTCATGGCACAATTTAAATGTAAACATTGTAGGATCAACATATTTGCTCCAGTCTTTTGTGTGACAGGTTATAAACACTGCTCTGTGTTCCAAGCATGTTACAAACTCTAAATCAGACTGAAAAACACAGCATGTAAATAAAGAACAAGCTTTGATGCTTCTAGTTGCTTAATTGACAATTCTGCAGGAGATCTCAAGTGATAAAATATAGGCCTAAAAAAGGTTGGCGAATAATATACTAATAATACAATCACTATTTTTAAACAAACAACAACAAAAACAAATTCAAGAAAAACTTTATTATGGGCTAAACCGCTACAATATGGATTATTTAGTCTTGTATATATACACACACAATACCTGAAACAACCTAACTACAGTTCTTACTGGGGCCTTTGGGTATTATTATTAGAAATCTTATCAAATGACTCTTTTATGCTCCACAGGCAAAGTTATTAGCATCCATGACACTGCTCGAAGGTCTGTATTTGCTTCTAGTAATTATGTTTTTAAACAGATGTTTTTATTTAATTAAATATAAACTTTTACACTGCAATCAGTATGGCAGCTAGTGACATCTGAATATTAAAAATGATGCATATAAAGATTCCTGCACTTTAAGTTGCCAACATGCTGCATCTTTCTGTTTGATGTTATTGGAGAATGTTCTGGTTGTTAGGAAGGGAACAGCTGAAGATTTTGCTACCATGGGGGGTATATTAAAATTATGGAACAGGTGTATTTGCTGAATATGTCTACTAACACAATGACATCATCTTATTTAGGTTTCAGAGTTCACTATCTTAGAGGCGTTATTCCATGCCTTCTGCTAACTCAAGTATATATTGCTGCATTAAGTCCATTAGCTTCATATTTATCATTCACTACCATGGAGACTAAAAACATGGATTTTTGTTTACTGAAAATTCATCTTCTGGAGCCAGGCAGTGAATCATGAGAAATGCCATGGTCAGAAAATAAAACAAGAACATGGATATAAATATTACCGTATTTACTCAAACACAAGATGAACCCTCCTCTCTCCCGCTATGGCATGGGAAAAAGGTCCTATATCTTAAATCAGATACTGTACAAGGAAATCTCACTAAATATGTTGTCTATCATTAAACTGCTGCCAAAAGAGCATGTGCTCAGCAAAGGAAACCAACTATGAAGTTGATTAAATGCAGCCAACACTGAGCATGACTGCAAAACACATGCTCACATTGGACAAACATACTAATAAGACAGAGACAGACTTGCTTGCTCCTAGCCAAAAGGCTGAGGAGCAGCTAGAGGAAAAGCAAAAAAGCAGTCCCCCTCTGCCACAAAATTGATGGAAACCTACTGCAAGGATAGGTAGGTGCAACCCATCTGAATAAGACATGCTAGTGCCCATTAAGTGCAATCCCCTTAACCACTGACTCTTTTCTAAGTCATGGGCGATGACAACATTGATCTCTCACCTCCTGTCTTAGCCTGGTCCATATGATTAGTCTGGCCCCACAGAACCAGGCTGCTCTAGGCTTCATCTGCATATACAGTTTTGGAGGATCCCAGGACTTGTGACAAGGACACCCAGCTCCACTCATGAATGGGGGCTTATTAGCACACAAAGCCTTTGTGGGGGCCTATGTGGAGTACGTACACACACACACACACACACACACACACACACACACACACACACACACACACACACACACAGAGCAGTGCTGAATTGCAGAACCGAAGTGGAGGTTAGGGCCACGCTAATCATATGTGCCAGCCCAGTGAACTACGTGGTAATGAGGCTTTTGGCTTTGGCTTAATCCCAAATATAGTTTATACTAGAATTATAAGTAAATGCAAAAGTGCTGTTCAAAAGTGTGCTTATGAAATACCTGTGCTAAAACGTGTAGCAGTTTCAAAAAAAAGGTAACATGCATCAATTGCATATCAGCAAACCAAATTCCACAAGCAAGTTCTGCCTCATCCTGGCATAATCTCTCAATTGGGTATTGTTAACATTTCCTCAAAAATAATAAAATAGAACCCAAACAAAGATTGTTTGAGCTTTGTAAATATAAAGGCTTTTTTTTCCAGGGAATGAGAAAACACCAGTAACCAAGTCTAGGGGAGCAGACAAGTTACTTCAAGGCAAAGTAAGGAAAAGCAGGATTTTACTGGAAGTCAACTTAGCTGCCCACGTCCATACTCTACCCCAGGGGTAGACAAAATATGACCTGTGGGCCACATCTGGTCCACCAGGTGACTGGATCCGGGCCGTGGCTGCCCCTGCAGTGCTCCACATGAGACCAAGCCCTGCCCACTCACACTGGGGCAGCCTGCACAAGGCTCCTGCCAGAGCCCACAGCCTAGCCCTGACCAGCGTGCACAGCTTCCAGTGGGCTGTTCTCAGCGTGGCTGCAACCAGATGCTGCTCTACACCTCCTGCCTCCAGTGGTGGCTCCTGCTCCTGATCTTGTCCTGCCAAACCATGCCATGCCACACTGCTCCGGGTGAGCAACTTCCGGTGGTGGGAGCAGAGCAGCACCCAGCTGCAGCCGCACTGGCAGAACCTGCTCCTGCTTCTGTCCCTGCCACACTGTGCTGCTCCATGCCATTCTGGGCAGGCGGGTGAGCAGCTTCAGCTGGGCGGCTCCTGTCCCAGCACGCAGGTCTTCAGTTTCAGTTCTGCCTTCCTAGGAGCTGGAGCCCAAGCCCCTCATGCTGGCCCAGCTGAAGCTGTCCACTTAACTGACAAGATATGGCAAGGGCAAGATCATGAGCTACCACTGGAGGCAAGGGGAGCACCAAGCCAGGCTTTGGACACTGGCAGGAGGTGCAATGTGGGTTGCACCAGTGCAAGCAGAAAGGGTTTGACCCCATGTGGAGTGCCACGGGGGCAGCACAGACCTCACTGCCCGGAAAAGCTCTTCTGCGTGAGCCCCACAACTCTCCCACTTTCCCCTTACCCACAGTAGGCTTCCAGAACCTAGTGCCCAGGTAGTCCCCCTCCATACACATTCACACACCTGGTCATACCTTTCCCCACACAAACTCCACACACCTCCCAGAGGGCAGGGTCATGTAGGGAGTGAGAGTGGGTCCAGGCCTGTGGTCCCAGCCTAGCCACATTTTCTATCCTGAACACTGCTCCCTTCCTCATAGGAAGACCTTGTTGCGAGGCAGGGGGGGAAGGAGGGGGATGCTGACCTGGCCCACAACAGCTCATCAAAACTCCTCATATGGCCCTTGGGTCCAAATAATTGCCCACCCCTGCTCTACCCCCTGGTAAATAAAAAGTAACCCCACAGGAATTTGCTTGCCTGCCCATGTCCCAGAACTAACATCTAAGGCTAAGAAGAATTGTGGCTCCTTTTGCTACTTGGGGAATTGTCTAGACAAAGACTTCCAAAGAAAATTAATATGAATTAACTCCAGTGTAGTTTAATCCACTTTAGAACTCGGGGTTAAAGTGCATTTAATTAAATTTAGCTTAATTAACTTCCAAAGTGAATTCAGCTAAACTGAATTATAGAATAAAAAGAATTCTTAGTCACATATAGGTTTAATGTGATTTAACTAATCCACTTGAAATTCACCTCTTCAGTTAATTTGGATTAATTTAACAGAGTATCCCCATTTAGAGCCCTTCCTTAGTGTTTTAAAATAGGGGTGAGCAACCTACTATCCATGGGCCAGATCTGGCCCCCAAAGCTGTGGCTTCAGCAGTATTTGGCCTTGAAAAAAGGGGTGTAGAAGCCCTGAATACTCTCCACTGAGCTGTGGGCCCTGCTTTATGTCAGTGCCATGTTCAACAGATAAACCTAACTAGCTCCATTCTAAATGGAGCATGAAAAGTGTTTAGTTCTTGTTTGTGAAGAATAAATCCCAAAGAGCTCTTGTTACTAAGAACCAGAACCTGTAATCTCTTTATTACACCTGATGAGGTGCTTAGGAGCAGTAGTAGTAGTAGACTATCACCAATGGTACCCTGGCAGTGCATGCACAGACCATGCAAACCAAGTAATATTCATGACCAGTAATACTGGTGACATGACCAGTAATACTCCACCCTTGACTATACCTGATAGTCTAAAAGTTGTCACCCAGCTAGCACTTGGTCACACAAACGTGAATCAACAGTGCTATGAACCTGAACAAGAGTTGGATATAAGCAACGTCTCTAAAAATGGTGAAGGAGAAATATTAGAGGACTTTTTAAAGAAATGCTTATACCAATTGAACCAGGGGTGTCAAACGTATGGCCCATAGGTCAGATCCAGCCCACAAAGTTGGGTCACCTGGCCCAAAGCCTCAAAGGGGGACCTGCTCCCAGTAATAGCCTAGTGCCTGGGTGAGTCCTATGGCTCTGGAGCCCCAGCAACATGTCAGTTTATTCCTGCAGAGACAGCACCCAAGTGGCTGGGATATTGCAGTGCTGCTTGGGCCCCAGCAGCACTATGGGAAGAAGTCTGGCATTGTGGGCACTTGGCTGCTGCCACTGAAAAGAGTACTGTTAGGTCTCCAGCACTGCAACTCTCACTGGCTTGGCTGCCAAGAACTTGTGCAAGAGCAGCAACACTGGAGCCCCAGGAGCACAGAAGATAAAGGCAACACTGTCACTTATTCCCAGGGTGACAGTCAGGTGCCTGGGATACCAGGGTCTCTTCCTCATGGGTCCCGCACTAGCTGGAGTGGGCACCAGGTGCTGGATCTGTCATGGGGGGGTGGGAATCAATGGACACAGTCTGGCCCATGTCATTCATCTGATCTTGCAGGGGGTGGGAGAGGGGAATCATATGAGTTTGGATTGATTAAGTTTAAATTGGGCATGTCAAAGTTGAGGGAAAAAGAAGCATTTAAGTATTTTGGCTGGATTTATGACAGAAAGACTAAAAACACAGGGTATGTATAAATTGTTTACAGATTAACATATTTCTGAAAAGTAAAAGGTAAATTTTAAGTAACTAAATGACAAAACAACATGTCTGAATAAGATAAAGCTTTAGGTAGTTCAGTAGAAAACTACAGAGCAATCTTGGACTTTTCCTGTAAAGACGATGATCCAATATTTAATTTTTAGAAACCCATTATGTTTAGTACTTCAGCATCTGGAAATGTTTCCAAACAGGTGAACAGACAAATTTAGAAAGCTATGCTCCACTTTTCCAGTACTTTGGAAATGAAACTATTTTAATCAATTGTACATAAAATGAAGGTAGAAAGAGCTGTTTGACATATTGATAATGGTATCGATCTTTCATTAATTAAGAAAGAAACTTGAAGCTTAACTGGATTTGAAAGTGTTACACTCATTACTTACTCTAGCAAAGAGGAGGATTAAATACCAAAAAGAAAGAGGATGCCAGGATTTGCCTCACACTATTAATAAAATTGTCAGTTTTAGTTTTGTTAATAAATATACTAAAGCTAAATATCCTGGTTGTCTCAGGAGGAAATATTTTACAAGATATAGCTTCAATCTTCGAAAGAAAGTCAGGCCTATTTACTATGCAAATGATACTGGATCACCCCCCTTTTTCTAGTTAATGCTTGTTTATCTCCTTTCGAAATCAGATTTTCCTTATTCTGACAATATTAATCTCCATGGGGGTGGACAAGTCTGTGAAGGTGCAATGGCTCATCTCCCTCTCCTGGTCAATTCTTGTTTTAATCTCATTTCTAGATGAGAGTCTTTATATATAGTGTGATATTAATCTCCATAGGGGTGGACATCTCTACAGGTGCCATGGCTCAGCTTCCCCTCTTCTGGTTAATTTGTGTTTTAATTCCAATTTCCTGTTATTTATACACTTCTTTCAAGCAGTATGTAATGTTCTTTGTTTACCTCACTAAATCTTTTTTGCTTTTTCTAATGGTTTGATACATTAAAGAAGTGCTTGCATGGTCCCCTTCCTTATCTATATGTTTTAGCTTATTATGATACACGTAGGTATAAGAACTGCTGACACTAAATTTCAGTCTTTGATAATGTTTACCTTATACAAAGATTAGCTCTCTCAATTGGTCTTAGTTTTGTGTAGCCTCCTTTATTTTTATGTTAAAGGATGCCCCCATAATTGGGGCACTAGCTTGTGGCTTAGAGCACACAACTGAACACAAGTCTATCACCAACTTTCCTGGTGAACTTGGGAAAGTTTCTTCCTTTGTGCTTCGGTTCTCCATCCATCAAACAAGTATATAAGGAGAACACCACAAAATATTGACCTGAACTACATCTGGTCTCCAGCAATGAAATGTATGTACTCTACTGTGCTTTCCTCCCTTCCTCCAGCATCTATCTACCTACTCACCTTAGTCAAAACCCTATTATGGTGATCACTATTCTCACTGATCAAGTCCTTATTCTTTTATTATGGATGCACACTCCTCAAGTGTGCAAAGCTGACGGTGGCCTATCTACTTTAGTCAAAGTATGATGGGAAGGACCCAGAGCCAAAGTGGGCATGAACTTCTTTCTTCCAATTAGCAGTAGCATAGCATGAAGTGGGCAAGCAGCGTATATATTGCAGGTACCACCTAAAAGGGAGGGGCACCAGAAGGACAAGGGAAGGTCACCTCACCATGCCATCCCATCCTCCACCAGCAGAAAGCAGCTGGCATAGGCAATGTGTGTCATACAGCGTGAAGTGTTCTGGGAATCATGGTTTTATAGAGCAGCAGTGGAATTTGCTGGTGTTGTGGGGGAGAAATGCCTTCATTTTCTGGCGTCAAAATCAGCAGTTTTTTTGCCCTCTCAATAAGGCTTTCTGTGGCAAAAATGGGAAGGTGGGGGGATTTCACACCCCCCCCACTAGCAATGAACTCCAATAGAAACTGATTCCCAGAACACTTTGTACTTCAAGACACTGCCCAGCTGCTGCTTGCTGCTGTTCCTGCACACTACAAACCAAAAGGTAAGAGGAGAAGGGAGGAAGGGTGAGAGAGGACTGTCCTGGGCACATTTTTCCCACATTACACTTCTTCCAATTAAAATGATCTTCGGCAGTTGGTCTATATAACCACTGTTGGGGTTTCCTAGTGACATAACACCCAAGCTCAGAGGAAGCTCCTTTCAAGCCTTCCTTGCCTATGGTCACAGCCCAGCCCCACAAGAGACACCCCTTGAATTTCACCACCACAAGCAGCTTTACAGGTTTAAGAACATGGTTGCTTTCCCATTCTCCTCATTTCCAAGAAATGGAGGGAGACTCTTCAAAGAGAGAAAGGAAAAATAGAAATGCCCCAAGCAATGTGTGCCCACAGACACAGGTACAGAGCGGGCAGAGAGAGATGTCCAACCTGTAGCAGACTATAAAAAAAAAAAAAGAAAGGAGCTTCTCGCAAAATAAGGGGAGTGACTGGTCAGAAGGAAGTTTGCACAGAGGATGAAAGTTTCCTAAATGCCTTGATTTTTAAGAAAAAAAACTTGAATTTCCATGTTATATTTAACTCAAGAGGATCACCCTGCACGCTGAGAAAATGCCAAAAGTTTACTTTTCACCAGTGCAGCTAGATTCCTGAAAAGCCAATAAGCCCTTCAGTATACCACAAGTTTAATCCAATGGTACTCAACCTTGTTAGAACCAAGGCAGCCCTCAGAAAATGATAGCTCTTAGTTTTTGCTCATTTTTTGAGTACAGAAAAATACTAGAGCAGTTCTTCTGTTGCCAAGAACTCAGAAAAACTATAACAAGTCAGAATGTTTTTGACACTATCGGCTCCTATTTGAAATCTCCTAGTTTATTCTGTGAATCACATGTAGGTGTTTGCAGGGGTTTAGGTTGTAGCCATGTTGGTCTAAGGACATAGGCAGACAAGGTTCCTTGGGTGAATTTGATATATTTTATTAGACCAACCCAAATGGTTGGAGAATAGTTATTAAGCAAGCTTTTGGGTTCAAAAACCCTTCATCAGGCTAAGGAGGTTTCAGCAGTTGGTGTGTGCTCTTCCTGGATGGAATGAAAAGTAAAGAAGCCAGAGGCTGGGCTGGGGAGTCAGTTGCCAGGCAGATTATAATGTATCAAAAATCCAAAGTCTATGTTTAGTCCATGATCTCTACTATCCAGCAGGTTGATGAAATGGAGCTCATAGGCTGGAGGTGCAGAACACACCAAAAGGATCCAGACCGTGCCAGGACAAGAAATGCAAAACCTGCCAACACATCTCCACCACCCCCACAATTACTACACCCCACAACAGAGCCATCAGCATCCCAGGATCTTACAGCTGCACCTCCAGGAATGTAGTATACCTCATCCAATGCACCAAATGCCCTGATGGAAGATATGTAGGAGAAACCAAACAACAACTGCGCACCAGAATGAACGCACACCGGAAATCCATCAAAGACAGAAACACCCAATTACCGGTGGGGGCACATTTCTCACAGGAGGGCCACTCTCTCTCCAATCTCTCAGTCCTGACCCTAAAGGGAAATTTATAAAACACATCCCAGAGACGAGCCTATGAGCTCCATTTCATCAACCTCCTGGATACTAGAGATCAGGGACTAAACATAGACATTGGATTTTTGATACATTAATCTGCCTGGCAACTGACTCCCCAGCCCAGCCCAGCCCCTGGCTTGTTTACTTTTCATTCCATCCAGGAAGAGCACACACCAACTGCTGCAGCTTCCTGAGCCTGACGAAGGGTTTTTGAACCCGAAAGCTTGCTTAATAACTATTCTCCAACCATTTGGGCTGGTCTAATAAAAGATATCAAATTCAGCCAAGGAACCTTGTCTG
>NW_005842402.1:231358-242564 GCF_000455745.1 Alligator sinensis | reverse complement strand
GGTTGAATGGTCACAAACTACTTCAAGATCGTTTCAGGCTGGACATAAGGAAGAATTTCTTTACTGTCCGAGCCCCCAAGGTCTGGAACAGCCTGCCACCGGAGGTGGTTCAAGCGCCTTCATTGAACACCTTCAAGATGAAACTGGATGCTTATCTTGCTGGGATCCTATGACCCCAGCTGACTTCCTGCCCTTTGGGCGGGGGGCTGGACTCGATGATCTTCCGAGGTCCCTTCCAGCCCTGATGTCTATCAAATCTATGAAAGTCTCCCAATCATGAGTCAGCAGCCTGCTTAATAAAAAAAGGAAAGCAAATTCTACAGAAGGTAAAACATTCCCCAGAGACGTTTCCTCTCACATGGGAAGAATGGGATTGTTCGAGTCTTCCACACGTAAATTTCTGAAAAACAAAGTGCTTCACTTTATATAAATTTGCCCTTCATGTAAGTCTATGCAATTACAAGGCATTTCTATTTTACATATGGTCATTACAATTATCTTTTTTATTTTTTTATTTCAATTATCTTTTATCTTATTATTAATTAAAGGACCCACAGCATCCTTATAGGCTTGGCAGTGCTATGTTGGCCAACACTATGCAAGAAAGAGACTTGGGAGTCATCATTGACTACAAGATGAACATGAGCCTGCTGCTTCCAGTTTTGGGCTCCACAATTCAAAAAGGATGTGGAGAAGCTTGAGAGAGTCCAGAGAAGAGCCACGCGCATGATCAGAGGTCAGGGAAGCAGACCCTACGATGACAGGCTGAGAGCCCTGGGGCTCTTTAGCCTGGAAAAGCGCAGGCTCAGGGGTGATCTGATGGCCACCTACAAGTTTATCAGGGGTGACCACCAGTATCTGGGGGAACGTTTGTTCACCAGAGCGCCCCAAGGGATGACGACTAGGTCGAATGGTCATAAACTACTACAAGACCATTTCAGGCTGGACATAAGGAAGAATTTCTTTACTGTCCGAGCCTCCAAGGTCAGGAACAGCCTGCCACCGGAGGTGGTTCAAGCGCCCAAATTGAACACCTTCAAGAGCAAACTGGATGCTCATCTTGCTGAGATCCTATGAACCCGGCTGACTTCCTGTCCTTTGGGCAGGGGGCTGGACTCGATGATCTTCTGAGGTCCCTTCCAGCCCTAATGTCTATGAAATCTATGAAATCTATTTGCCAGACTACTAATCTTTTGCAATGCTCTGGTTAATCTACAAGCCTTTAACAGCCATAAATTGTCTCTTTTTGATAACAAGATCCCATGTGACAATTTCCATCATAGGCAATTTTTCTGTTCTTACTATAATTTCAGGTTACTTTCTTCATGCCAAAGTCTATTAAATATCTGTCTGAGACCATTTCTTACAGGAAGTGACCAACCATATTGGAGGAAGTAAGAATAGTCTATTTGATACATTTTTCAGATGTCCCTATTTTCCCAAGAATTAAAAATTCTCTCTCTCAAACAGCCACAAGCAGCTAAAAACTATTATTAAACATCCATACACTGGCTTCAATAGCCAGCACTTTACAATTTATATGGCTAGAAAGACAAACATCACCTACATGTAATAGCACTAAGTGCATTAGAAATGCATAAAAGAAAAATCAGCATCTCAGTTATATTTCTTCAGTACCTCCCCTCACCTGATAGCTGAGAAATTATGGGTCTTTTTCCCCCCAAATGGATTCTGGAGTGAGGCAACCAATCAAACAAGCTATTTCTAGTGTATTAAAGGAAAAAAAACAATGGGAAAAAACCACATTTTAATCTAGTAAAAGAGCAACTAAATGCCCAAATGTATTTGCTTTTTGCCTTGTAGCACACCTACAGTATCGTTGTTTTTTTATGATTTTACTCCCTCATCACAAGAGGTCTTTAATAATGAAAGTCCATTAGTTGATTACTTCACCTTTCAAGTATATTTTCAAGTTCCAGTGTCCTTCATCAGTCTTTTCTAAATTTCAGATTCTCTTTTCCAAACCCAGAGTTTTATTTTCATAATGCACAAATGCATGCACAAATTAGTATTTTCATATGACTTCACACCACTGATGCATGTTATTTATGAGACGGTCTATGCCCAAGGTAGGCACATGTATGAGTACGTGAGTATGAAGAGTTGTTTTGGTGGGGTGGGGTGGGGTGGGGAGGGGGGGGAGGTTTAATGCTTTTAAACTATTTTGCAAAATAATAACTTCCAACCTCTCCTCCCAGTAAGCTGGTGACTTGCAGTTTTGGCTGCAACAAAGTTGATATCAATGTTTGTACAGATGTTTTGACACCATTGCACAGAGCATTATATTTACCATGTCTTCCCTATTTTTTGCCCTACAAGTAAGCTTTAATTGCAAGTCAAAATGTGCCCCTATTATTTTCCACCCAGGTTTCCCAGTAGCAATCAGACTTTCCCAGTAGCAATCAGACTAATGCTTCAAAACGTTAAAATTTGATATTACTTTGTTACAACTTTACACATAAAGTTGCGTAGAGATGTCTATTTAGTCAAAACTATGAATTAAGCACCCATTATGTAATCAGAACCAGCACTACGATGGTGCCTCAAAGCAAATAAAAATATTCTTCTAGAAATAACTAAAACATTTTCCAATGTCATTCACTCATTATTGTATCCTCTAGGGACTGTCTAGTATATAAACTAATTAAATCTGAGCACTTCCTGCAGTATTTCCTTCAATTCTCGATTGCCAAAAGCTTCTTAATCTCAAAAACTGAAGCCCATATGCTTCATACTTGAATGCATATTCCTTTATTCAGTGCATCATCCATACTGGTCCATTTTACAGATTTTTCAAAGATATTACCTTCCAATATTGCAAAAATTATGCTGAACTTTCCATTTTTTAGAATGCCTTCACTGGGCAAATTACTTATTCAAGGAGATGGCATACATTTATTAGGGAAGTATTTTGCCATAAGTTACTTCACATGGACCTCTGAAATACAAACAAATCTAGCACTTAACTGTTTTCATTTCCAAGCTTCGGCAATCAGCGATGAGATGTTTATAGTTAGCATCTGGATACTATTATTGTACACAGCTATCTACCAGATTATATGGCTATTTCTAGGGTCTGCAAATGCTATTAATAATTACAAATGCTGTTCTTCCAGATTCGCAGGCTCATCATGTAGCCCGTAAACTTCAAGCTGAAGGTTCTAAAATACCTTTAAATTGACAGAAACCATACAGCCCTGCTGCCCCTCCTTGAATGATTATAAAAAACAGCTGTGCCTTGCTCCCTCTACTCTAAATGAGCAGGCTAGGGTAATCTCCTCTCTCAAAAAGCTGGCCACTTAACACAATTCCTTATTCCAATCAACAACTGATAGGAATGCAAATAAGATACCAGAAGAAATAGACCTTTAATTATAAATACTATAAAGACATTAGAAAAGTGATATAAAAAAACCCCCACCAAAAAAAAGCTTTTAGATTAATGTGTTTACAACTACTCAACTGCCTAATACTGGTATGGTTTAGAAATCTTTTATTTACATTTGTGGCCTTCCACCCACCACTGGGAGAGACTGGTTATGTGGAAGCACTATATGCTTTGAGCAGCCCAACTATGATCTCATGGAGAGCTTCTGGGCTTTAAGAAGAGTATCAATGAAACCTTAGCAAAAATGAACACATACTGGAACTTCAAAGCTATATTTTAAGGGAGCATAGTAGTGAGAGAAGGAGTGCACCCTCAAGTCACTCGTGCAAGACGTTGCAGAATCTTTGGCAAAAGAGGGGGAGGGGGAGGTGCCATGCTGAACCAACTGAAAATATTGAGCCTAACTCATTTTGCCATACACCACCACAAATTAAGAAAAGATAGAAAAGAAAATCCACCCAATGCCATTTTTTTATCCAGAGTTAGATTAACATGTAACCCAAGGAATTATCTTTCAACTATATTATACTGCACGAGTCTAAACTACTTTATTTTAACAAAAGGAGATCATGTTCACTTTCAGAAAGAACTGTGTTTCACCTTAAAGCAATCCAATGGTTATGCACCAGAAAGGGCTTTGCTTTTATCCAGAAATAAAGCTGCCATTCTGTGTTTTGAAAACAGGTATATAAAAAAAAGCTGAAAGATGGTTTGAAAGGGAAAGTGCCTACTTCCTGATCCTGTAAACATTTCTGCATGCAAGAAACTTAAGGGTAGCTATGTTGACTTAAACAGGACCCTAGGTCCTTAAGAAACTACTCTGGTATTTAAGTGTTGGCAGAATAGAGTATATACCCTTAAATTCTGTATTATCACAAATTTAGTTCCCAGTACAACGAAGGATGGATTACCAATAAAAAATAGCTACCCCAAGGCAACAATTGGGGGCTGTCATACAAGTAATACAGCCCTTTTGGGCACTGTATGAAGGAAAACTGAAAGTTTTGCTGATTTGGATTATCCTTTCAAAGAGGATTTTTATGCCTCTACTCCCACTTCCCCTCCACACATCAGGAACCCAGATCTTATCTAGCCTTATGAAGAGAAAAAAAAAAAAAATGATTGATGCACACAAAGCAAAAGCAGTGAAAGCTGACCAGTGAACAGGGGTATGGGGCTTTAGTCACACATTTTAAAATTGCTAATGTTTTACCTTTTACTTCAGCTATTAATCATTAGGAGAAAGAAACATAAGAACCAACTCACTCTTCTCTTTAATTAAGAAGGGAAAACTGATGACATTTACTTTGAGGCCTTATAAAAGTCATCCATGAAAACCAAGAAAGGCTAGAAAAGAAACTGGAATCAGAAGGGTGGAAGGGGAAGAGAGAGAAAAGCCAAGGACATTTCAATTCTTAAAGCAGTTAAAACAATCTGTTTGGTTGGTTTTAAATATATTATTTGCAGGTCACAAACATAAAACAGATAAAATTTACCACTCAACATGCCATTCTGATGGATCACTTGAAAGAAATCCTCAACAACAAAGACACTTTTTTTAAAAGTTCAAGAAGCCAGAGGTTATACAAAATATGAAGCTATCTTCAGTACCTGAGATTAGTCGGCTCTGATGATTTACCCTTCTAACTGCTGACTGTTGTCAAGCTACTAAAACAAAACCCCAATACCGTATGTGAACACGGAAAAGAAATTCAACTATTCCTGTCCACATATATAGTTACAGATGGGGTATAGAGGAAGACATCTCAAGAACTAGTAAGGTAGTGCTAATCACCCAAGATAATTTAGAGTATGCAGAGCCTGAACAAAATGAAATGACATGGTTTTTTTACAAGTCAAAATGTTCTTTTATTACCACCATTACTGGCAGGATGAAAATGAGCCTATTAACATTTTCACTTCTCATTGTAGCTTGGGAAGCAGACACAGCAAAGTGAAACGTACAAGTTTGAAGCACTTTTGCTTACCTTTTTAAAAATGTACTTTAAAGTCAACTTTTATCTCAGGTTAATCAACAGAATACCTAAGAAAAAGTTATTGTGAAGTAACATTTCTATGCATTAATCAGAATTATAACCTACAATACTAATTATCCATTTAAAAAAAAAAAGTTTCCAATTCAATAAGGTAAACATTAAATCAGAAGCTGCTAGAAATCATTTTAATTAAGAGCAAATCTGTTTTGTCATGGCATTTTAATCTGCAAATTAATTAGACTCATACAACTGTATGGTTCTGCTTTACTGTTATAGAAAGGGAACACATACGTACAAAGACACAGCACACCACTCAACTCATCAGCATAAATATGGCAGACAATGTGTAATAAAAACAATTAATATGATTATGCCACCATTTAATTGCAGAAGAAACTAAAACAGGCTTCAAAACAATTAAGTCTCCCATAATACATCAATCCTGATCACAAGGGAACTGTTGGAAGAGCATGAGAAACTGTATTTTTTAAAATAATCTATTGTACAATTTTCTGGGAATTACAGCCATATTAAACTATATTCTTACAAATCCATACCTTTAACAGATCCCATCCTGAAATGACTTACTACCAAGAACAGTCCCATGCTGTTTATATTATAACAAACCCCATTATCAATACCACGTGTTTGTATGATAGGGTTATAAAAGTTGTAAATATACCCCCTGTAATTACTTTACTGATAATACATTATTACAAGTACACTGTATGCATTACTATAGCATTTTGTCAACCAACTCCCTCCCTCTTCCTTAAAAGGTGGAAAGGTACTAACCTCAAACCACACTGGTTTTGCTGACTTAAAATTTGAAACAATTTATAAATAAATAAATAAAAAGCCCCTGGCAGACAACATAAAAAAACAAAAGTTTAAGAGGGTGTGAATTAATCAATTATTTTCTTTTTTATTACTGGACAGTTGAACCAAGATGTCTCCCTCAGGTTTCATCTATATTTCAAAAGTTATGGTGCATACACAAACACAACCCCATGCCAACAAAAATTGTAAAACACAAGCAATTATGTCTGTAATTATTTCAGTGTCCAAACTGGTTCTTAACCCAGTCCAAGAAATCTGGCTATACTAAAGACGGTTGCCACTATAGCTTCTGCAGCAGATCCTTGGTTTTATAGACAAGGCCCTCCTCTCCTCTTATGCACTTCATTTTGTTTCAAAGACACAGTGTGAATGTCCATTAACAAAAGAAGATTCTAAAGTAAGGAACTTCAACCTGACAATACAAACACAGCACACCAATCCCTGCAGATGATACCCAAGCAAGCATAGGCACCAACTTTTATTTTTGCCAGCGGGGGGGGCGCTATATAATGGACATGTGGAAAGTTTTACACATTTCAGGGGACAGCCCTTTTCCCAAGTGGGGCCAGGACCCTGAGTCCCCCACATACTCGGCAGCTCTGCAAGTAAGGTATTAGGTAAATACCATGCAACTAAGAGGCGATATCCTCAACCTTAACATGTTCTTTGCCCTCAGTTGCTACCAGGTAGGATTTCATCAGTTGGGCAAGAAAAGCAAATCAAGTGAACTTGATTCATTTGACCCAGACCCTATTAGACATCACAGACAAATTAAATGTCTACCCCCCATCCCATCCTCAAGTAAATTTTCATTTGTGGAGACCCCGTTAAGAAGATACCATGACTAGTATGCACAGAATATAGAATCCCTTGCCAGTATTTTAACCCTTTTTCCCCTTAGTACCACAACTAAAATGCCGTGTTTTCCACAGCTGTTTGGCCTATTTATCAGCACGAGGAGGTTCAGAATTTGGCTGAACATCATTACTGCCCCATGTCTACAGCCTGTTGCAGTTATGTTTTATATGTTAGTTCTTAAGATCTTGCTTACTCTCATTTGTCGGACAGTACTCTTTGATTCTGTTCAATATTTTAAAAATTGTAAACTGATGAAAATAAGGACAAGTATGACTCGGACATGGATTTTGCCGTTCAAAGAGTCACTGAAAGTAGATTTACTCAGATTAACAAATGGATCATTCCTAAATGAAAAATGTATTTTTTCTCAATGAGACTCCACACCTTAAATGAAAAGTAAAATGGGGTAGAGGGGGAAATTCCCACCACTATTCCTTCAGATACAAGTTCATTCACTGCATATCAGTGTTATAAATGTTTATATTATAATTTCCCCTCCTTTGAACAAAAGCTACCTACTTGCATAAATAACTAGAATAAATGGTATTAAGTGTGCAAACAAGTGGTTAATTGTGACCTTACCCACTAGAATTAACTAGTACTATACACTGATATCTCACCCACACCATCACCTCTACATAAGTATAAACAGCCTCTAATAGTCTCTCAGTTTGCCTCTATTCTCAGGTGTTTGTTTAAATAGTTTATTTTAGGATAAGTTCAAATGGAGTTTTAACAGGTATTCTTCCAAGTTATATATACTCTATATTTAATGCGTGGTACTAAGAAAAATATGCACCCTGCTAAGGAAGACAAAACAAGATGCAGATAGACACATTTCCACAACACAATTAGCTAAAATAGGAGGACTCCTACCACCCAGTTAGCTACCAAAAATTCACTCTAACATCACAGGTCTTAATTTCTGCCTCCCCACCACTTCAACAGATGTGTTTGTTTTGTTCATGAAATAAAACATGTGTACAAACAATACTTTAACTAATCTTTATGTCCTACTTTCAATACCATCCCAAATGCCTATGAACAGCAGCTAATCTTCTCTCACCACCAGTCTGTAAAGCAGCACCAGTCTTCACAAGATATACTGCTTCTATTACGTTTAAAATTGAGACTAACTGTAAATATAACAGCAACACTTGGCCAACACAAATACTAACACACAATAAAAGATATTGGCTATTTGGCTTAGCAAAGGAAAGGCTTAGAAGGGAGTGTCTCACTCATAAACCAAAGGAGGTAAACAACCTATTTAAGCTGAAGCAAAATGTTGGCACAAGAATAAATGAGAATAAACTGGCCAGGAATAAGTTTAAGATAGAAATTGAAAGGTTTTAGATACATCGCAAGAGTAATATATTCAAAATAGCCCTCCAGACATACAGCAGGAAGGCAAGAAACCTAATTGTTTTTTTTAAAAAGGGTCTTCAGCAGTTTATGAAAGATACCATATGCAACTATGCCATAGTATTAGCATAAGACTGTACTTAAGAATATGAGACTGGAACAGATCTAGGCCCAGTCCCATGTGCCTAGGTAAGCTGAAACAGTTTGAATCTATGCTGTAACAATGCATGCACTAGTGTTGATCCTCATCCAAAAAATCTTTGTGGAAGATCAAGCCCCAGCCCTAATGAAGCCCCCAAAAAACCCAAAATGGTGAATCTCAATTAATTCCTTGTCAATAAGGCTTCTCTGGCTATTACAGTTTGTCAAACTGCACTGATCTATAGGTCAGATACACCTTGGAAGAAAGTGTTATTCCAGGTTTTAGGTATTTGAAAACTAGATGGGATCACGTGATTTAAGAATATTTCTAATTGCTTTTGACTATTTTAGTAATGACCTCAAATGTTATTATGGATTTAAAAAATAAAACATTAATTTCATTTTACTGAGCATAAGTAAAGAGTTTGGAGTGGTTCCCTACATGTTTATACCAATATGATTTCATTTATGTAAACGAATTTAATTTACCCAATGTATTCAATTATTTCATCAAAATTACTTCATTTATAAAGGAAGCTGCAGTCTAAAGACTAATATCAGACTTCCAAAGTCTATCTTTGGGAAATAAATTTTATTAAAACTTCTATCCAAAGGCCTAGAGCTCTACAATGCTTAATCCAGCAGTAGTGATTGCTCATACATGGAGAACATATTAAACAAGACAATATAAAATCTTCTTTAATTATTCCTAATTAAAATATGTTCTGAGATATAAGAACTAATTTCAGAAGTTTAAATATACTATATTAGCCTCAATATCCTAGAAATCATAACCTTATATGCCTAAAGTAAAAACAAAACAAAACAAACAATCTTGTGTGGATACCCTCCAAGGCAATACAACTCAAAATACTTTGGTTAGGGCCAGATGAAAACCACTAAATATTCTGCAAAGATTCTTTTAAAAATTCACTTTTTTCCTAAATGTTAAAATATTTATAATTAAGGAGCACACATTTGTAAAGAACAAGTTCTTAAAACATAACTGATCTTTTACTTATTAAACTTCAAAGTCATAAATGAAACACGTGTGTGTGCGCGCGCGCGCGTGTGTGTGGGGAATACCTAGCCTTAAATCAGACATTGCTAAAAGGTTTCAACACAGAAAATCTAAGCTTGCACAAAGTCGAATGGCCATGGAAAGATACATAAAATATTATGAAAAGGCAAGAAACTTTATAAAAATCTTAGTTATACCTTTTAAAAAAATAGGTACCTACCATGTTTCAGCTGCATTTGAGGGAGTTGGTGATTGCATGGAAGAAAAAGCTTCCATCTACAGCTATTTAATCTCAAAATCCATGTTGCTTCTCTCTCTCCTCTCGTTGCTGTTCTCATTTTTCCTGCATTTTCTCTAACTTGCTCCTCCTCTGCCTTTTCCCCCCCATCTCCTTCCCTTGTGCTTTCGTAGAGCCCATTGGGAGGGAGTACAGATACCAGAAAACAATTTGGAGGAGGTTTTGACAAGCTTGTGGGTCATAGTTTGGCCAGCTCTGTACAGCAGTGCATCTCACAAACTAACCTGAAGAGCAATACAAGCTTTCGGGTCTGGTCATTATTCATGGATCAAAAAATGTTTGAAAGACCACAAATAAAAAGAGAAAACAACTGTTTCAATTAATGCACTGGATATGCATTAGTACAGGTGCTGTAGGTACTGGTAGTAACCCCAGATTGAACCTGAATCTCTATTAATGATCAGGAAGAAAGGGTGAATATTAACATCGTTTTAAATTCTCATGATTCAAAGCATAATAATACACAAGATGCTGGACAGGAACTAGAATGAGCTTTAACTTGGAAAACTGCAGGGTAATATATCAGGGAAATAAATCAAAGGGAGGTATTCAGAAAGCAGTAATGCTGTTAGGAACTGTAGGATATAACTAGGCAGTAAACTGGATGAATCGCTAAGCTATCTACAGGGAGGTATCATGGAGTAGAGAGAAACAGCATTTCTGCACATGGTACAGGGAAACCCTCACCTTGGGTATATTCCTGAACACTTTATAAAAAGATTTGACAAGAAATTCAAGGATATTCAAAGGAAAACTATTAAGATGTGTCAGTGGTTGGCTTGAGACTTTGAAAAGAACATTAAATTTGCACAGGTTCACTAAATTTAGGACATTCAAGGCTGGACTAACTATCAAGAAACGGAGTAGCGAACTACCCCACAACCATGTGTGGGTGGAGGGGGACATACCATAGATCCTTTTAACCTAGTGTTTAAGATCCGGCGCATACTCTGTGCTACCAGTAGTCTGTATGTGACAGGTTACTAATAGTACCTGTATCTTTTGATACAAAACTTGTAGTATCTGTATCTTTTGACAGTGTCAAAAATGGTGTTCTGCCAACTGTTAAAGAAAGGAAAGCTTCTAACTGATGGAGTTCTGATCATTAAAACACTTTGCCACTAGAAACTTAAGTCACGGATATACAAAATAAGGTCAGGTAACCCTGCAGACACAGCTGTAGATCACAGTCAGAAGCTTTACCTATTCTTGTCAGAATCTCCCCATATTCTTTTATGTGAACCCACTCAAAACAAGTTTTTTGGGTTTTGTTCTCT
>NW_005842402.1:229511-231348 GCF_000455745.1 Alligator sinensis | reverse complement strand
TGCTGAACCCCAAGAGGGCTTCATTTATATTTTCACATGAAATATCAAAAAACATTCAAGTTAGCACAACTCTCTGCACCTTTTCATGCCATTGTTCAAGCTAATAAAAGCAAGTGCCTTAAGGTCAGATGATACATGGAACACTTGACCACATCAGATGAGTGTTATTTTATAATACAGTCTAATTGTAAAACTACCTTTCAGTGAACAGAAGCAACACAAGAAGATATTTTATGTTTTGGCCTAATACTTTACCAACTCCTGTAACAGGCCAAGTGCATATCTAGGACTTCTCCCCCCCCCCCCCCTTGACCCATTTCTTATGTGAAGTGGGAAAAATGCTATGAGCCTTGCTTAGACACAGAATTGTAGCACACAACCAAGCCAGGTACAAGGGACACAAAAGCTCTGCCTAGGATCAAAATTACCACGTTTGTATCAGCATCTTTGTTTCTTTTTTAAGTAACAATTACCAAGAGGCACATTTCCTAACCAAAAAGAGGAAAACGGGAGAGGTGAGGGAAGAGCCCCAACTCTTCTTTGCAAACTATTCTAACCGCCTTTACAGATCTCATGACCCCGCACACTTTTAATCACAATAGTTTCCTAGGTCATGGTTTTTATCCAGGGAGTAATTGCTGACTGGACAGGGCCCCTCTCAAGTCTTTTCAATCTGCTGTATCCATTGTAAGAGAAACATTACACACCAGGAGAAGCCAAGCAAAAGCAAACCCAAAACAAGCCCTCCCTCCCCCCCATGTTTCATTCATTTACAAAAGTAGCTTGACTACCCTTTAAGCAGTGCTCCCCATCAGTCCATAGGGTGACTTGCACACTACAGAGCACCTGGAAAAGATGTGCTCACCCCACACGTATTCATAATCCAGCTCCCTAACCAAAACACAGCTCTTGCCTCCCACATCCATCACTAACGTGGTCACAACCCTCTGTCTGCAGTGTTTCATCCTCCCTGCCTGACTACACTGTGGCTGCCTCATTGTTACCTTCTCACCCTGCTCTTTGCAATGCCTAAATCCAACCCAGAGGTGGCTGCATCCTTTTTCATAGAAAATGAGGGTTGGCCAGGACCTCAGGAGGTCATCTAGTCCAATCCCCTGCTCAAAGCAGGACCAGCCCAAAGTAGATCAAAGCTTTGTCTACCTGGATCTTAAACACCTCCAAGGATGGAGCTGCTACCGCCTCTCTGGGCAACCCAGTGCTTCGCCACCCTCCTAGCCAGAAAGGGTAGTGGCTCCTACCAAGAAAGGAGAAAGTTTTTCCCCCTAATAGCCACCCTAAATTTCCCCCGCTGCAACTTGAGCCCGTTGTTCCTTGTTCTGTCCTCAGTCTGGCTCCATCCTCTTTAGGAGCCCCCCTTTTCAGGCTGCTCTGAAATCCCCCTCTCAGCCTAAAGTCTTGTCCGGGCTAAACCCGCGCGCGGCTCCCTCAGGAAGTCACCCAGACGGGTCTCAAAAAGCCTGTGGCCCCGCCGGGACCCAGGGAAAGGAGCGAGGCGGCCACACAAGTGTGGCGGCGAGGCGGGGAAGGGAAGGAAGGGGGAAGCTGCCGGCTGCGGACAAGGCGAGGCGGGCCCCGCTCGGAGGACAGCGAAGCCCCCCCTGCCTGCGCAGCAGGTAAAGTTGCCAAGTTTAGCCGCATGCAATCCACCGGGATGGGGGGGTGGGGCAGACGATCCCAGCCGTGCCCCCCGGGAGTGGAGGAGAGGGCTGGAGTGCAGCCAAAGTGGCGGGGAAAGTTGGGGAGGCGCTCGCCTGCGGAGAGCGGGGCGGGGGCCGGGGAGGCGGCGAGCAGGGCGAGCGCGGCCAGCAGCGGCGGC
>NW_005842402.1:214015-229354 GCF_000455745.1 Alligator sinensis | reverse complement strand
CCAGCGCCTCCTGCCGCATGCGCGCGGGCTGAGCAGCCCCGAGCCGCCGCCGCTCCCCGCTTCCCGCTGCGCTGCGCTCCGGCTCTCCCCGCCCGCAGCCTCGGCGCCGCACCGCGCTGCCTCCCCGCTCCGGGCAGCCTTCAGGTCGCCGCTACGGAAGAAGATCTGTGTGGAGGGAGAAGCGGGGGAACGCTGTCCCCACGCACCACCCGGCGCTGGGAGCCAGCCTGCGCGGGTCTGGGTTGGGTGTTTGGGGGTTTCTTCTTTTCTTTCTTTCTTTTTTTTTTTTCCTTCCTACTCTCTGGCAACGCCTGTCTGGTTTCTAACCCAGTAAAATGCCTCTTTTGTGTCACGAACGATGCTTTTCTGACACAAGCGCCGCAGCTCACTGAGCCATCCGGGCAAGGAGCAGGGCTCTCACTGGGACACCCCCCCCCCCCGCCCCCCCCGGGGCCGGGGGCCCCCCCCCGCCCCCCAGGGGTCCGGAGAGGCTTGCAAGGGTGCCACGAGGTGTTGGGTGTGCAAATGCCATTCCCCCGAGATTTCCCATCCTGGGTCCACTGGGGTCTGTCCGAGTATTGTGTGCAAATGCCATTCCCCAGGGAGCTCCTATCCTGGATCCACTGGGGTCTGGCTGAGTGTTAGGTGTGCAAATGCCATTCCCCTCCCATCCTGGATCCACTAGGGTCTGTCCAAGTTTTAGGCGTGCAAAAACCATTCCCCAGTGAGCTCCCATCCTATATCCACTAGGTGTGCAAATGCCATTCCCCCAAGATTTCCCTTCCTGAATCCATTGGGGTCTGTCCGTGTGTTAGATGTGCAAACACCATTACCTGGAAATTTCCCGTGCTGGATACACTGGGGTCTGTACACGTGTTAGGCGTGCAAATGCCATTCCCTGGAGATTTCCCATCCTGGATCCACTGGGGTCTGGCTGAGTCGCTGGCAACAGGAAAAATGACTTTGTTGTTTTTCTGGACTCAAAAAAACAGGGAAAACTAAGAGCTGGTATTTTCCTGGTGGTGCCTTGAGTCTAGAAACAAAATGGTTGAGAACTACTGGACCAGACCCTGCAAGTTGCTCCACACACAAGGACCCCAACTCCCTCAGCTGACCACAATAAATTCCATGAGATGGGACAAGGGATTTGTTTGAAGGACCCAGACTTAATGCATGCCGTACAACAAAGGTCTCCTTTTCTATCACTAAACATAAGAGGAGTTTTGCCACTGCAAAGGATCAGACCTTTTAGCAGTATGTAAGGTAAAGGCTAGGCCATTCCCACTGAAACCGAACCTAAAAATTTCCTTCATGTTTTCAAATCTGAATTTGTTTATTGATGTGGTGCTTTACATAAATCTGATATCTTTTATTAGACCAACTAAAATAAAAGATACCAGATTTACCCAAAGAACCTTGCCTGCCTATGTCCTTAGACCAACACCCCTTTATTGATGTGGGGTTTTTTTTCTCTTTGCCTAGCAGCTTCATTAGAGGTGTTGTGAAAGGATTGCAACAGAACCTGAAACCCATGGAAACTTACAGCAAACTTGAAAATCAGCACTGGTTCATCAAAAGGTCTGCTGTAATTCAAAATCCTTTCCAGCCAACATGCGGCAATCAGTAGGTTTGCCTCCAAACCATGCGAGAAACTCAGGGCTTCAGGGCGTAAGCAGGTACAACAAGCATTTCAAATGATTTTCACATTAGGTGGAATACAATGCACATTATAAAAAAAACACTCAGAAAGCATAAACCTGCACAAATCAAAATCAAATAACTTTCTCACAGGTTCCTATGAGAAGCTATGAGAAAATTTCTTTGGATCTACTTGACTGCTAAATTTGTGAGAGCGCTAGGTAGGATAGAGTTAACTGTAGCACAGCCATGGTTTAAAACCTAGGCTCCAGTCAGTATATGAGGCTTTGCCAGACGAGGACTAATGTTTTAGCTTGCAATAAATACAAAGCAAGCTCAGTACAAAGATTTTTATCTAAGAAAGACTTGTTGACTTTTACCCCATTTGCTGTAGAATTGTTGAGTTCCGGTAAATATTTTATTTGGGTGGAATGACTGAAAACCAGCCCATCTCTATCTCCGTATAATACAAAAAGCTATGCTTCAGTGAACATTGAGTCTTTGTTTGAACTGATAGAACCATGGAAATTCAGAGCTATGTGAGGTTGACACATTAACTCCTGATCTAATGTCACTGCTGTTCTACCTGTAGTGGGAACAATGGTCTATTTACTGATTTCAGGTATGCTTTTTGCAGTTCCTATGGACAAGGAGAATAAAAAACGATTTGTTGGCCCTCATTTAGCATCTACATATTTAAGTCAAACCACATTATCTTTGACATTTTTTACATTTTATTCCTTTTTTTATACTGGAGTTACAAAAGGACAAGACCCTTGGGGTGAGCCCCGAAGTTGGATCTCTGTGTTGTGTGAACTGCTGTATCCATAGCCATGAAGATCACCATCAATTTCAGTGGGATTCTACTTTGGCACAAGAGTCCTCCCACATGGATCCACTTGCAAAACAGTCCATTTTATTGCCAGCAAATTGTGACAGGTGCAGCTACAGTATATTAAGTAGTGATTTCCATATCTTTAGGGGTAAATCTTGTGATTTCATTCCCTTCTTACTACTTCTAGGCTTCTCATTACAGACAACATGAGTGTGTGTGTGGGTGTGTCCTCCTCTGTTATCACAGGCTGTTTTTAAGTTAATTCTGCCGTTCAAATCCACAGTTAAAATCTAAATAAAATCACATTAAAATAATTCAGAGCTAGAGGCAAAAACTAAGTCATCCTCCTTCAGAGCCCATTAATACTATTTCTTAATTGATTGGAAGGGGTCACCACTGAGTCGAGCAGCTTTGCAATTCATGACCTTTCCTTCTCCAGAGTAGGTACGTATGGTGTTCTCGCTCTCCTGACATCAGGTACTAAGCACACTTAAAAATATGTACTTTGACATACCAGGTTTAAGATCGTTAATACACAATATGATGTGAATGGATTCATTATTCTGGCTTTTATATTTTTAGAGTTCTGAATTTTTTGCTGTTTTTTTTTAATTAAGAGCAAAGTATATTTAAATTACATCTTGCACTTAAAAAAATAAATAAATCTGAGCTAAGTATTTTTATGCCAAGTGTAAGCCTGAAGTGAATCAAAACAATGGAAGGAGAAACCCTCAACTGACTTTTCCCATTATTGCTGGAGCGGGATTCAGTACTATGTGTGGACACCTGAAGAACCCACCCTCTTTACTCCCAGGTGATTACAATCTTCAAATAAGATGCTAAATATATCTGTCCAGACTAGAAAACATTGAATGTTTTCAAAACTCTGCTGGATCTCCAAATTCTTCATTTCCTATTAGAACCCTTAGACTTCTCTGTTGGATGCTGCCAAACCAATCATAAATTAAAGAAGCTGTGACATAGCCAAACTAAAGAGAATATTTAAAAAATAGCTCTTTTCACAAAGGAAGGATGAGTTTCCTTATCCTGTGGCTTGAAGGATAGTTTTTCAGACTACGAAAAGAACACTTTGCTTTTCGTATGAACCTTGGCGTATCATTGACTTGTATGGTAGCAACTGCATGTACAGCAGGAAGCCTTTATTTAATGAGATACTGTGGATTCAAAAACAACCTGATTGGCATTCAGATTTCTCTAATAGCAAGGTTTTTTATTTCTAGCAGCATTATCACATCAGTGAAGTGTCTATCTGACTTGCATACCTTCTGAAGTAAGGAAGTCTTCAGCAGCCAGGGCCACTGTCCCTGCAAAAACATCTACCTCTAGCTCAGGACAGGAGAATGTACAGTGCTGACCACCACTGGGAAACTGGCAGAAGAGGGCAGTTTTAATGTCCATCAAAGAATCCACAAATGGAGGATGAACAGGAAAAGGACAGATGTACACCCCCAGGTTACTTTGATGATGGAAAAATGAGCATGAATAATTTGTATGCCTGCAGTTCTAACAATATTTTTTCCTAGGGGGTCTCTTCACTGAAAGAAGCTGACAGACTCTAAGTGTGCTGGTCTACAACATCAAGTGAAAAGCAAATGAGAGATTTCTTCATGGACACCCCAATACTATCTCAGTATAAAAGATCTAGGACAAATACTAGTCAGGTACCACTATAGTACCTTGAGCAAAAATTCTTTAGTTTAAGTATGGCTGCAGTATAGAAAAGAATGTCCCCAACAGCACTGAAAACATTTTTCTCTGGAATGGTATGCTGTGGCATTGAGGCCTGAGGGTTGTGAGAAATTATTAAAAATAATAATCTTTAGATATTGAACAACAAGAGTCACATTTTCAAAAGAGCTCGCCACCCAGCAGTTCCGACCACTCTTCCCCATCTGCTGTATTGCCCATCTTTGGGAGAAATCCTTTATGAAAATCTATCCACTTCATTTGCATGTCTATGTGGGAACCGAGCTCCTGTGAAAAATCTGGCCCTTTCAAGATTATCTTCAAGAACCTTTTGTTGGAGATGCTTGAGAAAAAGAAGCATTATATCGATCCAGGTTCTCTGGATGACATCTAATATCCGGAAGGCAGCATCTTCGTTATAATTTGACCTCTGAGAAAAAATCTCAATGAAACCTAGTACAAATCTCAACTGAGTGGCTTAGTTAATCACCAAGGACTCAAGCTAGCATTTTTGGGGCTCATTCATTCCAAAGGTTGTTTGTGGCAGTTCTGATGATCACAACTGGTGGGCATAAAAGACAAGAGATAAAGAAGAAATGCTTGGAATATCCTTGCTGCCTTTGAAGGAATTACCTGCACAGAGCAGAGGCAGTAGAGATTGAGAGTAGAGCCAGTAAGTCTGTGCTGTATGTAATGTGTATAGCAGGGACAGGCAATTATTTCTTTTGGCAGGCCACTTAACGAGTTTTGGTGAGCTGTTGAGGGCCGTACATGTAAAATGTGTCAGACGATATCATTTTAATAAATTATAGATAAAAACAAATCACATATTAAAAATCAAACAACTACTATAACATATTTTAATTTTATTTCAAAAAGTATTTTTGTCCTGTTTTATGTTGTTTTGACTAGAATTTATAGAGGCGATTGCATAATAAGGGATACAAGCAGCAGAGCTTGCCTGAGTGGTGTGGCATGGGCGTAGTCTGTTTCCACTGCCCCCCTCCCCACAGTCTGGCCCACGGCTGTCCCCATAGCACTCCATATGGGGCCAAGCCCCGGTTGCTCCCACCCAGGGCAGCCCAGACTGTGTTCGTGCCCACACCTGCCCTGTGCCCACCAATGGCCCCAGCCCTTGCCAGTGTGCACAGCTTCCTGGCAGGGTTGCTCCTCCTGCTGCTGAAGTACTGCTCAGCTTCCACTACCTTCAGCAGCTCCTCCTCCTCCTGCTGTTGCTGCACTGCCCCAGCACGTAGGGCTCCAGCTCCATCTCCTGGCCACTTTCTACCCACTCAGCCACCCTCAGGTAGCTGCTCATTGCACCGGGCAGGCGGAGTGAGTGGAAGGCGCCTGAAGTTGAAGCTCCACACACTGGGGCAGAAGCTTCCCAGCTGCAGTTTCCCCGCCTGGAACAGGGCAGCAGCAGCAGCAGCAGCAGGAGGAGAAGCTGCTGGAGGTGGGAGGAGCTGAGCAGTACCTGGGTGGGTGCAGAAGCAGCCCTGCTAAGAAGCTGTGTGTGTGGGCCCGGGCTGGAGCAGTGCCACTGGTGGGTGCAAGCAGGAGTGTGGTGCAGGCTGCCCTGGGCAGGAGCAAGTGGAATTCAGCCCCATGTGGACCACCACGGGGCAGCTGCAGGCCAGATACAATCAACTGCTGGGCAAGATCCGGCCTGTGAGTCATATTTTGCCCACCTCTGGTGTATCGGGACCAAGTGAAAATAGTCCTCCCAATTTAGAGATGTACTGCACTCACTCAGCTACTCAGGCTGAATGCTGAGAACTGAATTTATACAATTGAAATGCAGCATTTGCTTTGTGACTGTTCCTCCATCCTCCAGGCTATGGAAGCTTTTGCAGCTCTTGTTCATGTTCCCATCCCCAGTACCTGAGGGTCAGTGACTGTGCATATGTCATTATAGACAAAGTTACAAAAGAGTGCCCGTTCCAAGCCTTCTGTTCTCACCTGCTCAGAGTTCTTTCAGTTTTTCCCCTTCCAAGTTGGAATTTTCCATCCTTTGCCCCTCCTGCTCAGGCAGGCTCTTTGTAGGGTTCTTTTCTTTTCTGTTGTTCAGAACAATGGATTCTAAAGTTTTGTTCAAAACATTTCAAATATTTTTAAACACGAAAAGTGAAAAAACCCTTGCTTTTCATGTTATTAATACCATTCTTGTGACTTTTCCCTGAGCAACAAAAAAGAGTTGAAGATTGAAAAATAGACCAGGAATGGCTCACACAGGGTTATAGCCAGGTTTGGAAAACATTGGCTGACTGTATGAGATATGATTTGGTGTCACTTAGAGCTCAGTCCTGCAAAATGCTATACAATATAACTACAGGCAGTCCTTGGATTTACAACATAATTGGTTCCTGACAACTGCATCTTAATGCAAAACATTGTAACTTTGAACTGATTGTCCCATAGAAAACAATGTTACAAATGGGGGATTGGTTCCTGAAGCAAGGCCCAGTACCCTATTTTCACCAAAAAATAACCCAGAATTTTGTACTCAGTCAATTATAGATGAGTAATATAGGTACATTAAGGTATTTATATTGTAAATAGCAATCATATTGATTTGGAAGGACTTCTTTGAGGTGATTTTGCTGGACTTTTTGAAGGGTTCTTGGCTGGAGTCTTCTCAGGAGTCTTGGCTGAAGTTTTTTCTGGAGTCCTGGCTGCTTTCTTAAAGAAAGTGTCCAATGAAGTTTGGACAGATGTTCTCCAGGGAGATGGGCAACGCAGCAAACTCGTTCGCTGGCATGGCATCACATCAGATCGAATACTGTGAAGTCAAAACTGATGTCATAAAGTCAAAACAGGGTGTCAGTCTATAAATGTAACTTGAAACATTGTAAGTCAAGGACTGCCTGTACCAAAAGTCTCAGATGTTTTTAACTGTAAGTAAGGATACCAGCATCTGGTACTTAAGCAATTAAAAAGTAAAGCATTGAGCACATGTATATAACTCTGGATGTATTAAACTCTTTGGATTTTGTTAGGTTTTAAACAAGTTCCTACATCAGAATTTTAGTATGAGCTCTCTCACACTGTAACACCTAGGAGGAATTTTCCTGCCTGCTTCATTCCTTTAGTCTGCTCTGCTCTGGCCTATAGTCTAAGGAGCACAGGAGAGAGCTTCACTCTGGGCCCCTTCTAAGCTCATTCCTTGGAAAAGGTGCCAATGAGACAGGTACTTATTTATGCTGTTTTTTAAGGCATGTTTTAGTTGGCCTTGCAATGCTGACTACCCAAATATTATATGCACTATTCGAGTTGTTTGCAAGTCCACTGAGCTTCAGAACTTCTGGGAACCTCTGTTTTTCCCCATGCCTTTTTATTTAAAGAAAAGCCTAGGAAAAAACCTGCAGTAATGAAGTGTTACATTTTCATGGTTAAGTACTCAAAAATCCAAAAATTCCTAAGAAAACCAGCATGTAAATTCATTGACTTGCAAAACAGAATCAAATTTCCAATAGCCTCCAAGTCCCAAGACTCAGTGCGGACTTTAATTTCAAACAAGGGTTCCAACACAAAAGCTATGAATTAACAAATGTGGGGAATTAACAAAAAAGTCTGGGCCTTAAAAACTTCCAAAGACAGAGATTCTATCACTTATCTGGGTAACCCATTCCAGTGCTTCACCACCCTCCTAGTGTGAAAGGGAATCTTAGGATGGATATTAGGAAAAACTGCAACTTGAATACAAAACCTGGATCCCTGCACATCAATTAGAATGCAATGGTTAATCATTACTTCCTAAATAATGCAATATAATATGTTGCTTTTCTGCAACATTAAGTATATGTTTAATTTCCTATATGTTTTTAACTCTTGCATGTTCTTAGTTATTTTGTTAAGAAATGAATAGTTTCTAAACATGGGTAGATCACTTCACAGAAGACTTAGATAAAATTTCTTCCCCAAAAAGTTTACAAATAGGTGTGATCCTGGAATCCATTGTGCACATAAAATTCATGTGTAGTCCTACTGAAGTCAGTAGCCTTAGTTATACGTACAAAGTATGCAGTGTTTGCAAGATCAGGTTTCGCCTTTTTGTTGTCGATGAAGCTGGCAAAAAGTAGGGACTATGTAGGCTGAGGAATGATTGACATTCAAGAACTCAGATACTTAAAGACAGGCACTTCTTTGTGGTATCTTTTATTGGACTAACTGCATAGTTACAAGAGCTATTGGGGTATCTGGTGCTCTTCCGCGTGTCTGAAGGAGATGTCTGAAGGACAAGCAGATCCAGGCTGAGATAGATATCAGATAAAGGACTCCATGCAGATACCATCTGCTTGAAGGGATGGAGGAGGGTTGTGAACTAGGAGTGAAGAGGTGTGAGTAGGAGCTATTATAAAGACAAAAGAAGTGCAATGGGATAAGCAATCTAGTTAGTGGCAGAGTGAGATGACTCAAGGTGAGGTTTATTATTACAGCCTTACAAATACTGCTAGTCATCTGCCTGAACTTCACAAGGAATAACTATCTCCACCTTGAATGACCTAATCCTGCCACTGACCAGAGTGCTTGTTCTGCTGCTGCCGCTTCATACCTGAGAAATTGCACCCCCGACTGAAAGTTTGTCTAGCAGCTCTCCCTCCCATATAGTTGGTCCAATAAAAATACCATAAAAAGCCTTACGTCTCAGACATTTCCTGGACCATCATGGCTACAACAGCACTCCAACCCCAATTTAAGACAATGTTTGGAACAGCTCAGGAAGGTCATTCATTCTGTAGGTATAATATGGGAAAGCAATCAGAGAACATTGTGAGTGAAATGGATGAATGGCCACAAAACTGGACTCTTCATTTAAGTGAAGAGGGGGTGGGGCTATGAGATAAGAAGCCCCAAGATCAGAGAAGTAGGAAGGGGTAGCATTACACAAGCTCCTATAGGCAAGAACAGACATCTGATGTAACTAAAATAGGCATCTTTGGAGAAATTAAATGGAGGAAGGGAAAATAGGCCATTCAAGAAATTCATTTTAGCAGCCCTATTTCAGATAGATTAGGAAGAGATAGATGTGACATGTTTTGGTTGATCATATAGTATCACTTCTGTTCCTGGATTGAAGGAATATGTGTATTTCAAGCATAGGTACAGACTCTTCCCGGTAGAATGTGGTCAATCAAATATTTGCAGCAAAATGAACTAAAAAATAAACATGGAATACAGAAAAATCAAACAAATAGGTTCAAAATTATTTTTCACTGTTCATACCACTCTAAAATACAGCATATTGTGGCTCACATCTGCATTCATCGTTTGTGAAACAGGCACAGTTGCACAATGACAAAGCTGAAACAGGACTGAATTTGACCTAATATGCAAGTCATAGTATGAATTTGACCTTTCACCAGGAAACTCTTATTGACATTTTATACTTACAAAGGTAAAATCCCATGCATCAAGTAAGGATCCTAGAGTTCAATACTGGTAAATGTCAGGAAGACTAGAATTGAAAACCTGAGGATTTCATCATTGACTTCAGGGGAGCTAGGGTTTTACTCCTGTGGTCTGAAGTAATTTTATTAATTTTTCATAGAATAATGAGGGAATGCAGAATAGGGTTGCATCTAGTTCAGAATATTCAGGGAGTAGGTGGTTGGTAAGTGTTAGTCAATGTTTAAGTGTACAGCACTTCCATATTTTTCTCAGAACTCTTTTACATAAATGTAAATGACTTGGAGGTCACCACAGCGGCATCTTAGCCAAAGTAGAGATCAGTAATGCATGTGTAAGTGTCACATCCCAGCCCCATTATTAACAAAAATTCTGAGACTTCATCTGAAGGGTGTGATTTATCTAGTTGTCCATAGCCTCCAGACCTTTCACAATGCTATTATGTCCAGTCATGCAACATCCAGTGATCAGTTTATTAAGGCACCTTGGGGGCAAATTAATTATTTAGTAGTACAATAAATTGAGAAGTCAGTTCTTCTTCCTTCCTTTAATACTAGTAGCATTCTTGAGTTTCCCACGAGATGTTCAACACCAAGCTCTTCTGAACTCTTCTCCAAAAAGACCATATAATGTGAACCCTTGAAATAAATGATAGTATGAGAGTCCTGTTGTAGTTGTGATGGTCCAGAAATTATGAAAGGCAAGAATTACTTAGGATGATATCTTTATTTGGATATCACCCTACAAAATCCTTATTGCTCTAATTAAATACAAATGTATAAATAAAAAATTACTCTTAAGTATCACAGAACCATATCGCATTTAGCATGCCTGTTGGGATTGGAAGTGACTTTGTTTGGCTTACACAGGCATAAATGTCCATATAGATCACTTCAAAACCTGTTACTAAAATGAAAAAAGCTAGACTTGGGGTGGAAGAGAGCAATTATTCTCACTATAATAATTGTTACAGTTACAGTGGTGGATTCAAAACATCTTTTATAAGATCCAAATTCTTTCATGTTTTCACCTCTTCTTGTTTAATTGGAAATTGATACATCTGAGGATAGCTGCAGAGCCTCCCAGAATATAAAATGATCTAAAGAAAACAACCCTGAGCATAAACAAGCAGGAGTTAGTGACAATATAAAAAGCATTATCCATTCCTTTGGCACATTTACCTATTAAAAGGGAATATATTCAGGTTCTTGCTGTTAACCAAGAGGTGGCTATGATTTGAATAAAAAAGAGGCTCAAGGAGCCAGTATATGCTTCAGACTTACCTTCACAAGTTTTAATGACAGCAGGAAATGAAAACTGGACTCTTTCACCAGTCCATACTCCAGGGAAAAAGAACATGATCAAAGACCCTCTAAGCCAAAATCAATGTTCTGTTTCACTTGTGTAGCCCTACTGACTACACACTGGGAGCACAATTGAAGCCCAGTTTGTAAGCTTGAGCTGTGTAGCAGTTCTGCTGGCCAAAGGCAGCATTCATATCAAAGGAATGTCATCCCTGGGTAGTGACACCTAACTACCCAGCAAGGAGAGCAGAAGAAGGGACAGCCCTCTTTAAGTGAGAATGTCACCCTTGTTTCTGTGATTCTGCCACATGAATTACAACATTGCAGTTAGGATGTTCGACCTCTCACACAAGGAAGAGTTTGTTTACATATTTCTTCCTTTTCCTTTTATACAAACTGTCATTTTCAAAGCTGTAAAAGGAATTTTGCAGAAGTGATTGCTTAAAATTCACAGGTGCCATCTTGTCTGTTGTTTCAGGGAGATGTTAACCCTCAGGGAAATTAAATCAAGTCACATTAATATATACTCAGCAGATTCACAGCTCATGACTAGCTCCCTATATAGTGATTGCTTGCATCATTTAAGAAAATCTTTCTCTTAGAGCAGTCTTTCATAAGACACCACTAAACTTCTCTTCCACACCACAAAAAGTATCAACAGATAAATCTCTGAAACTCATAAGGACTTGTCTCTCGGGTCCAACATGAATTTCCTGGTGGCCTTCAGAATATTACTGCTTGTTTGCTACATATTTTTACTACAAGACTTCAGTATGGCTTTGAGATATAAGCTTTAAAGACCTATGTTTCCACTCTTGTCTTTCCAGAGCTAAAATATTCCCTTCAATTATCCTTTTTGAAATCAGTAATAAATTGAAAAAGCTCCTGAATACACTAAGAATAGGCATTTATGTATATATCTTATCCAAAATAGATTAATTTCTGCCCCATTAGATTATTGGCAGTCAAATTATCATGCCTTCTTTGTCTTTGCTGAATGGCAGGTGACTCACTCTGAATTGCAATACAACTGTCGAAGCCAGGTTTTGGCATTTTTTTTTTTTAGTTCTAAATTTAAAACTTACATTTCTAAAACTCGGCTTTATGTTGTCTGCTAGCTAGAGTTTCTCCCCTTGTGAACAATACTATATTCCTCTTGTTACAGAGGACAACCTGACAAACAATTTTAGTAATAAAGGTGCAAATAGCATAGTGAAGGTCAATACTATCAGAGACTGATAATAAAATTGACTTTAGTAGAGCCAAGAGAGTGCTGAAAAGTGAAATCCCTGCAGAGGGGAATTAGTTGGATTCCTTAAGAAGTTTGCATTTAAATATACTATTTTCAGGAGAGAGGGACCTCATTAGAAATTAAAGATTATATTAAGACAACGGTTATATTTTATCACTTGCTATTGTATGTAATGGTTTTTAAAATATAGCTTAAACAATTCTTCTGACTTTAATAGAACTATGATTTGGTCCTAAATGAATAGTTTTGGATTTTACTAATTCAGTGTTTGAAGAAATTTGCCTAGCGTTTTCCTGACTGGTGTTCAAATATTTTTTCCCATGGTTTCTATCATTCAAGAATTAGAACAATTTTATATTGATAATTAAAGTAGTATTATCATTTTAACTCAGCAATTGTAGGCTGGTGGTTAGCCCTTGTCACAGAGCACTGAGGTACCCTGCTCCCAAAGAGGGGAAAACTGCTGGGGAGGAAACCCTAGCAGGAAATAAGCCCAGCTGTGGGTTGCCGGGGCAACCAGGGAAGGTCAGCTGATCAGAAGGGGCAGGGCCTGGCCCTTATAAACCCTAGGGGCTGGGGGCAGAGGTAGTTCCCTGCCAGTGGCCCAAGAGAAAGGAACTCTCTCAGGGGAGAAGGGGGAGGCCTGACTACACGAGCAGCATTTTGACATTGATGAGGGAAGGAGTGTTCCCCAGTAGGCTGGACTGATGTTTTAGCTGGGCGGCTTTAATTTATGTTACAGCCCAGGGGCTTGTGTTTTGTTGTTGTTGTTACAAGACTGGTGGTTTGGGTGAGGCTATAAGGGAATGGAGGAGGCCTCATAGGGGACTCACTGCCGAGTGGGGACCCCAGTGCCAGTGAGGGCACAGTGTTTGGGGTGCATAGACCCCAGCCCTAGAGAAGGGCACTTGAGAATCCCCAGAGAGGGGGCATTATCAAGGAGCCCCAGTGTGGGCATGGTGAGCCCCAGAGAGGGGGCAGCCTTACTGAGAAGCCCAAGTTGGGCACGGTGAGCTCCAGATAGGGGGCAGCATTATTAAGGAGCCCCAGTGTGAGCATGGAGAGCCCCAGGAGAGGGCAGCATTCATTATTGAGAAGCCCCAGTGGGGGCAAGGAGAGCCCCAGGAGAGAGCGGCATTATTGGGAAGCCCCAGGGCGGTCGTGGTGAGCCCCAGGAGAGGGCGTAACATCACTAAGAAGGCCCCAGAGCGGGGGCGGCGTTCCTGAGAAGGCCCCAGAGAAGAGGGCGCAGAGTGAGATAGGGCTGGGGAGAGCCCTAGCACCAGAGGGAGTACATCTAAGGAAGGAAGGCCCAGAGAGAACAGGAAGGGGCCAGATAGTGATAGACCTGAGTCAACAACTATTCCATCAGCGAGGTGTGGACTGCAGTGTAGGGGAGGAAATGGAGCTGCAGATAGCGCCCCCTGCAGCGGGGCAGTACAAGGGCAGCTTCCCGCTAACTAACACCAATTAACAACAAGGCATGGCAGGAAAATAGGCGGGGGGGGGCCCCCAGGAACAGGTGTGCGGGCCACATTTAGGTCAGCCCAGATCGTGTACCTGTCACAGCCCTGTATGCTGCAAAAATGGAAAACTTTGGTTTAAGAACAACCCTGACAAGTGAAGGCTTTGAACCTTCACTTGCTTTGAAATTGAACATGGGGCCTCTGCTTCTGACACTGCTGGACATTAGCTGTGTTACATTGGTGAAGCTTGTTTTGAGAGTCTGAATCAGCCTAGCAGAGCGCTTTTCACCTGGCACATGATTCATAACTGGCTCCCTCTTTCCATTTGTTGTATCTATCTGTTACCTTTTGAACTGTAACTCTTCAGAGCAGGTACATGAAGCAGCTAGCACAATGAAATCCTGTTTCCAAATTGGGGATGCAGACACTGTTGATACCATCACTAGCTATGTACCGTATTATCATCAACATCATGTGGTAATTTGTGTACAGAACATGATGAACTGTCAATTGCCCGCTTGCTTACAAAGAATGAACCTTCCAGGTAGTCTTTGCCATCTCTGAGAGCAGAGCATTTTGAATGAGTGAGATGGTTTGTTCTATTTTTAGTGTTCTTCAAGCTTTCACAGTTAACTGTAATATATCATCATAGTTGCTGATAACTAGTTCACCTTCCTGAGGTGAAATATTCACTGAATATTACGGAATAAAACAGTAAAACTGAGAGTATACTAAGACCATTTCCTGTTAAACAATATAGACAGCAATGGAACAAAAGTGGAAAAATACATATTGCAGAATAGAACATGATGTTTGTCTTGGAGAAGACCAGCTCCAACTCTGGAGGGGGAATAGCAGAGTCGTGATGATCAGAAAAAATGGGAGTCCCAAGTATAAAAGTGTTAATATTTCTCTGAATTTCTTGCACATGTACAGTAAGGCTTATTTGGGCAAAATATAAATTCAGAGAGCATCTGTACTTGCATAACTAAAAAGAAATGCCCTTTCCCTGTTTCTTTGTCCCACCAGAGCAATTAACTCTGGTATGAGATCAAAATTGTTCTTAGTGGGAGCATCTACATGAGATGTTTTACTGCAAAGTAGCGTAGTTTACTATGCAGTAAGCATGTACATCTGCACATGCTAACTGTGCAGTAAACCTTGCTAATGGCAACTAAATTTGCTATCTACAGTGAGCATGTGAGCTAACTGCTACCTGCCCACCAGTAGATGTGGCAGAGGTCTGGGACCTGCCCCTCCCCCAGCAACTCTTTCCAAATCTGCCACCTCTGATCAGGGAGCCGGGCAGCCCCTGGGGACAGATGCAATGTCCCAGTCGCTGTCTTCTGGCCTGGTGCTCCCTGCCAGCCCCTTGGCTTCTGACTTGTTAACTATTCTGTTTAAAAAAGAATACACTAAGAACCACACGTCTATCTTAAATGTTTACCTTCTATGGTTACACTTAAGATTATTGACATTGAAATACAGAGTGAAATATATTTTCTCTATTATTTTGTGTATTTAATAACACTTTAAGTCAGGACATTTTCACTCTTTTCCTTCTTCTGTTGGTTAGGACCAAGTCCAGTAAGACCAAATTCAAGTTGTTTGTGAGAAAACATTCACAAAAGTGCCCTGCCCAAGAATGTGATTCAGTTAGACCAAATTTAAGCACCTAAATTCTCTAAATGTCAATGGGAAGATGTGGGTACCTCTCAAGAGTCATTT
>NW_005842402.1:155325-213984 GCF_000455745.1 Alligator sinensis | reverse complement strand
GGGAAAGACACCTATGTAGTCTTCATAGAGAATGAGTGGATGAAGACACCTCTAAAGGGCAATTCAGAGAGCTCAGAAGTGCCTAAAGATGACCTATGGGAAACACTACAGCATGGGGATGTCAGAACACCTACACCTCTTAGGAGCTTGACAAAGTAGGAGGAACAGGTTTCCCTCTTCTTGAGTGAGTGCTCAGGCCACTAACCTATTGGACACTACCTCTTTTTGAATGCTAATAGATTGTGCTTCTTCAGGAGATTAGGTGGAGTGACATTCCTCCCAGTACCAGTATGAACTGGATAACTTTTATGCATGGGCTTCTCTGCAGAAGTCTAAGTGAACTCTGCAGTCTGAGGGAACTGTGCAGTCCAAAATGGAGACACCTAATGGTTTTAGGTGTGTAAATTCTCCGTAAGTTTTGTTTAGGCTCCTAGAGAACCAGTTTGAATCTGACCTGTAATGCTTTTCTTCAGGAAACAATCCCACAAAAATCAATGCCTCCCTCAGTATGTTTCATAGTAAGGTTTGCAAGATTGGATCTTGTAATCATTTTCCCCTGTAAGAGCAACAGGAAGAGAAAATACATGTTATAAAACCCCAGGAACATGGGATTGTACAACCAAAAAAACCCCCAAACTGTCAGGATTTCTCAAGTATAAGATCAGTAGTCACTCTAGCCTATTTTTTAAAAAGTGTGCAGATTTAGAAATTCACAGACTTTTAGGGGTACAAGAGGGACTGTTTGGCCTAATATGGGTCATAGAATTTTGCCTACTGATTCCTATGTTAAGCCCAAACCCTTGCATTTGACTTAGGTAAATCTTCTGGGACGTCTTCTGGACAGGACTGGAAATAGCCCTTTGGTATAAACTAAAAAGAAGTCATTGCCATAACTAAACTAAGATTATCTATGCAGTCATAAATTCCAGGTAATTTCATGTTCTTGTTTCAGTTGATCATACACGGAGTTTGCAACACTGTTGATATAACAGAGGTTGAGTGCCTAGTGGCATGCACAGATTCCAAAGTAGTTTATGATGTGTCTAACCCTGCTGTGTTCAAAGTTCTAGGAGTTGTCTTGAAGTGAGCATTTGATGGACGGCATATAGTGTTCTGTCCCTCTGCACTATGAATCATATAATTGTTTATTGTACCAGTGTCTTTAACTTGCATAAGCCATCCTATTCCACACAGCAACCTAAATGTGTCTTTTTTCCATTTTCTAAGGACAAACGTTCAAAGTTTTACTTTATGTTCTTCCTCCATCACTTGTGAAGTAAAACAGACTTCCAAATATGGGGGTGGTGACTTGACTTTGCTTTTTCACTCCTCTATATAGAAAAATAAGCACTGATTTACAATGAGTTTCTGTTCACAGTGTTGTCTTTTATAAGGCAAAACCTGTTTTCTGTGCATGAAAGATGTCAGATTGGCAGCCGTCAGAGACTGAAGTCTTCTATTTATCCACAGAACAGATATAACATGGGTAGTAAAAATGCAAGCTTCCACAAACTGCCCCAACGTGTCTGAACCCCGATCTGTACTGCTTGTGGAAACATTCAAAGGATTAGCAGTTATTTTAGTTTCCATGGCTATTCAATTTGCCTTTGCAGAAGATATCTATGACAAGGATGATAGTTTTTGTGATGCGGGTCCCTCAGAACACCAGTTGTCATTGAACAGTCACCAAAGTGGCAGAGCCATCTATTTAATACTGACCTGGGCTGAATTTGAACAAGTGATTTACTTAGAAATCACTGAGTGCCCCTCAAGGCTATTTCTGGTTTGAAAAGGAAAAGAAAAAAAAATATATATATGACATTTCTTGAACTGTGGAGAGGGAAAAAAAGAAAATATTACCTGATGATGCAGTGCAAGAAGGACAAGTGCAGAGTGCTGCACCTAGGGCGCAAAAATATTCAGCACACCTACTGGCTGGGAAGCAACCCTCTCAGCCGCCCAGAAGCTGAAAGGGATCTCGGAATCAAAGTGGACTCCAAGATGAACATGAGTCGTCAGTGTGACTAAATCACCAGCAAAGCTAACTGCACTTTATCATGCATCAGCAGATGCATGACAAATAGATCCAAGGAGGTGATACTTCCCTTCTATGCTGCATTGGTCAGCCTACAGTTGGAGTACTGCATCCAGTTTTGGGCGCTGTACTTCAAGAAGGATGTTGATAGACTTGAGAGGGTCCAGAGGAAGGCCACTCGTATGGTTAGGGGCTTACCGGACAAGCCCAATGAGGAGATACTGAGGGACCTGGACCTCTTCAGCCTCCGCAAGAGAAGGCTAAGAGGTGATCTTGTGGCCGCCTACAAATTCATTAGGGGGACGCTGCAAGGAGAGGCTCTGTTCACCAAGGCACCTCTTGAGGTAACAAGGAACAATGGTCACAAACTGATTTAAGCTAGATATCAGGAAAAACTTCTTCACGGTAAGGATGGCCAAAATTTGGAACGGGCTTCCAAGGGAGGTGATACTCTCCCCTACCTTGGGGGGTCTTTAAGAGAAGGCTGGTCATGCACCTGGCTGGGGTCATCTGACCCCCGCACTCTTTCCTGCCTAGGCAGGGGGTCAGACTTGATGATCTGTTGAGGTCCCTTCCAACCCTAGCATCTATGAATCTGTGATGTTTCAGATCGAATGCATTTACTTGACTGTCTTCATGTCTCTGTGAAATTTCAGTATCATCACTGATTTCTTGATTTTTTTTTTTGAACACTGCTACCTTTCATGATGCAGTACTTTTTCCCTATTTCCTGTTACATTCAAGTCCTGATTTTTAAAAACCTTTCATGACTATAAATTTTGATGAGTACACCTATCAGGGGAGCCAGCAGAAAAAGAGTATGCACAGAATGTTCAAAGAGAATGTTTGGAGATATGAAGACTACATGAGTATATGCCCAAACAGGGTACTGAATGCATTTTTAAACTGGCACAGGTCCAGTTAGGGGATTGTAGGTCACACAAAGTTAAGATGGAGTTATGGCAAGTGCAAAACAATATCCATAGGTTATGGAAGGTCTCCCAGAACCCTACTTGGCTTCTATTAAAGTAGCAGTTACAGTAGAAAATACACATACTTCCAAATATGCATCTTGAGTTGGGGAAATGAAAAAGAAGTGTGTAGACAGGATTTTGTGATCGTGTCAAGGTATTGCCTATATATATAAAAAAGGAATACTTTATTTGTGGTCAAAGAGAGCAGTAGACAGGAAGGACATGCAATGAAAGAAAGTAGCAGCAACTACTGGCTGTTCTTCATGCTCTCTGTATAGCATATTTTTATGTGGGTGATCTTCAGTATACAACAGGACTGATGGTAATGTCCCAAGAGCTAAACTGTATGTGATCAGAGTAAACTGTGGATATATAATCTACTCAAGCAGTCTGAGTGACACACTTATTTTTAACAATGAGGCTGTGCAGAGCCATGATGGAAGGGCATCTGAAGTTTAAAAATTATTTGGGTAGCCTTTGGCCTTTGTGAACATTCTATGAATTGCTACATTCAACCAGTGCTGTGATGGCACATGATTAAACTTGCAATTATTATCCCTTTTTTCCTCCTTATGCCTTCAGATTCTGAGCTGAATTTGGAGCCTGATTCAGATCTCACTATAGCTGCAAAGTTCATACTGCAACTTCCCTGTGCTTGTATAGCATAGTAGCCAGACTTACTCTGCAGGTGTGTCTAACTGTGAAATAAATGCAGTACAATAAACTGTAGTGCATATTGTGCCAGAGTTTATTGCTCCTGGGCACCGTGTTTACACATGCACCTGGTACTGCAGAACATTGAGCCAGGTCAGAGCTGAGCCAGGTCAGAGCTGCCCCAGCTAGCAGGAGACCCGGGGGAGGGGGTCAGCCTGCCAGCTCAGGGCTGCTCTGACTTGGCTTAGTGTGCTGCAGAGGGGCTGGCTGGGGCACAAGTATGCTCCAGCGTGGGGCTAGCCAGCAGGCAGCCCCCACTCCAAAGAACCCTCATGTCTCACCCAACCCTGTTACCATCTACATGTACATTGCTGCACACTAAAGAATGCTGACACAGGATAGTACTTGTGTTTACAAATACTAACCTACAGGAGAGTTAATTAGTTTCCTGCAGCTGCATGTGTAGACACAGATTTGACTGCTGTGCTAATTAGGCAGCTTCACATTAAGTGTCACATGTAAATGTGCCCATTTATACCTACTCAGATTTACTCTATTGGTTTTGTCTTCTGCCTGTGGGTTTACACATACTTTCTGAGTTAAACATACAATAATGGAGCAAATGAGTAAAGGCAGAGATTCCCTCTCCTGTTTCTGGGCCTGGAGGCAAGGCTTATATTTGGATTTGTTTAAATCTGGGTGACAGTGCTATAGAAAGCAAATTCCTTCCTCCCTTCCTTCCTCTTAAAAGAATGTCTAATGCTGTTTTTGTAACTGTTGTGGTGGGCCTCATCCTAAAGTGTGCACCAAGCCATATTTAAGGTTGATAAGCCGCAGACTGTGACCCTATTCTCAAAGTGAAATAATTTGTTTCCTTTCCTTCTAGGTCAGGGGTGGGCAAAATATGGCCCGTGGGCCAAATCCAGCACACCAGGCCATTCTATCCAGCCTGCAGGGCACCTACAAAGTTTAGAAAATTAATACTTATCTGCTCCAGTCAGCTTTGACAGGGAGCCAGAGGCAGTAGGACCCAGGGTAAGCTGGCAGGAGTCAGGAGCCAACCTGGTCCCACTCCCACCTCCACCCAGAAGTCTCTGCCTGCAGGAGCTTTTCCTACACACAGCACCATGTGGATCCGCTGCATTACTGGACTGAGGGAGCAGGGGCACGCTGGTACCCCAGGACCAGGAGAAGGAGGGGGTGTTGTGTGTGTGTCTGTGCAGAGAGGGAGACAGAGACAGAGAGAGCAAGGAGGGAAGGAGGGAGAGAGAGAGTGTAGTGAACAAAGCACACAGTGTGTGTGTGTGTGTGTGTGTGTGTGTGTGTGTAATGAGAAAAGAACACTGTGTGTGTGTGTGTGTGTGTGTGCGCGTGCGTGTGTGTGTGCGCAATGAGGGAGAGTGTGCATGTGTTCATAGGGCGAGTCATACAACCACCCTCCACCATACACATGCACCCTACCTTGCCCTGCCATACACGCAGATTCCCACACCCACACCCCGTCAGGCACCCCAGCCACCGTTTTCCCCACAAACCCCATACCCACCCACACCCCACATATCCACACACTCCAACATGTTCCCTCCCCCCACACCCACACCTCACACACCTATCCACCCCTACAAAACTCCCACACAGATGCCCACACCCTCTCCCACATATCCACACACCCACAACTCCCCACAAACCTATACCTACCCCCTTATGCCATGCACACTCCCACAGTATACAGGAGTAAGATTTCATTTTAAGCTATTGTGCAATCACCTCTATGTACACTATACAAACACATGTAAATCAGGGCAAAAGTGTTTTTTAAAATCAAATTAAAGAATGTTGTATATGTTTGATTTTTAAAATATAATTTAGTGTTTTTCTGGTTCTGAGATGGCAAAAACCCTTGCTGAAAAAGAGTATTTCTGGGGGCAAAGGGAGGGGCTTCTGGGGGCAAAGGTCGGGGGTTAGAGGGAGGGACCTCCGGTCCCAAGATGGCAACCAGGGGGCGGGGTACCTGTTAAGGAGTGGGGCTACCCATGCGGCCCTTGACAGCTTGCCAACACTCAGTAAGCAGCCCTCTACCCAAGATAATTTCCCACCCCTGGTCTAGGTTCTACTTTAACTAATGGCCCAGATTGGATTCCATAAAGAACAGGTCACCCAAGGAATTCTTTCCCTGTCCTGACTACCCTAGTTCTGGCATCAATCCTCAAGTTGAATATCTGAAAAGTTTCTTGGTCTCTCACTCTTTTCTGAATAGCAAATTAGTATAGACTTTAAGTAATAAAATAAATGTAACCCCGAGTTTGCTGATAAACTGTTCGTTCTCACAATTTCTTTCTTCAGGATTTACAAGTCCACCTTCACCCTGTCTACCTGACAAAATAGTACTGTTTTCTTCCCAATCAAGTCAGCTCAACCAAATTAGTTTATTAGGATGGAATCTCCCATTCCTATATCCACCTTAGGCAGATGTAGTTTAAACCTGTGAAATCATATTTAACTGGCCAGGCCTTTTCTGAAGAAGCAGCTATAACATGATCATTCAACACAATTATAAATGTATTAACTTGCACATTTTTCTGGGGGCTATAGAGGTGATTTCACTTATGTGATTCTAATTCAGTTAACGTAACTTGGATCTTTTTGGTCTCCTAAACACATTTTTTGCTGTTGAGAGGCCAATGATCTTGTATACTCCAGGGCTGTAACTACTGAGATCTGCTTCACCTGCTTGCCAGGGCATAGCTTAATTCTGAACCCCTCCGTAGAGTTGTAGAACTTGACAGCTAGTCAAAGTGTTTTTAGAGTGAAGTGGTAGTAACTGCTCTGTGGAAAGGTGGAAAGGTGAATATGATGGTGTAGGACTAGATTGGTACTTTTCAAGACCTTTGTTCTGTGCCTATAAAATGTATGCATGTCTAAACATTTGATACACTCCTGACCCACCTAATTTTCAGCTTGCTCTTATGTGCCCTAGGGGCTTTAGATAATAGGTAGATGGTTGGAAGGACAGAAAAGCCACCCCAGCAAATGCAAAAAGCATACAGATGATTTCTTGGTAAATTTGTTCATCAGTGTTTTAGCTTATCAGATACGAGGCTTCAGAATGGCCAGCCCTAAAATAAGTTTAAGGATGTAGAAAGTAGTATAATTCTAATCCCTCACAGTTTTATCTCCTCTACAGCAACCATGATGGAATTTATGCTCTTTCTCTCTAGTTCTGAACGGCTAATCAAATCAGGAAAATCCTTTCAGGAATCTGTTCCCTTGCTGGTTGAGAACATTTTTTGCCCCTTCTTTGTCTACTGTTTCGTATGCAGCACTTGATTGTCAAGCTGGCTTTCGGAAATAACAATGTTGATTTTCTGAAATCCTTGTAATTTGGATGCTTATTTTTGGCATCCTTTGCATTTATATCCCTTGCTGAAATATGCAAACTCTTTGGTTCACAAAACTCTCTGTAGCAAAAAGGAATACTCAGTTACAGATACTTTTTATAATTTAATAAAATTGCAGTATGCATATTGAAGTTTTGTTGATACTGGTAAACTTCTTTATCAGTTCAGTGAAACATTTAAAACATAAATTTAGTCTAACGAGTACCATCTTATGTGTATATCCTTCATTTTTACATTTGTTTTGTCAGGCTGTACGTTCTCCCTACCATATGGTATGATACTCTCAAAGAAAAGCTAAATCTTTTCTGCACCGTAATTGTTTTCATTTCTATTAAAACAGAAAGGCACAAATAATAGGTACAGTGAAGGCATGCAATCTATGGCATGTCAGTAAATGCTTGATGTCTATTAAAACCCCACCTAAACTTGCAATTCCCTTGACAGAGCACGTAGGAAGGCCTTTCTCCATTTGCTGTTTTTGCTGATGAGATGCCAAATGTCTTTACAGATACTCTCATAGAAAGGGATGGAAATGCAATTACAGGAATCATGCTCTTAAAAGCAGCATTTCAAAAAAAGGTGAATGATTATGCATATTCTAGATCACCATAGACCATGATTAAAAATGATGTTAATTTACACTAAAAGAGAACTTTGTCTGAACTTTATATATATATATATATATATTTTTTAATCTAAAAATAAAAATTTAAATGTCTTTCATACATTACTCTCTAATAATTAAAATATTCTAGTATTTTTAGACTTACACTGACTTACACTGAGTAGCACAGAGTAAATATATAATTCTGTTCTTTTTGTTAACTTTTAATAAGTCTATTATAACTCGCTGAATCTGTTCATGTTAATGGGAGCACCTCTGCATTCTATGCTATGGACTGTTAAATCTCAAAATAATGTTCTCCTCATTCTCATTTAATACACTCTTATAAAGAGTTTATATTATACATATTTCTTTGTTTATGCATATGTGTGCACACGCATGTGAAACATCTGCAAATTGTTACAAAAGACACTGTTTTGATGTGCTCACTTGTTTAGCACTGATCTAAAATTAAAGCATTTCCTTGGAGCTTGCAATAGTAATTATACCATATTTCTTGTAATATGCCCTAAATTGCAATCCCAAGAGCTAATTGTTTGACATCTTTTCATTTACAAAGTAAATGTGACAAATTAGGTTCAAAGTAGTTCTAGATGGAGACAGTTTTCTTATTCTCAGCCATTTCCTTGAGTTAAAGTATACATCCTTTCTTAAAAGCATCAAGTTATTGAAACATTGTCTGCAAAAATAAAACCATCTTTGGCCATGGGTGATACATTTTCAATGTACTCAAATATAGGTGTAAATTGAAACCGAGTAAAACTAGCAAGAGCAAATAGGGTAAGAATTAAAACTCTGTGTCTTTGTTGTTCCATTTCCTTTACTACAGAGTGCAATCAATACTTTACAACAGGGTTAATATGCTTTCTTCAAACATGCTATTATTCTTTCAAAATAGCACAATAACTTTATTAGTTATGCTATCTGCAGTCTTTCCAATGTGACAAGATTGTGTGGGTGTTCCGAGCATGAGTAATTCTTGGTGCCCTCTGTTGGAGTATTTTTCATGAACACTAACAATAGCAGCTAGCACTACACAGCTGCAGGAAATTTTAATGGTGGAAGTTCTAATTTTAATTAATATAATTAACACAAACAGAAAAAAAATCCCACACAGAGAGATTTACTGTTTCTGCTTGGTAGTTATTGAATATTCAGATTCCACATCTGCCAACCCTTTCCTATTCAAGTGATGCTTGTGTTGGTTTTTCTTTTTCCCTCTGCAAATTCTGTGGCACTGGAGTGCACTTTAAAGGTATCTTAAAATACAATGCAAATACTCTATGATAAATAGATTTTGATAGTACTCTGGTTTTTCTTGGTACCTTACTTCTGGAAAATAACTCATTTGTAAGTAAACATGTAAGTAAATGTTAGATAGTGTTTCAATGTCACTTGCCTATGATTTCAGATTTAAAATGTTCCTGATTCAGAAAATATACCTACCCACCCACACACTTAGAGAAGTTACTTTTATGTGAGAATCAAAATGGGGCAAATCTGAATATGAACATGTTACCACGCTGAACCTCTTAATCCCTAAGTGAATGGACAGAAGTCTCCAGTCTAGTGGGGTTGTCACACAGACTTATTGTTCTGGGTAATTTGAATATCCAGGTAAGTGTTTTTACTCTTGACTTATTTTGTGATCTCATGCAGTTCTCATAACAAGCAAGGTAATTTGGATTTACACAGTGAGTTGAGTACGGTTTCTAGGAGCAGAGGTGGATACGGGGGGGGGGGGGGGGGGGGGGGGGGGTGCAGTGGTGCAGTTGCACATCTCTTTCATTCCTGCGAAATCCACGCTTCAAAACCTACTTCCTGGCTATGGCAGGAGCATTTCTATTAAGGCATCAGGGAGGGAGGGAGTGAATCACTTGGCTTCATGGCTTATTATAATCTACCTGATTCTTTTAAACTCTTTATTCTACAGGTTCTATAGGACCCTGTATCCTTTTTCTAATGGTCTTGATGTTCCACTAGTCAAACTATCCTTTCTTCTGCAATTCTGCTGTCTATTATCTGCTCCTGGTAATGTAACTCCTATTTCACAGCCCTGAAGACTTTTTTTAGCTTAACTAAAAAATATGAACTCAGGTGAACATTAACTTGAGTGTAAATATAACTTTTAGTGAAGCATTGGCACTGCCAGGATGCTCAAGAAGGTTATATTTATTTTATGAATCTGAAAGAAATGGACATTTAATTCTAATGATTACAAGACTAAAGTAACAACATATTTTGATTACTTCTGCCTAGTTTGTTGCAGTTTTTTTATACCTAATATATGATATAGAAAATTAATGCACATTCTAATAAAGTTATATTTGTTTTTGCTTTGATCTTAAATTGAATAATAAAGCCCTAGATCCTAACATATAATTAAAGCATCTAGTTTCTTTTTACCTGGAGAAAAAAATGTGTGTTGCATGATGAGAGGCAGACAAGGTTCTTTGGGTAAATCTGATATCTTTTATTAGACCAACTCAAATAGTTGGAAAATTTCTTCTTTTGGGTACAAATACCCTTTGTCAGGCTGAGGAAGCATCTGCAGTTGTTTTGTACTCTTCGTGGATGGAACAAATAGTAAAGAGGCCAGAGCCTGGTATGCATGCAAGAAATCCAGTCAGCAAAGATATAAATTGAAGAGTCAGTGGGTGAGAGACAGGTTGGGGGATGGGGAGGGAGGGAGAAGGGAACAAATGTAGCTGGTAAATAGTGGAGAGCTACCTAGGGAGTCTAATGTTAGGTAGGTTATAATGTGCCATAAACCCAATGTCTATATTTGTTGTTTGGTCTCTCCTACATATTTTCCATCAGGGCATTTGATGCATTGGATGAGATGTATTGCATTTCTGAAGGTGCAACTGTAAGATCCAGGAATGCTGATGGCTCTGTTTTGGGGTGTAGTAATTGCGGGGACCGGTGAAGATATGTTCTTGTTAGGTTTTACATTTCTTGTCATGGCCTGGGCTGGATCCATTCAGTCTGCCTATGTCCTTAGACCAACATGGCTACAACCTATACCACTGTTGCATGATGATGCACCACACCATCCACACCCCACTCTTCAAAATCCTAGATGTGCCCATGTCTAAAAGAGAATACTTTGCTCTTGGTGGCTGAGTTTATCAATGGCCTGCCAGGATAATATAATCATTTCTAGTACTTAAGGCTGGTTCCTGGAGGCCATCTTCTTATTTATCGTCTTCGCATCACCCGAGTAAAAGGTCAGATGATGATGTCATGATGTAAAGACTTTACACCATGAGTTATATATTGAAGCTGTAATTGTGCAAATGTTTTCTTATAATTTTCTCCTTTCAGGACAGTGTCTTGAAAAAGTTCCATTGTTACCTGAAGAATTTACATTATTTTGTCTCCCTGCTTTACACTCAAATATGGCGCAGAGACTGTACTCTCCCTGCTGAATGATGATATCCTTATTTTGAAAGACAATGATGAAATATTCATGCTGATCCATTCTATATTTTTGTAATTTTTGACATCATTAGCTGAGGATTTATGTGTTTCGCCTAAAGTCACCAGCTAATACTACACCATCTGGGTGTCTCTGTTCTTTCCTCTTTGAATGAGTGTTCCCAAAGAGTGTGGGCAAACGTAACACTGAGAGTATTCTGCATATACCATAAACTCCAAGACTGCTTACAGATGTAAAAATAGCACTTTAAACTCAGCACACCCCTGCATTGAGCCCAGCACATGCTCAGAGGAGGCATCACATTAGTTTAACTTGGCTTGCCCGAAGTCTGTATAGATCAGGCACTTCAGTGGGTTTTTTTGGCACTTTTATCTAATAGCTGATTGATCAGCTATTAGATAAAAGCGCCAAAAAGCTCTGCTGAAGCGGCGCTCTATAATGATGCTGTGGAGCCGGTCAAACTAATGCGCTGTCTCTTCCAGTAAAGCATGTTTCCTCCCCCTGCCACCCCACCATATCTGTCAGCAGCCCAGGAGTCTAGATGTACATACCACTTACAATGCTTGAAAAATCCTAGTAATTTTAAAAAGCATACTGGGAAAATCAAGTACTATTTTAAGCCAGTCCTCTGCAAGCCACTTCAATGCTTATTGCGGACACAGAACATTCTATTTCTAGTGTCTTTTCAGTCCTTCAGGCAGCCCAAACTTCACTACTTCTGAGCCATACCCAAACCCATGCAAAGATATGGACCTGCTCTAAGATGCAGGCAACACTCTACTGGTTAAAGATCGATTGTCTACAGATACCACAATCTGCAGGGAAGGGGAAGCAGAAAGCCTCTGTGTCAATTTAATTTTCCTGCTAGGGTCTCAGGCTTATTTTGGGCCTGGGGTGGGTTTCCAAGCACTGGGGAGGCTGTATGGCTCCCTGTTTGTGGTTACCAAGGACCAACCCCTGCCCTGAAAGCCTTTTCATCACTTTTACCTTGCTGCTACCAACTCTACAGCTGCTGGGTCCCAGGATCATCTGCAGGGTGGGAAGGAGTGAGTGAAGGAGTTTCCAGGTGCTGGATGGCTGAGTGGCCCCTACTTGTGGTGCCCAGGGGCTGCCTGCTCTAGGGCTCCCCGCAAGAATTCAGGTTTTTTACCTGTCCTGGAAAGCATTTAGTCAATTTCACTTCCCTGCAACAGACCCAGTGCTACAGGCCCCAAGATAATTTGGCAGGGGATCATAGGAGTGGAGGGGTAGCCAGGTGCTGGTGGGGGCTGTGTGACACCCTGCTTGTAATTCCCAAGGGGCTGGGTACTCCAAGGCTCCCCCAAGAACTCCATGGATTTTCCAACTCCTGTCCTAGAAAGCCATTGTGTCAGTTTTGCCTCTTTCCTAGGACACTGGGCACCATTAGCAGGGGGGATCACTCATCCATTACCCCCCAAGCACCTGGCAACCCCTCCACTTACACCCCCACCTCAACTGAGCCTGGGACTCCTAGCAAGGGTTCCTAGTTGGAAGGTGAAATTGACAATATGCTTTCCAGTGCGGGTAAAAAAGCAAACCTCTGACTTGGGCACAGGGGGACATGCAGCACCCCCCACACTGAAAGCAAGGGTGATTCAGTCCCCTCAGATCCTGGTAACCCTTCCACTGACAACCCCATCCCCAAATGAGCCTGGAACCTCATAGCAGAGGATCCGTGCAGGGAAGTGAAATTGACAAACTGCTTTCTAGAGTAGATCTTGTAAAAACAAAAGAGCAGCATTTCTGGAGGCCCTGGGAGCACCCACCACTCCAGGCACCACAAGGAGGGGGTCACACAGCTCTCAGCAACCCTTCTAATTTCTACTATGCTCCTGCTTCAAGTAAACCTGGCACCCTGCTGCATGGTTCCATGTCATGTGATGGGATCCAGGTTATTCCCTGACACATATACCTGTGTACCCTGTGTACTCTGTCAATCCCATAAGTTTTGGTCAAGTGTAACCTCAATCAGTCTTGTATTTAACTTAGTGTTTTTCAGGAAGTGGGCAGAAAATAGCTATTGCAGGCAACAATGTCTTCCTTTTTCTTGGCACCTAACCAATCAGGGCCTCGGGCAATTGCTTTCTAGTGCAGACAAAGAAAGAAAAACAACATTGAACATTTCTTTCCTTTTGATTTTTAGAATGGTTCTAGAATTTTTTTTTTCTAGCTGTCTCTTGTGCAGGGTTCCACAAGGCTCTCTTTCATCACTTCCTCTTGTTTGTGAGACTGCCAAGGAGATAGTGATAAAAATCAGTGAGGAGTGATTTGTGGGCCAAAGCAGGCCAGTGTAATGGAAGGGAAGGAGGAAGCTATTAGTAAGCAGATGGCACATAACTCTCTCTTTCTTCCTAGGCCAAGTTGGTGTTCTCTGCAGGTTGGACTATGCTGTTCCAAATGTTTGGACAAGACTCAGACTTGAATGAAAGTAAGATTGCTGATACCTAATCTGGACATTTGTCTATATTTATGCAGAGATAAATGCAGGATGCAGAGAAAAATATTGCAGAAATAGTTTCTGACCCAATATTTCAGGGCCATTTCTTCAAGGGTCTTATAATTTGAAGATACTGTCTGAATTTACAATCCTAGGTAGCATACGTGGGCTTTAACAGGGAACCTTCACCCTGTTACTAGGAGAAAGCTGGGGGAAATACAGGGTGGGTGAGAGCTACAGTCTTTGTGGGTTGGAAAGGGGGAACTTCAAGCAGAGACAATATAGGGAGTGGAGACAGGATTTCCAGGGTCACCTGACACCTTTCAGAAACTGTATGAAACCCAAGCTGGGCAGAATCACCCAGTGAGAGAACCCTGGCTGTGCATGGTATGATGGAGTGAACTGGCCGGAAGGCGAGGTGCTTAGGAGAATAAGATGGCTGCTCTCAAGTCACTCTAGTTCTCATTGAGGAAGGGAGAGGGCCTCCAAGGCATGCTGCTCTGGAGCAGGGAGGGGATGGTAAGGAGAACCCTACAATGCAGGTGGAAAGAAGCCTCTTTTTCTCTTCCTTTGCCTGGGGTGGGGATGATTCTGAGTGCTATATGATTCTGGTTTTGTGAATATGCAGAGGGACTGTTTTGGGGGGTTTTGGGGTAGGGTGTGGTTTGCAATGGTAGAGATGACTAAAGCTGCAGGACTGAGTGTGATTAATACGGAGACTTGGAGCCCGCATAGGGGGTGCTTGATCTGGGTTCTGAACTCAGAGAGGGTGAGACAGGGCAGGCTAAAGCTAAGAAGGCCAGAGCCTGTGCCCCAAAGGTGAGATGGGAGTTGGTTAACAGCCAAGAGGGCCAGAGTTTGAGCTTGGACAGAGTGAAGCATGACTGAGGAGAGGCTGGGACTGAGAAGCCAGGCCACAGCCAGTGGACTGTGTCTTAGGAGTCCCAAGTTAGAACAACCAGTGGGCCAAAGTCAAGAGAGTTGAAGCCTGTATAAGATGGTGTCTGGATTGAAAGAATATCTGCAAGGCATGTGTGGGGCTACAGGGGTGGTAAAGGTCATGAATATAGCCCATAAGGCGCCTGGTGCCCTAAGACACCAGAAAGGCCACAACTTATTGCCCAAGAGGCAAGATAGCAGGGATCTGGACTTGCTCTGGGGACCCGGGGTAGCTTTCCAAACTCTATGAGCAACATCAAGACATGGCAGACAAAATAGCAAAGGAGAGTACCCCAAGGAGTTGGTGTGAAGCAGGAATCACATGGCCACCAGGGGGCATTACAGTTCATCTTGGGGCATGGGTCCTGTTACACAGCCCATTCATATTTTATTATATCTGCATTTTGTTAAGTATTTGTAACTGTTTTTTTCTTGTTCAGGCCTTGCAGATTAATTCAATTATATTAATTTATATTATGGTAGCACCCAGTGAGCACTAGTCACTGTACCAATGCATATGAAAACAACATCCAATATTTATGCCCTTTTGACATTTAAAATGGATCTATAAGCATTCTTCATGGGGCTAGCACTTTATGACATCTTTGAATTCAGAATCTTTGTCTTTGCATATTTCCTCTTCCTCTGCTTGTTATAAAGCTTCTTCGAGGACTGTCTATTTCTTCTATTAATTCCCAGGAAGCAAATGGCTAGATCTGTCTTGCTTTTTCTTGTAAGAGTCAAGGAATGAAACTGAAAGCATTGTCTCTCATGTGCACTGCAAGGCATTTAGATAAGGTATTATCAACATAAATACATAGATAATATATGCAACATGCAGTAGTTTTTCATATAGGTATAAACTCTCTCTTTGCCTTTCATTGCTGACTTTTCACAAGTGCCTCTGTACATAAGGTAGGTCCAGCTCCCCTATAATGGAACAGGTACATCTTATTGAGCTTAATTAGGATGTTGAGGTGGCATATGAGACCAATATACATAAAGAAGTAATAACAAGAGCTAGATATATTGTGGCATGGAATTTCTGCATGAGATGCATATAACTGCTAGAAATTGGGACTGGTTCTGAGAGGAAGAAGCTAGATAACTGGAAAAGGTGATTAGCTTCACTTCAGTGAGAGAGGGTGTGTCTACACTAGACACTACATCGCCATAGTGATGAGCTACATTGCTGTAGCTTGTTGCTTCGGTGACATAGCATTGCCAGGCACATGACTCATTGCTACTGCGCAGTAGGATTAGAAATGACCTGGGAAGCACTGGGACTGTGTAGTACTTGGTGGTTAAGTACTGTTCACTAACTTGAGTACAGTTAACTAAGTACTGGAAGTTAAGTACTAGTGAGTAAGCAACTACTAAATGACTGCGCAGTTGGGCGCTCATGTAGATGCACCCAGAGAGTTGGAACAGTGTCCTAGAGAAGGCTGAGAGCTAGTAAAAAGGAGTGGGGCTTGCCCATAGACTTTCCTAAGTCCAAGAGTCAAGGCTAATAAAGGCTGAAGTGAGAGCAGGAGAAGGGTTGGCTTGCTGGTTTACCTGCTCTGGAGACCTAGAGTTGTCAGGCTGGAGAAGAATGCAGCAGGAGTTCCAGACAAGGCTGAGAGCCAAGGGATTAGCAAAAGACCTTTCTTGTTGAGTTCTGTGAGATAGAACCAAAGGCTAGGGACAGATATTAAAAAAGCCTGACCCTGAATTGATTCAATCTTTGCAGGTTAGTCTAACCTAAATCAGTTTTGTAACCGACGGACATCCCAGAAATGCAGGCACATGCCTGCAGTGGCTCAGGAGAGAGACTGGGGGGTGTTAGAGCAGTCCTCCCTTCTTTCTACAGCATGGAGCTGAGTGGGACATGGCCAGGCTCTTGCAGGAGCTCTGATTAGCCCACCAGGGAATTGATAAGTGTTTAATACCCAATTAAAAAAACAACAGAGGAACATTACCAGCTACTTATTGATTCTACTTGTTGATTCAGCACAGAACCTAGCTAGCATGTGGTCTGCTAGATAATAAACAGACACCTCCTCAGCAAGACAGGGGAGGGTAGAATTCCTGCTCAGCAGGGGGTGGTGATTGGAGGAGGGAAGCAGCTCTCAGTCTCTGGAGCTCCAGCCAAGGAGCAGAGGGGAGGGGCCAGCCCTGCTGTGGAGCAGAGAGCCCCACCCAGCCCAGAGAGCATGCTGGGATGCTGGGGGTGTCTGATTTATCTTAAACCAGAAAGAGGCCTGGGAAAGACATTGCATAAACTGGTTTGAGCCATATGAGTTAAGTCTGATACTACATTCAACCAGGTTGGGATCAAATTTGCTCCTGGTTGGCCATCTACATGTGAGCTACTGTGCGGTCACTACAGAATGGTTAATTTGATACCTGCATAAACTTGCCCCCTAGTTGACTAACTGACTGTGCAGTAAGCATCTGTATGTGTAGATGGTGACACTTTACCATGCAGTCAATTAGCCAACTGTGCAGTAAAGCATCTCATGTAGACTTGCCCAGGATGCAGTGGGACCCAGAGCAAAGGGGTAGACCATCCCGGATCCTAGGCACTGGCTCTGGCAACGAGGGAGCTCCCTGAGCCAAGGCAGCACAAACCACAGGGAGGCAGTGAGAAACGTGGCAAGCCTCCACTGCTAACCTCTTAATAAATCATTTGTAAGGTGGGAATACAACCTGAAGCTAGTATACCATATGTAGAGTTGCAGTTATGCTCAATAACCTATACCCAGTAAAGTCAATGGAATATGGTGTTGGTACCCAGCTGCCATCACAGCTCTCAGATCCTCTCTGAAAAGTATATGTATATCTGAGCTTACTGTCATCGGGTCTGTGGGGTACCGCCTGTTCCTCTGGTTCTCTCCTGCCATGACTTTGATCTTATTAAGGGAGGAAAGAAATGGAGTGTTAATAGGTACCCGCGGAGTAATGACACTTGACCCCTCACGTGATTCCAGGTGCTTTATTTCTTGACTTTCTTTTCAGCAGCTCTGACCACAGGCAGCAGCCCATCCCACCTGCCCCCTCAGTCACCCTTGTGTTCTGGAGAGGATCACTGGCTTTGCAGTCCTAAAGGTAAGTACTGGTCAGTGTCCCACGGTGCTAATTACCTCATTAGCAGCTTGCGTTAACAGTGCCTTTTATCCCGCACCAATTACTGCCAAGGAGCAGTCCCAGCTGTTGCCCCTCTGTGGGAAATGGTAATTTGCAGTCTTGACCCAGTCCCTCTTGGGTACGAGCCGCTCCTACCTGGGCCTCGGCTTATTGCCTGCTAATTGCCTTGGTAGCAGTGGAGGCTTGCCACATTTCTCACTGCCTCCCCACGGTTTGTGCCAGCTGAGCTCGGGGAGCTCCTTCGTTGCCAGAGCCGGTGCCTAGGATCCGGGATGGTCTACCCCTTTGCTCCGGGATCATTGACAGCTTCCCCTTTGAGGTCCCAACCAGGGACCACCTCTCTATTCTGGGACGCCTCGCCCGGTTGCTGCCCAGAGCTGTATCTTCTTTCCCCTCTAACTCACCACGGCGGTTGGAGTTCCCTCACAGGTATCGGGCATTTTTACCGATCTGACAGCTGTACGGTCCCTTCTCTGCATTTCTCTGGGTCTCAGCTCCGTGTCTCAGGGCCATTTTTTTCCAGGATCTCAGGCAACCCTCTCTTTTCTCTCCCGGTGCCTGAAGGCATCTTTTCCGGGGCCTCATCCTTCCTTTATTCCCGGAAGCTGGGTCCCATTGGTTTACTGGTGGCTTGGGGAATCTCCCCCTCCCCTGCCTGGGCATCATGACTGCCAGCTGTGGGGATTTTCCCCAAGTAACAGGGCTCCAGTCAGGAACCCTGTTACACTTACCAAAGGCCATGATCCAGAATAGGCAGTGCTAGTATTTTGTTTTTGAACACTTACATTGGATGTTAACAAGGCTGTAGATGTACCATTCAAATCTATTGCACAGAATAGCACTATGCCAAATACATCTTAAGTGTGCTTCTGGTTTTTCTGTGAACTGGCCCTAATTTTTTATCTGAAATGTAGAAGCAGTAGGCATATGATTCTGATGTTCTAGTTTTAACTACCCACTGTAGGTAGTTGGAGGTGGAGGGGAGGGGATAAAAGTAATGAGTTTTCAAACTCTTGGAATTGAGCTAAAGAGAGTGTAGATCATTTTTGTGCCAATGATGTGACACAGATTGTCAACATACCTCAGTACTGAGCTGCATTATGCTTGCCGCTCCAGTCTTGGCTCTTTTCAGAATGGGAGTTTTATGCTGAGGATTAACGTATCACATGGAGTAGTTTGGAAACGCAGCAGACATCTGTATCATGTCTCTGCAGTAGAGCTAGCCAGTGCATTTTCAATGAGATTTCTTTTTCACTGTTGGGCAGAGACAGGTTCAAGTCTCTCTTCTATCCTTTTCAGACCAGAAGTTTTCATCACAAATACTTAAAACAGGACTAGAGCTTGGTGTCTCAGTGCAGCCATTGAATTACCCCTACACTGTTTCCAGAATAAAAAGCCTCAAACAAAGAATTGTAACAAATTATAACACGCATTTTCATTTAAAAAAAAAAGTTCAAAAGGTTTTGTTTTCCTTCTAAGATGAAATGGCTATGCCAGTATTGTGAATATTTGGAGACTTTACTGGGAAAGTTATTGTCTTTTATGCTTCTTAAACATAAGGAAACATTAGATAATAGAAACACTTGCAGTCAAAGAGGCACTCTGCCATCTTCCGCTAACAAGTAGATGTGGTTTTTCTTCTGCTTCCCGTCAATATCATTACATTAAGGATTGTGTCTGTGTTGGGCTACAAGATCACATAGCAGTATAGTCATGTGGGATTTTTTTTTCCAACCAAAATTTACCACTGGGCAGTGGTTAGCAAGGTATCAGAGCCATTGGCCAGATCAAGCAGGTTTGGGTCCCATACAGGCCAGCCTGGCCTCCTCCCACAGCTGCTCCCCACTGCCTGGCCATGCCAGCATGCAAAGCCCTTGCAATGTCTGGCCATGGCTCAGTGCCAACACACGCACCTTTCCGCTGCCCACCTGAAGCATAGCACTGGTGTGCAAATCTCTCCTGTGCCTGGCCTTACAATAGCATGGGCAAAGCCCCCCAGCTCTCTGGCCAGATCCAATGTCTCCAGGGCTATACACTGCCAAGCCCTGCTCAAGGCCAAATTTGGCTTCCTGGCCCTCTTTTCTTTTTTTTTTTGTAATTTTATGAAGAGTTATAGAGGATGAAATGGATCTAATACCTTCCATCCATAGCAAGAAGTTGTCTTTATTAATGTGATTGTTTGAAACACTGTTCATATTACTGTCAGTAGTGTAACTGAGGGGAACGAAGACCATGGTACCAGTCCTCAGTGCCGTCTTGTGGGTGTGGGGGAAGGCCAAAAATACCTGCCACTCCAGCTGACAGTTGGTTGTGCCACCACCAGCAGCAGCATAATAGCTGCCACTGCTGCATACGCTGATGCTGCCCAGGGCACAGAGCTGTTCTGTTACACCTCTGGTTAGCCCCAACTGAGGGTCAGAGCCACATGATTTTTGACTCAGTATGAACACAGATCATGGGAACAGTCCTGCCATGAAGAGTTTGTAAACTGAGACTAGAAACAAATGGGTGATGCAGGCAGATAGGGGGAGTACAGGAAGAGACAGGAAACTTTACTGATCAGCATGATAAGCAGTTGTGGCTACACACCAGTCACCCAACCAGGATGGAGTTTTCTATATTCAGCAAAAGAAAAAGTACCTATTGGAGTAGTTTGTGTGCTTTGAGTGTCCATGTTCACATTTTCAAAAGCCCTGATGGGGAACAAATATCACCTCGAAATAGTGCTTAGGCACCTATGAGCAATAGGATCCTGACTTTTATTTTTGCCGTCACAAGCTAGCAATATTTGCAAAGCATTTTCTCCCTGCCCTTTCTGTTTGTGCTACCTCTTCCTGCTCCTCATATCTTATTTGTGGTTTTGGTCTTGACTCATGTTGGGTTACATCTATCTTTTTCCTTGACGAAAAATACTTTCATATTACCATGGGGCTGAAAATGGAAAGAGAGAAGCAGCAGAAAAAACAGCATGGAAAATCAGCTCATTACTGCTCCTGCTGGTATTTGTGATTGGATGTCTATGATTGGCTGCTTAGGGCTTGTATTGGCTATCCCCCCCCACTTCTTTCCTCTCTGTTTTTGATGACCCTAGCATAGAAACCAATAGAAAGAGTATGCACTGTACATAATATAGCTATCTATCTATGGAGACTGTGTGTGTGTGTGTGTGTGTGTGTGTGTGTGTGTACATGTGTACATGCCACACCTCCGTATGTGTAGACACAGATGGCCAGAATCAGTGGATGTGAATCAGTGCTGCTCAGCTCGCAGAAATTACACTGTTGCTGCAAATAGATGTTGTGCATTATATAATGCTATCAGTGTAAATCAATGACATGGCTGAGAATGTAAACACACAAAACTATGGGAACTCCAAGTTACAATTACTGACTCCTTTGCACAGTACAGTATGAGGTATTTCAGTATTTTTCATGTTTAAATTTAGTATATGTACAATATAGCACAAGGGCCTTAGAGTTGCTATGGAAACCATAACTTTGAATTTCCTGACTTTTTGTGCACTAATGCTGCTTTATTTTTACTGTAATTTTTTCAATAAATTCAGTGTGCAGAAAAATCAAGAAGTAAGATTAAGCAGAACTCCAATCAAACAGTGATACATTAGTAGGATTAACACCAAGACAGGGGAAACAAATATTAAAAACAACTATGTTATGCCAGACATGAGTTTAATTATGGTCTGAGAACTGATATTATTTAACTAGTTGTATAACTGAAAGGATATGGTTGTCTGTGTATATGTGTATCAAATTTGCTGCCTGTGGATATATTTCAAATGTGTAAGCCTCTCCATTGGGGGAACAGGGGGAATCCCATATTTGTATTGAACCAGCATCTCAGATAGATCTTTTTGTTAGATTCATTTTGACAGCCATTTGCTTCTTTCTTGCATTAGTCTGCCAAATATGTGATCAATCTACCTTCCCATTTGGGGATCCATCCTTAGCTGCTCAAAGTAGGCGGCTATTCATTTCTTTTTTTTTTATATATCTGATTTTTTTTTCCTTATCTCAAAACATTTATCCCAAAGCTTGTTCACTTTATCTGTGCTTGTTGCACACTTGTATTGTAGCCGGAGACCTGCTGTGAATCTTCATCCCATTTTGAAATCTGAAGACAGAGAGATGGGGGAGAGAAGTTATACTGTACATTTAAGTGAATTGTGTTGATGGTTATTTTAAAAGGACCTGATCTGATTTTTTTTCTCTCCCTACCCCACCAATATGAGGGTCAAATTGTTCACCTAGGTGGTGATGCATAAGAAGGGGACATGTCTCCTGAAATTTCTCTGCATTCTTCTACCACAGGAGAAAGGGGAAGCTCAGTCATGCTGAGCTCTGCTGCCCCAGGGTGCCTCAGCAGCAGATATCATGACTCGCCAACACTCCTCCCTTTCCCCAACCAGTCTTCAAAGTTGCTTCTTTAAGGCACTTCTTCCCTGTGAGAAGCAGAGTGTAGACATACACTCAACATGACATGCTTTATTTACAAACAGTAGTAATCTTAGACATGGGAAGGGAATTTGTTTGGAAAGCTGCCAGTGTGGACAAGATGGAGAACCAGATAAAGCACCCACAGGAAGGCACCCCGCTAAGGTGTTCCAGGAGAGTCAGAGTCCTGCTGCCTCTGTTCCCTTGCTCTGCATATAATCAACCCCCTTGCACTGTAGAAGGGAACTTTTCAGAATGCATCTATCTTGGGAAGGCCATTGAGACTCTCTTGAACATGCTTATGGGGAAACAGTGGTGGATAGCAATCATATTGGGTCAAAAGAAGTTGAGAGATTTGGTCGAGAGAAGTAAACACTATCCTAGCAACCACGTTTGAGAGTGTGTGCAGCTTCTGGGGCCCAGAGGGGAGTGTTCTGTGCACACTCTGTGAACATGGGTAGGGTCTGGTTGATTGAAACACTGTCCTTTTAAATTTAAAATAAAAAAAAAGACTTGTAATAGCAGCCTTCAACTACCTGAAGCGGGGTTCAAAAGAGGATGAAGCTGAACTGTTCTCAGTGGTGACAGACAACAGAACAAGGAGCAATGGTCTCAAGTTGCAGCAAAGGAAGTTTAGGTTAGATATTAGGAAGAATTTTCTCACTGGGAGGGTAGTAAAACACTGAAACAGGTTACCTAGAGAGGTGGTGGAAGCTCCATCCTTGGAGGTTTTCAAAACCTGGCTAGACAAAGCTTTTGCTGGGATGATCTAGTTGGGGATGTTCCTACTTTGATTAGGGGTTTGGACTACATAACCTCCTGAAGTCCTTTCCACCCTAACTTTCTATGATTCTATGATGATCAGCACTGAGGGAGCTTCCACAAATCTGTCCAGTGTCTCAGGAATTGCAAGAGGTTAAGGGGAAATTTAATAAATTCTCTCTCTACTAAAGAAACCTGTGTCCTGTTCTAAGCGCCTCCTGAGAAAAAGAAATAGAATATAAGCGTATTGGATCCACTCAGACACTCCAGAGGATTTGGATTCAATCTGTGCTAGCTGAGAGCACCTTTTAGAGGTTTGAACCGCCTCAATAAGAGGATGGTGGATCCTGCATAAGCTGGAGCTTCAGGTGCAAATGTCAAGAACTGAGCATTAAGACTTGAAATAGAGTGGAGGTGTCCAGAACAGCTATTTCTATTTTGTTTTTCTATTTTCTCTGTTATGGACTTAAAATATGGACTGTGATGCTAGTTTGTAGCTTAGTCAGTACCAGAAAGGAATAACGTGTGTGTGGTAATTTTTTAAGTTTTCTTTGTAAGGCTTTAATATGCTGTTTGTGATCTGTTTGTTGTAGTAATAAAAAACATAATTTTGAATAGTCTTTTTATTTATTATGCATCATTCATACAAATTTAATGCCAAGTACCCCATCCTAGGTGCCGCTAGTTACAAAACTAGCAGCACCTAAGGTGTGGTATTTATAACAACATAATCCTTACATACACACAGATTAAGGGAGCAACTTCTTCACCCAGGGAAGCTCAGAGCTCACTTCTTGTTTGCAGCATAGCTGAAGGTATGGGAGCGGGGCTGACAGTACTGGCAGAGCAAGTTCCCAGGGCACTTCTTCTCCCTTTTGATGGTTTGCCTTGTGAACTGTCACATGGGTTGACACTTTCCATCAAGTAACGTTACCTGTTGGAAATACCATCTGTTATTAGTATTTCAACTCATGCTTAAATGCATTAGTGTTTCAACTCGTGCTTAAAAACTTGTTCATGTTTTATCTTTAGTCATTGAGATAGGGAATTCAAGGGAATCTGGAGTGATTAATCTTAATCATATTAATCTTGTATTTTAGTAGTCTTTTAATGGTTCTTATGGGGAACTTCAATCACCCTGACATCTGGTGGGAGGGCAATACAGCAGTGCACAGGCAATACAGACAATTTTTAGAAAGCACTGGAGACAACCTCCTGGTGCAAGTGTTGGAGACACCAACTACAGGCTGTGCTCTTCTTGACCTACTGCTCACAAACAGGGAAGAATTTGTCAGGGATGTAGAAGTGCAAGTTTGGCAGCAGTGACCATGAGATGATTGTGTTCAGGATCCTGACAAAAAGATGAAAGTAGAGCAGCAGAGTATGCTCTGGACTTCAGAAAAGCAGACTTTGACTCCCTCAGGGAACTGATGGGCAGGATCCCTTGGGAGATCAGTTTGAGGGGGAAAGAAGTCCAGGAGAGCTGATTATATTTTAAAGAAACCTTATTGAGGGCACAGGAACAAACCATCCCAATGGGCAGGAAGAAAAGAAAATGTGGCAAGTGACCAGCTTGGCTTAGCAGAGAACTCTTCAGTGAGCTTAAACACAAAAAGGAAGATGACAAGAAGTGGAAGCTTGGACAAACAACTTGGGAGGGAGTATAAGAATATTGCTTGGATATGCAGGGCTGAAGTCAGGAAGGCCAAAGTGCAATTGGAGTTGCAACTAGTAAGGGATGTGAAGGGTAACAAGAAGGGTGTCCCAGTCACCAGTGGACGGTTCGGGATTGATTGAAAGTATGATCGGGAGGTAGAAAGGTAAGAAAGGTTTACTGACTTAACAAAAACATAATGATGCATAGTAACAAGACAGACAATGACAGACAAGAATAATTCATGTCGGCGACTTATTGGCAGTCCCCTCTGATGCCTGACATATGACAAGTTTCTCTTTCCACAAAGCTCAGCGAAGTCAGGTGTCCCCAATCAGCGCTGTCCGGGAGGTACTGGGAAGCACCCTGGTATTCAGTCCTTGGGCTCCTCGAGATCCATGGGCCCACTGATACAGGTCAACAGCTAATTAATCCCTTTCACAGAGCTGTATCTTCCTTCTGAATTATTTCCAGGTGTTTTCGCCAATTTATAACTTCTGAACTGTGCTGATTACTTACAGCCATTTAGATTCTTCTTACTTCAACTGTCCTTAGATTGACCAATAGTAGTACAAGCCTTGCATTCCTTTGATAAGGTTAATTTTAACTACACCACAGGGTCTTACTACTTCAAGGCTTTGCTAAATTTACTAGGCCTTACTTTATACAAGGCCTTACTACATCTTAAACTTTAATTAGGATCTTAGCAATAACATATAGCTTGATATCTAAACAAATGACAGAAAAACACTTGGTCTAATCTTCATAGAGCCTTCAGCAAGCACCTTTATCACACGGACATAATTTTCAACTGTCACAAAGGGTTTCTACAAGTATGTTAGCAACAGGAGGAAGGTCAGGGAAAGCGTGGGTACCTTACTGAATGGGGGAGGCAACCTACTGACAGATAATGAAGAAAAGGCTGAAGTACTCAATGCTTTTTTACCTTGGTCTTCACAGGCAAGGTCAGTTCCCAGAATACTGTTCTGGGCAGCACAGTCTGGGGAGAAGGTGTGCAGCCCTCAGTGGTAAAAGAACAGGTTAGGGACTATTTAGAAAAGCTGGACATGTACAAGTTCATGGTGCCAGAAGGGATGCACCCGAGGGTGCTGATAGAGTTGGCTAATGTGACTGCAGAGTGGCTGGCCATTATCTTTGAAAACTCCTGGAAATCGGGGAAGGTCCAGGGCACTTGAAAAAGGGAAATTATAGTGCCCATCTTTAAGAAAGGGAAGAAGGAGGATCCCAGGAGCTACAGACCAGTCAGCCTCACCTCAGTCTTCAGAAGAATCATGGAGCAGGTTCTCAAAGAATCCATTTCTAAGCACTTGGAGAAGAAGGTGATCAGTATGGCAGAGCACCTTTGGTGTCTGCCATTTTAAGGCTGAAAGCAGGCAACCAGCAGGTGTGGGCCAGCCCTGATGGAGCAGCTAGGCTCTCAGGGCTGGGGTAGCAGTCTGCTGCTACAGCTGAAACAACAACATTCTGGCTAAGCTGCTGCTCACAACACCCTGGAGGTAAGGAAAGAACTATGGGGAAGGCAGGAGATTCCTGGGGGCCCAGTGGGGTCTCAAGTCCCACAAAGAAGGCTTGGGCCTAGAGAAAGCAAGGCCCAGCCTAAAAAGGGGGCTCACAACTTGCAGGCCTACAGAAGGGCTAGGCAACCCCCTGACTTAGAACAGACAGGGGTGAGGCCTGGGGCTCATGTGAGCCCAGTTGGGAGAGGAGCTGTGTTAGGGAGATCTCTAGGGCTCTAAGCAATCCCAGTGTGAGATGGCTATATGGTGGGGCCCAGAAGGGGACCCCTGTTACCTAAGGAGGGAAGGTGCTGTGGTGCTGGGACTAGAGCAACTTGACTAGTAAATGTAAGAGGGCCAGGGCCAGAAGGCTGAAGATCAATGAAGCCCAATGCAAGGGGCAGGCCTGGGCCATAATGAGCTATCTGGCACCCCAACTGACCTGGAGGTGGGGTCAGGGCCTAAGGAGGATGAAGGTCTCCTCAGTTGGGGGTGGGGGAGCCTCACTGTCTAGGGGAAGACAGGCTCAGGAAGAGAGCAGGCTGAAATTCAGGAGGCTGGGACAGCCTCTAGATTGGAGGCATCCAAGGAGGGGTCCGGAGAGTTGGGCCAGGGGCAGAGTCAGCCCAGTATAAGGCACAAGGCCAGTGCCACATAGAGTAGGGAAGCTCAAGTGACCTGAAGGGCTGCGTGTGCACTGGTCAGAATGAAATTAGTTAAGCCCAATGGCCCAAGGGAGTCACTTGGGGAGAAAGGGCAGGTTGAGAGTGGCCCTAGGTAGGGTGGTATGAAAGAAGCTTGGTGAGAGAGGGTGGAGTATGAGGCCCTGTGACAGGCAGAGTGCTATAGGCCCAGCATAGGACTGAGTTTGGCCCAGCCCCAGTTGAAGCCCCAGAAATGGAGCAGTTAGGCCAAGGTAAGTCTATAGACTCCTGAGGCCAGAGTTGAGCCAGAGGCTGAGACCCATATAAGTCCTCAAACATGGTGAGCCCAAGTTTGGGTCAAAGGTTAAGAACTTGTTTTAGATGCCATCTGTGAGACATGGGCCACAGTGTAGAGAAGGTACAGAGCTGTGGACAGCATCCCCTGGCATTGGGGCGTAAAAGGAGTAGCCTCCCACATTTTACACCATTTTAAGAAACAGCAAGTCATGGCAGGTGTGCCTGGGCAGGCTGCCCTACTTAGACAGGTAGGCAGGCCAATGTGAGACCTGGCCCCAGGATGGCCCCCTTTTACAAGCAGGAACAGTCAGCATGGATACACCAAGAGCAAGTCATGACTGACCGATCTGATTGCTTTTTATAATGAGCAAACTGGCTCTGTGGATATGGGGAAAGCCAAATACTTTTACTTTAGTGAGGCTTTTGATACCATCTCCCATAGCATTCTTACAAGCAAGCTGAGGAAGTATGGGTTAGATGAATGGACTGGAAGGTGGATAGAAAGCTGGCTGGATTGTCGGGCTCAACAGGTAGTAATCAATGGCTCAATGCCAAGCTGGCAGCCAGTATCAAGTAGAGTTTCCTAGGGATTGATTTTGGGATTGATCAATTTGGGATTGATCCTTGATCATTAATGATCTAGAAGGTGGGATGGATTGCATCCTCAGCAAGTTCCTGGATGACACCAAGCTGGGGGAAGTACTATTATAGATTCATAGAATGATAGGGTTGGAAGGGACCTCAGGAGGTCATCTAGTCCACCCCTATGCTTAAAGCAGGACCATTCCCAATGAGATCATCCCAGTGAAAGCTTTATCTATCTGGGTTTTGAAAACCTCCAAGGATGGAGCTTCCACCACCTCTCTGGGCGACCTGTTCCAGAGTTTTACTACCCTACTCTTGAGAAAATTCTATCTAATATGTAACCTAAACTTCCCTTGCTGCAACCTAACACTATTGTTCCTTTTTCTGTTGTATGCTGTCCCAGCCACCTGCGGAGGGTTCAGGATTGAGAATATGGTTGGGGGTAGAAAGGTAAGAAAGGTTTATTGACTTAACAAAAACACAACTACGCATAGTAACAAGACAAACAATGACAGACAAGAATAATTCACATTGGCAACTTATTGGCAGTCCTCCCTGATGCCTGATGTACAACAAGTTTCTCTTTCCACAAAGCTCAGCGAAGTCAGGCGTCCCCAATCAGCGCTGTCCGAGAGGTACTGGGAAGAACCCTGGTATTCAGTCCTTGGGCTCCTCGAGATCCACGGGCATACTGAGCCAGGTCAACAGTTAACTAATACTTTTCACAGAACTGTATCTTCCTTCTGAATGATTTCCAGATGTTTAGCCAATTTATAGCTTCTGAACAGTACTGAAAATGTACAGCAACTGAGATTCCTTTTACTTCAACTGTCCTTAGACTGACCAATAACAGTACAAGCCTTGCATTCCTTTCGATTAGGTTAATTTTAACTATACCACAGGGCCTACTACTTCAAGGCTTTGCTAAATTTACTAGGCCTTACTACATCTTAAACTTTAATTAGGCTTTTGGCAACAACATATAGCTCAATATTTAAACAAATACAGAACAACACTTGAGCTAATCTTTTCATAGAGCTTTCAGCAAGCACCTTTATCACACAGACCTAATTTTCAGCTGTCACACTCCACCCCTTGCTTGCTGAAGTACTATGATAGCTACAATTGAGATACTAAAACCACATGCACTACATCGGGGAATGGGGAGGGACCTGTAAATTTAACTTGCATAGCATGAACAGATTTATGACAACAACTGTTAAAACACCATTTAGCTGTTGCCCCTAGGGCAATGCAGAATACTATGATGCTCAAGATGGTTAGCCATGTAGTTGAGGAGACACTTGGTGACACACGAATAGTACAGATTACATCATACCGTTTACATGTCTCGGGCACGTTGATGGCCAGACTGATGATTCACCCACCCTCTCGAGCAAGGAGAGCCAACTGAGTGCCTTGCCAAGCCTTTGCCTCAAGGCTTTGCAGCTTATTTTTTACTTCATTCCAGTTTTCTAGCTGTGGCATGTCTACATCTGATACCCATGAAGTGGGTATCGTAAAGTTGAGAGGTATAGTCTCAGAGGAAATTTCTGGCCATTTTAGGGCAATAGTACAGTTACTTAATTGCAGTAGAGAAACGGCTCCACTTTTAGCTCCTAAGCAACACGAATTGCATAATGTTCAGGTGGTACCATTTTCATGCAGCAAATGACCTGGTCCTTCCCAACAAACACGTTGCCCTATTGTTACATATGACACATTAGGTAAGTCGTATACGCAGGTCATGTTAGGTGGACTGAGAGGCCAGCCTCTCCATAGGGTCCCTAATTCAATCAAGGTGCTACTAATTGGAACTAAGGGGGACTGTGCTACATACCGAGGGCCATCGGGGGTAACTATTTCCCATATGGGGCAATGCAGATTCCAGTCCCAAAGGCATCCTCCTCCTAGCCCCATGTTTAGCAAATAAGCAGTGGTCCAGTTTCCATCTTTTACCCCCTGCACCAGGAATAAACACTTTCCTTTATCAGAGCCTTCCCAAGTGGTAATCCAGGTGCTAGGATAGGGGTATCTTTCTTTAAATGTTGCAGGCATTCCATGATGCTCTAAGCTGAAGGGCCATTTTCTATTTTTAACATTGTTTATTACCTGGGAAAAATGCCTGTTTAGTGATAACTGAACTTGCGCACAAGCAGTACTCCAAGTTTGATTTTTGTCTCCTTTAAAAGCAATGTCCATCATGGCCTGGGCAAGACAGGCTGTCTCTAATCCTACATCAGTTAGCAATTCATCAGTGTGCTCTAAAGTTTTTCCTTAGATCATGCCTCCCTTTGTGAGCAGCCCTACTGCCTGTCGGAGATTGGCTACTCCTTCAGTATTTTTCTGGGATTTATCTAAGTTCCAAACATTCATAGCCTAGTTAAGTCCGTCCCAAAGATAACCTAGAGCATCTCTTCATCTGTGGGACTTAAGTGTATTCATGGAATGTAAAATGATTGGCCATTCCCATCTAAGCAACCCTTCCAGTATGAATACTGCAGCTGGACCACATGTAGGTCATCTGAACGCGTTTCTAGGGGATGCTCTTCATGGTCAGTCTACTCCTTGAGGTCTTCAGGAGCAAGTTCATTAATATTTGGGTAATAAGAAGGATAGTAGGCACACCCTACCTAGGAAACACAATAAGGCATTAATAAAAAGAGCACAGTTATAACAGTCCACCACTTCATGGCGCCAGTCAATTTAGACTGGTGACAGAGCAGGACTCGTCTTCAGTGGCAGGTTCAATTAGGAATGGTTATGGCTGCACTTGTTCCTATAGATTGGATCTGTCCACAGGACAACAAGGAGCTTGGCTCCCGTTAGATGAATCTGACTTAAATACCCACAGTGTATTATGCATACCTTTTGCTAATAGTGTCCCCTCCCATTTATCTTCATTACTACCCGATCTCCTGCCTGGCACTTTCCCGGGTCATCACCCCTAGGTCGCTCTATTCCCAGCTCACGGGGACCACCCAATCCAAAAGCCTAGGGCATAGGGCTACCTCCCAGATAGGGTTGGTTATTGTTACAAGTCCAAATAACATTTATTGTCTTCTAACTTTAAATAATTTAAAGAAATTTACAATTGTTAATAGAAAGTTACAATTGTTACTCTCAAGTCTCTGCTTTTGTATTCTCCTTCCCCCTTGATGGCTTCTGATGACTTTTCATCTGTGGCTATCTCTGGTTGGTTGTCTCTCTGTGGTCACACATCCATGTAGCTTTACAGGCCTTCTCCTAATTTGGTCTATTCCCCCAAAAGCAGGATTCGGGGGTGCATCTGCTGCTCTGGGACCTTGTAGCTGGTGTTACCTATTTCGTATTATGGGCAGTATGGTGCATACTTCTTTCATTCCAGGCTATTTTCTAGACTGTGTCCTTGTTGTGTTAGACAACCTGTCTGCCTTGAAGGCTGTGATCTCATGTTATGGCTTTTTCCCCCCCACTTTCCTGCTGCGTCTCCACACTTCCTTGTCATGCTAGAGAGCCTGTCTGCTTCCAGGGCTATATGGAACTCTGCGTACGAGACACAAGCTCTTTAGAAATCTGTTAACCTCTGCTTCCCATTTTGAACCCTTATAATGCATATATATATACCTATAAGCCAATTCCCCAAAAACAGGCCTTTAAATATCATTTTCAAACCAACAGTTCAAAAGAGGATGGAGCTAGACTGGTCCCAGTGGTGATAGATACAGAACAAGGAGCAATGGTCTCAAGCTGCAGCAAGGGAGGTTTACGTTGGATATTAGGAAAACCTCTCTCACTAGGTGGGTGATAAAGCACTGGAATGGGTTACCTAGAGAGGTGGTAGAATCTCCATCTTTGGAGGCTTTTAAACCTGGCTAGATAAGGCCTTGGCTGGAATGATCTAGTTGGGGATGGTCCTGCTTTGAGCAGAGGGTTGGACTAGATCAGTGGTCACCAACCAGTCAATCATGATTGACTGGTAAATCCTGAAGTATCTTGCAGTTGATCCTGGGCTGTGGGGGGGGGAGGAGGGGGCTGAGCATGTGTGCATTTGCACGTGCACCCACCCCCGCAGCCCAACAGGTCTGTCAGTGGGAGAAGGGAAGTGTTGGGGGCCAGATTGAGGCCCCTGCGGTGAGTGACATAGTGCAGGAGCAGCCCAGTGAGTGGGGCCCCAACCAGGTGGGTGGCAGGAGGATCAAGCGGCTCTTCCAGGGGTGGGAGGGAGGCTCCCATCACTGTGTGCATCCCAGTGGAGGCCCCGGATGGTATGTACACCCCATCTGTGCCCTGAGCCCTGCTGCAGCTGGCCTGGGAGCAGCCTGATGCCACATGTGTCCTACCCTGAGCTGAGCCTTGTCCCCTGCTTGCCCAGTGACTAGAAACATGGTGTCGGGCTGCTCTCAGGCCAGCTGCAGCATGGCTTGGGGTGCAAAGCCAAGCCTGCAGTAGGAGCCACCTCTGCCACTCACAGATCGGGGGGCACATGCCTGCCGCTCCAAATACAGAGCAGTGTGGGTGGCTGCAGCAGGGGTGACAGGGAGTGGGGCTGGAGCAGGGGCAGGCCCTGCACAGCTAGGGAGAGGTGGGATGAAGATGTGAGTGAGGTAGGCTGCAGCTGCCAGCTGGGGCTAAACTGTTCCCAGCAGGGGCTGGGGTTGTACTGCGTTCAGGCCAGGCAGCAGCAGCAGGCTGCATGCCCCCCTGTGCCCTCCTGCGCTGCATGCCTACCCTTTTTGTGCCCTTGGATGAGCTATTCGTGGCTCCAGCCCACTCTGGAACGGCTATGTAGGGCCTACCCCTGCTCCATCCCCATTCCCTCCCTCACTGCCATTGGAGGGGTGGGGTAGATCAAGGCCCCAGTGGTGAGATAGGGAATGGGGCTAGGGCTGGGGCCTTGATCTGCTCCCCCATGGCCCTTTCCAATCCCCCCATCCCTTCCCCCACAGACTTACCTGCTGGGGGACACACCTCCAAATAATTTTTTCTCCTTCTGCCTCAATCCGCCCTGCCACCTTTCCTCCCCACAGACTTACCTGCTGGGCAGGGGGTGGGGTAAATCTTGGGTACCTTTTAAATTCCAAAAGTGACCTCTGACTTAAAAAGGTTGGAGACCGCTGGACCAGATGATATTCTGAGGTCCCTTCAAACCTTAATTTTCTATAGTTCTATGATTCTATGACTCTTCTACATGAAAATCATGCCATTGGTATACCTATTTGTTGCTATATCATTGCATTATTCTTTAAGTACATCCATCTCTAGTTTGGACATGTCCATACAAGATCCCAAATCCATGGTGCTGAAAAATATGTATTGGGTTTTATCAGCTCATAATAAGATAAAATGTAGTGATTTTTTTTTTTACCTCTATCCAGTGCAATAGTATGAATTGTTTGCATGAACTGTGGCAGGTTTCTAAAGAGCTGATGTAGCATGCTTGCAAGCTGTTTGTACTTCACAACATAGTGGTTTAGCATAACCAGCTTCACTGTCATAAAAACCAAGGAAGCTGGATATTTTTAGTAGCACTTACAGTATTGCTATGAAAGTACAGAAACTGGCCCTGCATCAATTTCCATTATGAGACTTACTCCTTCCCTTGTAAACAAGTCCAAATAACATTTATTGTCTTCTAACTTTAAATAATTGTAGAGATACAGTAACATTCTCTGTAGACTCCATATTCATCAGCATACAGGTGATAACATCCAGTGTTATTACCCTTGTTGATTGGTAGTGTGAGATTTGCATTGAACTGCTCTTTTTTTTTTTTTTAATCTGTCCTGATACCTTGCACTTTTTACAGGATTTATCTTTAAACCAATATTCATTGCACTGTAGAACTTTTTCCCCATAATGAAAATAGACTTTCAGTGGTGTTCAGACAACGCTTTCTATGACTTTACAGTTTCTAAATTGCATTGATTACACAGTGTTGTTTAGAGCTCATCACTGATGCAATAATTTGGGTATTCCCTTTTATCTACCTGGCCCATTTCCAGATGAGTGTGGAAGTTTAGTTCCCCGGGGACAGCTAGCAGTGGCACACCTTGTGCTGCTGCTAGTCGTCTGTGGGGAACACCCGTGCCATGTGTGCTCTGGCATGCAGCAGATTACCCCGGGTGAGGTAGAAGAGACTGGGGCCAGCACTGGGCTGGCCCCAACAGCCTTACTTGGGCCCCTGGGGGCCTCCCAGGGCTGCAGCAGCAGCAATCCTGCCACATATTAGAGTCCAACTGGCAGCCACAGTGTGGGTCCAGCTGCCCAGGTTGCCCCCACGTGCACCTCCACTTTTTTTGTTTGTGCAGGTTTTATTTTTTGACCTCTAGCTATCCAGGAGTCAACCTCTGCCCACCCCTATACTGCTCCCTTACAGCATGGAGAACAGCTGTATATCCAGTATATGGCACCACAGACATATACTGCACAGCCACACTTGTCTGGATGCGGCCCTGGTGAGCAATTTACTCACAGTCCCAGTGACTACAAGCTGCCACTTCCTTTTACTTTCACTTGTCCTTGATAGTCACTCTGTGTTCTTGGTTATGATTGCATTTTCAATTATCACCTGTTGTCTTTTCTTGTTCACATACTCTAAAAACAGTATGAAGAAACCCCACAAAAACTTGCAAGGCCTAGCAATGTACATATTGCTTCATTGGCTGGCTTCAGTCACTGATTCAATTTGGCGGAAATTCAATCCGATTCAGCGGCTGAATCTCCAAATCCGAATTGAATTGGGAGACCCTTTAATCTCTCTGAATTGAATCGGAACCCTCTGAATCTATTTGGATAGATTCAATAATTTGGATATAGACACAGCTTTAAATGTTTTTTATATATACCTCAAGGTACCAGGCAGCTCATGAATGCCAAGATGCTGGGGTAGACGGAGCGTGTCATGGGAGCATGGAGGGAGTGGGGGCCCAACGTTCTCAGCAGCAGACCCAGAAGTGGACCAGAAGCACTTCCGGTCAACTTTCTGGTCTGCCAGGGAGTGTGGGGAGGACCCCCTGCCCCCTGCCGGCTCAGTGACTGGTGTCTTCTGGGTCTGAGGGGGCACCCAGGGTCCCCCCACAGCTGATTGCTGAGCCAGGGGGGGAGCCCACGTGCTTGGCAGCAGACCTGGAAATGGATTGGAAGTACTTCTGGTCCACTTCCAGGTTCACCGCTGAGCATGCAGGGGCCCCTGCTGTGCTCCATCCACCCCACCATTGCAGCATACATGAGCTGTGCCCGGTACCTTGAGGTATGTTCAAAAAATTTTAAAGCTGTGTCTATGGCCGAATCACTGATTCTCCAAATCAGCATCGAACCTTCAGATTTCAGATTTGGCCGAATTGAATCGAGACAATGATCCAAATCAACTAATCGAATCACTACCCCTGATTTGGGCCAAATCTGAATTGAATACAGCCCATTTTGCACAGCCCTACTGCTTTGTAACTCACCAAGAAGAAACCTAATTCAGTTTCTGTCTCCTGAAGGACTCCACTGAAGCCAGCTCTGGCTTAGGTCCACAAGTGACAAGCCTGGCTTTTCTCTGTCTCTGGTTTCCCCAACTATCCATAGCACTACCACCTCAGAGGAGTCCTTTCAGCTCCCAAGAACATGGGGTATTTTTATCTCCTAAGTGGGGTGGGACACAGAAGCAGAGGAGGAATAGGGTAGAGGGCTGACATCCCAAAAAACACAGCAGACTGTTCAGTCTTTATTGTGCCAAACAGTCTTTATTGTGCCACTGCAGTTCCCTCCGTCCTTCCTTGGCCTCCACTCTGTTCTTCCAGGGACCGCTTCTCTCTCCCCCTCTCTCTCTCTCTCTCTGACCTCCCTCCCTCCCTGGGACTAATTGCATAGGGTCAGGAGGGAAGTTTTTCTTCCCTACTGGTATGTATCAGGGTTCCCCCCACCCCAGCCTTCCTCAGCCAAGGCTGGGGACTTTGATTTGTGCCAGTGGTCCTGCTGGTTCTTTAAACCCAGAGGTTCCTGGCTAGAGGGTCTTGCCCCTCCACTCAGGGTCACAGTGATCATCATATTTGTGGTCAGGAAGGAACTAGGACCCCATGATCACATTAGTACGGATTCTAGGGGATTTTTTCCTTCCTCTGTAGCTGGGGACACAGCCATCTACCTGGGATCTTTCAAGCGTATATTAACAACCTTTGCAGCAGTCGGACATTAGCCACCATGGTCCACCTGCTTTACCTGTGGCAGGTTAGGGTGTTATATATTGGATTGTGTGTCAGGGTTGACAATGCAGTTTTGCTAATAAGCTAGACAAAAGGGGCATTTGTACACATGGTTGCACTGCAGTGCTGGGTGCTTTTAAAAGTGCCCGGCGCTGCAGCGCATGCATTTATATAGATGACAAAATGCACATCAGTGCTGAGAAAATGGCAGCGGTGCACTTTTGAACTAAAACACATCAAAAGTGTTTTAGTTCAAAAGTGCACCACCGCCTTTTTCTTAGCATTGATGCACATTTTATCATTTTATACAAATGCACATCACGCAGCATGAGGTATTTCAGCTTGCATGGAGAGCAAACTTGATTAACCGAGTCTGCTCCAATGTGCCAGATCTCCAGCAAGCTAGAGCAGATAAGCATATGCATATAAATGACCCAGATGTGTATAGGATTGTTTGAACAGAGATGATCGTGCCTCAGCAGTTGCGGGGGGTTGGACTAGATGACCTCTGGAGGTCCCTTCCAGCCCTACTTCTCTGACTTTCTCTCCAGTTCCCTGGGATGACCCTTTTACTCCCCAGCTCTCTCAGAACCTCTTCTCTTCTACCAGACAGCCATATTTGCAACACAACTATAGTATTAATCCAAGGGCTAACACTCATCAAATCACATGAAGCATAAAGTTAGGGGAACCATGGGAGCAGTCTCTGTGGCCTGGTGCCAAGCCTAGACTGCTATCTCTTCCTGGGATAAAAAGGGCATCTAGCTGTCCTACTTGTGAAACAATTTACATCAACAAATCTCCCACTGAGCCCCCCTCCCCAACCCCCTAAATGTTCCCCACCAGAACTGCAAGCTAGAACGCAGCCCACTTAGCCTCTTTCATCATGCAGCTACTAAAGCAGTGAGCACAGCGGACACTTCAGAGACTTTGCACCAGTTTTATTCCTAGACCCCACATTCTCCTTTCCCAGAATCAAATCCCTAGGCACCTGCTCCAGTTCTGAGTGGGGCCTAAGAGAAGTGGGTGAATATTTCTTACTCCTCATATCCCACATCAGCCATGTGTGTGTGGATTTGGAGGGCATGATCAGACATGCTGTTGTTGCTGTCAGTTGATTTAACACCTATTTATATCCCAACCCGCATTCACATAGTCTGGATTTGGAGGGTTTATTAATATGATGTATACCGTAAAGTACTTGTTAGCTTCAAGGAAAAATGATTTTTTTTCAGTTGTATAATACACCTGGCTTGGGAATGTGTAAAAATGTTTGTGTCTGAGAGCACTGAAATAAGGTCATGTTAATATGATCATTGTACTCTCTCTGTAACTATAGCATGTAAATATATCTCTTATGTATTCAATTTGCACAGATCTGGTGAAGACCAATTGAATCCATAGCTTGTGATAAAAAATTCTTTTACCTGAGAAAACTGAAGTCTGTAACACCCAGGGATTGTGATTTTAAAAGAAATAAATAAAAAATTGCTATGTTATCTTTGTATACAGTTCTCCCTCACATCCTCTCAGTACCGTAGGGGAGGAGAATTATCACTTTAATAATAATAATAAACAGACAGAAAGACAGATGCACAGAAAGAAAGGGAAACAGCTGTTATAAGAACCTGAGTTCTAGCCAACCTCAGCTCAATATTTATGGATTACTAAAGCTACGCTAGAAATCTTTAACCTCTAAACAACTTCAGACCTAGAAACAAAAGCCTTAAGACATGACTCCTATTACCCTCTTGCTCTAAACCACTAAACTTCATTGCTACCCAGTCCAGGAACAAGCAATAGTGCAATTGATGGGGGCAGCAGCCTGGGCACTGCCCTTGTGGGGATGTACAATAGCGGAGACCACAGCTGCAGTTGAGTGTTTACTGCAATCAGCCCTGAAGCAGCCAGTACTGCCCCAGGCACTGCACAGCTGCCCTAGGTGTGGAGCCACTGAGCTACACTGCTGGAAACAAGGTTAACGTATGGTGGAAATATTGCAAACAACAGCTTTGGTTGGTTCCTTGAACACTCCTGCATACTCTTCTGGGAACCAAAGAATACCTCTGTGTCCTAGTCCTTAGATCAGGGGTGGGCAAAAAACAACCTGTGGGTTGGATCCAGCCTACAGAGGGGCTTTGTCTGGCCTGTGGCAGGTCCCTTGGTCTTGCCTGGTCCAGGCGGTGCCCAGCCGTGGCATTTCCTGCCCCCTGGGCATGCAGCAGGACTAGGACAGCTCCGTGGCTGGCCTGCCTTTCTAGGCAGCCCAGGCAGTGGTGGCTCCCTTATTTGGCTCCCAACAAGGCAGGACACAGTTGTCAAAATGGAAAAATAATTAAAAAAAAAATCCATCTTGTGAAGTGCTTCACTTCCTGTGTGACAACCCGTGAGATGGTTGAAAATATTTTCAGTCTTGCACCTTTTCTTCCTCATTCCTTATTCTGTGGTCAGGAAACACAAACATGAAAAGCTTTACTTACCTTTGTGGAAAGGTGTTGTGGACTTTTCAGTTTAAGGTGGTAAAGTTGTTGCATTTGCTTTTTCCAGATAATGTAAAAATTGGTGGTGCTAATACTTTAATAGGGTCATGGCAAAGTTTTCTTCTCCATATATATGTAGCAGCCACTAGCATTCGGAGGGAGCCTGATTAAACTAGACAGGATCCTGATCACTTTTATACATTCTTGGTGGGAATAAGCCACTAAATGTAGACATCTCTAATAGCTGTTTCATAGCACAGATATACCACCACCTAAGTACAAAGGTCAGGATCAAAGACTGCAATGCAGTGTGCATTTGCCAGCTTCCATTACCAGCCTATGCCTTCTAGTAGCAAGTGATTTAAAACACATGCCACCAGTGAACTGAAACAGCTTGCAAGTTCCGTCTTCCAATTACATCTTTCAGTCAATTACACCTCTAGAAAACCTGTCTGATAGTCAGTATAGCTACATACTTTGTTGATTAATGCAATCCTATTTATGTCAAAGGTTGATGATTTGTGCAGGTTGCACCATAAAGTTCAGCTAAATAGATTTATTCCTTAGATTGGGGAAGGGACATTTTCTCTCTCAGCAGCTAGGAAAAAGATGCAAAGTTGAGGTGTTGTTTTCTTTCTGTCCTGTGCAGTTTTGTAAAGGTAACAGATATGGACAAAAAAAAAATCCACCAAGATTTTTTTTTTCAGGGTAAAAGAAGAATAAATTGGGATCAAAGCTATGAAAGAAAATTGTATTTAAATGTGGATAGTTGTAGAAGGATGATAATGAAACTAAAGTGGATTTTGGTTGAGTGTTTTGTTTGACTTTATGTCAGTTAAATAAGAGGTGCTTGAAAATGTGTTTCTGTTTTGAATTAATCTAGAAAACAGGGAAGTTCAATTCCTCCTGTACATGTGTTTGGGAAAGGGGCTATGGCTCTGGCAGACAGAAGGGAAAGAATGTATGGGGGTTTTTTTCCAGCTAATATGTTTGAGTTCAAAGCCTGTGAAACTGTTCTGCTGTCTGGAAATGAGGGGAAGCTCTCTTCCAGAGAGAGATTTAGTCCACATGTATGAGTTGCTATTCCACTGGGGGCTTCCTCTAGTCCAAGGTCATCATAGGAAGTCTTTAAGGAATCCAGAGAGCCAGCAAGGAGATTAGGATGCAAATCATAGATTACCAGAAGGTTGGTCAAGGTAAGCCATTATACTGTGCCTGGTTTCTGAGAGCTGAACTAGATGACCTTCACGCGGTACCTTCCAGACCTACTTTCCTATCATCCTATTCTAGGTGAGAAGGATTACCTATGTTAGAGATTATTGCATAGGATGAGCCACACCAATTTTTATGTGCAATGTCAGATTTATGCTGGTACAGAACAGCTCTACGGAAATAGAGCTGTAAGAGGCCACCTTCTTTCCTTGAGCTCCTGTGGTGTCTTTTTGGGGTCCTCCCTCCCTAGCCAATTAGGGTCCTTATTGAGAGTTAGATGCTTAAGGATAGACAGACACAAAGTCAGTATGCGAAGTAGGGAGCCACTTAACCTAGCCAGGAGGAAACCCTTCACAGAACTAATCCCCTACTGGGAAGGCAGATGCTGTCTCCATTCAGGTGCATCTTCTTGTGGAGATAAGTGTCTAACACTCCTTTCTCAGTAAAACCAAGGAGAAGGAAGGTAACTCCCCACTTTCTTACCAGTAACAGTATTTAGAGCTCTCCTCTGGGAGAATGGATATCTGGCTTCAAAACCCTGTCTGAGTTGAGCAGGGAGTTAAAGTCAGTCGTCCCACCACCTAGTGCCTTAGCCACTAAGCTACTGGATATTGAGAGGTGTGTGCCAGTGAAGTGAGAACTGGAAATAGAGTCTCTCAGATGATCATCTAAGCCAGGAGTGGGCAATTATTTCGGCTGGTGGGCCACTTAACAAGTTTTGGTGAGCTGTTGAGGGCTGCAAGGGTGGCTCCACCCCTTCACAAGTGCTCCGCCCCCTGGTTGCCATCTTGGGACCAGAAGTCCCTCCCCTTGCCCCCAGAAGTATTCCTTTTGGGAAGGAGGCTTGCCATCTTGGAACCAGAAAAAAAATGCTAAAAAATAAAAAATCCACAATAACATATTTTAATTTTTTTTTAAATTGTCCTGATTTGTGTGTGTTTGCATTGTGTATATAGAGGTGATTGCATAATAGCTAAAATGAAGTCTTACTCTTGTATATTGCAGGGGGTTATGGGTGGGTGGGTATGGGGTTTGTGGGGGACTTTGGGGGCATGTGTATGTGCGGTGTGGGGGTATGTGTGGATGTGGGTGGGTATGGGGGTTTTGTGGGGATGTGTGGGTGGCTGGGTGTGGGAATTGTGGGGGTGGTGTAGAGGGGGAGGGTTGCTGGGGGTGTGTGTGTGGGTGCATGTATATGGTGGGGTGTATGCATGTAGCAGCGAACCAATCTCTCCCCAGAGGCACGCAGCATGCAGATGTATGTATGTGTGGTTGCAGTGTTTGTGGGGTGTGTGATGGGGTATGAGGGGTTTGTGAGAGAGGGTTTGAGGGTATGGCAGGGTATACATGGGAGCCTCCTGTGCACACCCCCAAGCTGGTCAGGACCTGTCCCTACCCTACAACAGCCCAGAGCCTGAAATGCCCTGTGATGCCTCCCTGCTACTGGCAACAGTGTGCAGCCCCTGTACACCCTGCGCTTGCTCTGTACTGTCCAGCCATGGTGCATCCTGCTTTCCCTTGGGCATGCAGCGGGGCTAGGGCAGCTCCGTCTGGCTGCTGCTACTGCTGGTCGCAGGCTCATGGTACTGGTGGGGACCTGCATGCACAGCCCCCACCTGGCACATCCTGTGCCTGCTCCAGACTTGCCTGTCCAGACTCAGCAGTAGCAGCAGTGGTGGCTGGGCAGAGACTGTTGCTCAGAGTGGGGTGGGGGGGTGGCCCCTCTCCCACATTGCTGCTGGGCTTTTCTTGCTGCAGCCACCCAGAGCCTGTGCTGCTCTAGGCTGCCCTACAGTGCTGCTCCAGTCACTGCCACCTCTGGGATGCCCAGTGCGGCAGTGGTGACAGTGCAGAGTAGCTGTAGGGCAGCCTGGGCACAGTGATGCAGAGCAGTCTGGCATGGCACAGACTCTGGGAGGCTGCAGCAAGAATGGCCCGGCAGTAGTGAGGGACAGGGGCTGCTTTTCCCCTGTGCTGAGCAACAGTTTCTGCCTAGCAGCTGCTGCCACTGCTGAGCCTGAATAGGGGAGTCCAGAGCAGGCACGAGGCATACTGAGTCAGGGCTATGTGTGCACATCCCTGCTGGAACCATGGGACTGGGGCCAGTGGCAGCCACCACTGCCTGAGCTGCCTAGAAATACAGTCCAGCCATGGAGCTGCCCCAGCCCCACTGCATGCCCAGGTGGCAGGACACGCCATGGCTGGGCAACGCCTGAGCCAGGAAGGACCCGCCACAGGTCAAACAAAGCCCCTCTGTGGCCTGGATCCAACCCGTGGGCTGTATTTTGCCCACCCCAATCTAAGCACTAGGTTACAGAGTCATTCTTGCTTCCTGACTAAATGAAAATCTATTTTTGCAAGGTAGAATAGCTTCAATGGAAGAGGTAAAGGCCTGTTGAGCCTTAAGTCTAATGCCTGCAACATTCACTTGGAGCAGGGACTTGAACCTATATTTTACACCTGTCAAGTCAGGAGGCATGGGAATTTAAACCAATGTTGCTCACAGTCCAGTTGACTACTTTAAATACTAAGCCATGAAGAGGGGTATTAAACTTCTCTTCTCTTCTCAACGATGTGGATGAAGCTTTTTTCCAGCACACCAAATCAGGCCTTGTAGTTGGGGGGATGTTGTCCTTAAAAATCCCATTAGTACTGTACTTTGGCCCTGAACAGTTCTGTACCTTGAGGAGTGAAGCAACTTGGTTGCATTCTATGAGGGCAGCTGAATGTGGTTCTGAAGATCTCCTTGTTATATAAATGTTGAGTTTGAACTTGGTTTCCCAAGTTTAGGCCTTGAACTCCCATTTTGAATTTAGCTATAAGTCCTATTAAGATACTCTAGAGGCAAAGATCTGAAAAATGAGGAGGTATGAGATGCTTCAAGAACATGGGTGTTTTTCAAAAGCTGGGAAGACTAAATGATAAATATCACACCCAAATAAAATCTCCAGCATATCTTTCTAGAAAAATACCTGACAGATAAAAGGAAAGTGTAAAAACTAAAATGCAGTACATGGGAGAAAAACAGGATGGTAATAAAAGGTAAATGAGAAGAGTCTTATGGCAAAAGTAGAAAGCCTGAGTGGCAACCCCCCCCCCCCCCAAAAAAAAACAATTTATAGATTCAAAAGATTATAATAAAAATAAGAACCATTCCCCTATGAAAAAATAGATAATATTGCTAAGCAAACTACATATAATAGTGCTAGAAGCTAGCAGAGGATTTTGGCAAATTAAATTTAATGAGGAACTTCTTGCTTTGTAAACCCCAATAATCATGTTAGTGACTTGTAAAACAGGTCACATTTCATTCCAATAAGTCTACACCAAATGCAACAAATGTACATTAATAACCTAGAAGTGAGGCTTATATGGAACCTCATTTCACCTATAGCTTCTGCCAAGTCTGAAGGTGCAGTTACTGCCCTTTTATTCCTTTTCAAAATATTTGGGTACTTTTTAAGCACATTTTGCTTTTTCCAGTTTCTGCAAAGGTAGCATGTAGTTCAGAGAATTCTGTATTGTTAAATGGATGGCAATGGTGACCTAATAGGTCTTTGCCATCTGGAGCTTCTGTAAAAATTATGAGTTCTACTAATTATTTTTCATAATTTAATTCCAGTGTAGCATCTGTAAATAAACCCTGGTAGAGTTGCTGGAAAAGCAAATAGAATAGGAGTGGAGAAAGACATAGGTTGCTGTTTTCCAAAGGTTAATACCATTGTTGCATGTCACATATGCCGAAATTAAAGAATTAGCACGACATTGTCTGCATTTCTATCAGAGAATACTTCAAAACAAGGGTCACAGATATGTATGCTTTAGAGTTAACAGCCAGTGGGCACAACTACACAAGGTACTTTACTGCACAGCAAACTAATTTGCTATGCAGTAAAGCATCACCATCTACACAGGCACAGCAATTTGGGTGCAGTAGATTCATTTACTACATTGCCAGATAGTCCTGTCAGATACAAGTGGTATCCAGCAGCTCAGTAAATTACTTTTTTAAATGCATGTGTAGATAGTGACATCAGGATTAGTTTACTCTGGCTCAAATTGAGCCGGAGTATATTCAGTTGCATTAATTACACGTGTAGATGTGAGAGTAGTGAGATGCAGTTTTAGATCTCTAGCAAATTTTAAAGAGAACTATGTGCAAAATTAAAATAAAGTGTTTATCTTGGGTTCCAGCTACTCAAACAGTTTTTTTCCCCACTATGGACAAAAAAAAAAAAAAAAAATCCATACTCTAACAGACCACTCAAGCCTTTATTAATTTTTCTATGAACAAAAAGAGAAAAATCTATACTGTAACAGACCACATGTCTTGGCCTGTTTAAAAGCCATCTGCACACACATCCGCAAAAAATACAAAGAATGCTGATAAAAGCGCAAAATATGATGTGATGGTCCATTATCTCCCTGGCAAAAGGTTACATACAGCACACATTGTAGGCCGAAGCATGGTTTCTGAAGCTTGAAATGAGAAAAACAAAGAAGAATCTGGGAGTAAATATACTGCAGAGAAAAACTGCTCCAATATAACGAAGTAACAAGAATGGCTCATATACTAAGCAAACAGTTCTTAGATGGTTGCTGCAGGAAGACTTGGACTGGTTCTGAAATCTAGGAGTTACTGGTATTACAGAATATAAATCTAAATGGCCAGTGCCATAAATGCATACATTCACATCTATTAATAATTGGACCATGTTCCCAGATGTAATATAAGTCATTCCCCTTGCTCTAAGCCTGAGTTTGCTGAAACTCCTGCTTAACTGAAGCTTGTTTATGTCTTGCAAAAAAACTGTCCCCCATTATGAATAAAATAATAATTAATAAACTATGTTCTTTTACAGTACCTTTCATCTAAAAGTCTCACAGCACTTTATAAACATCATATAATATAAAATGCCGTTAATTTATCAGAAGGCTTTAGATATTCCCTGAAGCCATGCATGGTGTCCTACTGTACCTGAATCTTATTATAGGAAGTCTCAGCAAGAGTATCGCTCATTAATCACCCTCTCCCAAACAGGCCATGGCAGATAGTTAATTCTAATCTGTATGAGCTTGATAAGGATGACATTAATTGATATTCATTATCTTAAGCAGTTTTGAAGTTCACAGATGCAAGAAGCTTCTTAGTAGTTAAAAGAATTGCAAATAATTAAAACTTGCAGTGAGGAAACACAATGTACCAATACCTCTATTGTGTGGTGAAGGATACATTTCAATCCATAAGCAAGGAATTCCATGGTTTTTAAGGGGATGTATGTATAATGCATTATATATTTTCAGTTAAATATTGAAAAAGAAATGGGCTGAACAGGCCCAACACTCCCTGTGGCTCTTCCTATATACTTAGCTCGTTCTGGATTGGAACAAGTATAGGCTCAGTTCAACAGAGCAATTAGGCATGTTCTTAACCCCCTGCTTAAGTGCATTTTGAAAAGTGATGAACTTAAGCATATCCTTAAAGTTAGACATGTGCTTAACTATTCTGAAGTGGGGCCAAAGCTACTGAATCATTTTAATAAGAATCCAAGTACTGAAAGGATACACACACAGATTAATTGCACTCAAAAAAACTTTCTAATAGAAGAGTGTGGTTCTGGGATACAGCTGTTCACATCAAAAAGAACTACAGAATTTCATTCTTTAAAACCATGTATGTTGATGCTAAAATCAGTAAGTTTACATATTCTAGACAAAAAAGTCCTTTCTAATTATACATCATAATACAAAGGTAGAATTAGAGCCAAGCATTTTTTAGTCCACTGTTACAGAGAAATGCCTGTGTAACAGGTGAAGATAACTCCTGGAAACCTGCTATAGTGATTAAATGCCTTAAGATATCTTGTTCTTATGTGGTGAAATAAAACCCAACTCAATATCACAAAAATTGAAGATATGTGATAAAAACTTCAGAGATAAAATCAACAAAACTAAGAGCGTAAGTGGAAAGAGAGAGTAGAAAACCATTTACTAGAGATTCAGAGAGTATCAAGATAATAATGCTATTGAAAGGACTGAACATTTTTTGTAAGTGATGTTCTGATATGTTTTTGAAATACCACTCTATATAGAGATAGAGACATAACTCTTCAGCTGGTGTAAATTAGCAGAGCTCTACTGAACCCAATGGAGGTATGTCAGTTTCCTCTAGTTGAGAAACTGGCATAGGTTTTCTTATAGTCTGGGGACAAAAGCTACCTATAAACCAGTTTAAGTCATTGGAAACTGGCTTAAACCTGTAACAGAACAGAAGTTCAGTGCACGTAAACCAGTTTCAAAATGGCTGAAACGGTTTAAGATAAACCTGGTTGAATATATCTGATTTGGGTCAAACTGGTTTATGAAACTTCTGTCCCAAACCCCTTCCTGCTTCAAGTTAAATCACAGTCCCCAAGCTTTTCAGCCCTGGGTTGGGCTGTCTGCTCTGGCAGAGAAGGGGAGGGGGAGAGGAGGGAGGCTAAAAACTGAAAAAAATCCTGTTAAAAACTTACCCCTGGCTGCGACTGGGGACTACAAATCGCAGAGGCACCTGGCAGCAGGAAGAGGAAGTGATAAGCAACTCTGCAGAGTTCTACTGCTGAGAGTCTGGACTGCAAATCCCAGAGACCTCAGGGGCAGCAGGAAGAGAAAACGAACACATAGCCTATGCTAGCTGTGTGCCAGAGAGCTGTGCTCTAGCACCTCCGGCTTTTGCCTGAGCCACTACAGGTATGTGGCTGCATTTCCTGAATCAAAACTAAATGTCTATCCAGTTATTTCTCAGTTTAATCTGTGCAGTTGAGACTAACCTGCAAAGACTAAATTGATTCAACCTCGAGCTTTTTGACTGTCTGTACTTAGCCATAGAGGACAGCCCCTACTTTCAGTGCCAAGTAAATGTGTCCACAGAAGATGCAGAGCTACAAAGGGTCTTAAAAGTGTTTATGGATTATGGAAGCTGACTGATTAAAAAAAAAAAAGAGGGAATTTTAATTAGTATAAAATAAAATTAATAGTGACTTTCAAATAGTGTTTAATGGGATTCTGCATATAGAAGTTAGCTGTGTTTGATGATAAAGTTGCACGTTGGAAGAAGGTGAGTATGGGCAGAGATGACCCAAGCAGGGTGTGGGGCCTGGGGCAAATCAGCCTGTGCGGAGCCCCACCCCTAGATGCTAGGAAGCTGGTGGCAGATTCGGCAGTGAGGTGGGGGAGGGGTGCTGAGTGGCCGGATGTGAAGCTGGTGGCAGCATGGAGTTGCCGCAGTCACTCCACCCAGCTTCACGGGGCCCCCCAAAGTGCAGGGCCCAGGGCAGTCACCCCAATTCACACCCCCTAGGGATGATCCTGGATACAGGGTACGTAGGGAGAATCAACAGTAGTTAATTTGCCTTTCATGGCCTATGTATGAATAAAATCTAGATAGTGCAAGTCAATATACACACCATGTCTATCTTGGTGCCATAAACAAGTATGCTCATGTTCAGATATATTTCAAGGTAACCACTTTGTAAATGAAACTTTGATCCTGGTATATATATGGAATTGGACTCCAATTCCTCTGTATGGCATTGGAGTCATTAATTTGAACCCAAATATGGTTACTTCTTTTTTAAAGAGAGATTATAATTTAAAAATAATTAGAAGCCATTTTCCTACTTACACATCTATTTGCGTTCTTACTGCAAGTTCAACTTAAAAATAAACCACCTTTTTTGTCCTGGCATCCAAATAATATTAATAGTGTTATTTTTGTTGTAACTTATTTTAGTGAGTACACAATAGTACCAGAGTTGAAGGAAGGTATTATTTTAAATTGAAATGTAGATTTAATTTCAAAACAGAAACTTATATCATATGTTATTCCCTATGTCACAATAAAACTATGGATGCAAACAAAATAATTAAGGCTAGAAAATCTCATACATTTTTTTTACTTTACCCTTGAAACTGCTAAAACATATTGTTACAGCCAACCTTGAAAAATTGCTCAAATTCCATATTCTTTGTTTTATACAGGTAGGATGTCAAATAAAATAAGAATAGCTCTGATGTGAGTTATGAATGACCAGCTGGTGCAGATTTTGCCTGTATGCTAGTAGAGGACTAAATTCTGAAGTCCTCATTCACTCCTGACTCACGGAAATTCCCATTGAGCAAAGGCCATTTAAAGGAGTCAACATGTGTCCCTTTATTTGTTAAGTTCCAGCAATGTGTTTATTTCTGTCAATATCAGACATTTCAAATGCATGATTCATTATAGTATCTAGGCATTAACCTGGGTATATTATGATGAAAGAACTCTTCAGATTTTCCTTAGGTGAAGGAATAATGTTTCTCAAATTGATTTGGTCCCTACATTTTCAGAAGCCAGTGTAGGTTTTTTCTGCTTTTTTAAAATTTTGGACCTACTGTGAGACCCTGTGAGATGAGCAGGAATATTCTATTTCTAATAGCGAAAGTAGTCTGGCATGTAGGCAAGGAAACATGAAATGAAATCCTGGACCCACCAAATGGTGAAAACTTCCATTAAGTTCAGGATTACACACACGGGCCATGTCCAGATGAGCATGGAAGTTTGGTTCCCCAGGGACAACTAGCAATGGTGCATCTTGTGCTGCCTCTAGTTGTCCCCAGGGAACGCTTGTGCCATGCGCACTCTGGTGCACGGCAGGCTACACCAGGTTGGGTAAGGGAGGCTGGGGCTAGCACAAGGCTAGCCCCAGCAACCTTATCCTGGGGGCCTCCTGGGGCTGCAGCAGAGACAATCCCAATACTCAGAGCCTGGCCGGCAGCTGCAATCTGGCTCCAGCCAACCAGACTCCAGTTTTGAGCGATATACACTGCCTCTGTGTGCACCTCTCCACTTATTTTTTTGAGCAGGTATTTTTGATCCCTGGAGTCTGTAATAAGCTGCTTACATCATTTACATTTTCCCAGGGAGCATCTGCCACAGCCATAGATGCAGCCTCAGCCCCAAAACAAGTTAGAACCATTTCTAAGTTATAAAAAATGGCTACAGCCCTCCAAAGGACCATGGACACCCTTCTCCATGCCGCATCTTTTATTCTTTAGGTTGCAGGGAAGTTGATATAGGAAATGGCTATACCAGTGGTCACCAACCAGTCAATCATGGTTGACCAGTTCATTGGGGAGCCCCTGACAGTTAATCTCACTCAGCGGGGGGTGGGGCTAGCCCTGCCAGACTGAGATCGACTGTTAGAGGCTCCACGACCGGGAGCAGTGGAATACATGTGGGGAGTGGCTGGGATGCAGTATGGGAGTGGCTGGATATACAAGCGGTGGGATGCAAGTAGCTGGGCAGAGACACACTCCCTGCTGCTGGAATTGGGCTGGGTGAGTGTGACAATCCCCCTCCATGCCCCCTACTACTGGGTGAGTGGAGCCCCAGCCAGGCCGGGCCAGGCCAGAGGAGGATCAGAGCACAGGTGGCTTGTCCAGACACATGGTGGGGTTCTTCTGCTGCTGCTGCATGCACCCCAGCAGAGGCCTGAGGGGCACATGCCCCCCCCCTCTAATCTTTGTGCAGAGCAAGGCGGCTGCTGCTGCACACTGGGCTTTGCTCCCCAAGCCCCACTGTAGCTCAGGGGCCTCGATCTGCCCCACTCCCTCCCTCACGGTGGGGGCCTCAACCTGCCCCCCCCAACTGACCTGCTGGGTAGGGGAGGGGCAGAGGTTTGGGGAGGGAGCAGGCGGGGTGGGGTGGTATATCCTGGATTGCCCTTTACTTAATAATGTGATCTTCACCTTAAAAAGTTTGGAGGCCACTGGGCTATACTATTTCTAAGTTGCTGGGGGTAAGAAGACTTTCTGCTCCAACTGTGTCACTTGTGAAGTGCAAAGACACCAGAATCAGAGCAGAAGATCTTAGCTGTATTTCTGCCCCTTAGCAAACACTTTGGAACTGGAATTGTCTCTTGTGAGATGTGGGAATGAATATAAAGAAATCATTCAGAGTGACATGATTGAAATATATGACTAGACAACCATTCAGGGAAACATATATTGGTTTCTCTTAAAGCAGAAGACCCAGAAGGCCATGGTAACAACACAGAATTGAATAAGGAATTTTGTCTGCAGGGGTTGTCTGCAATTTCTCAATTGCAGCTTATTTCCTTACATATATCTATGGACAAATGGATATCCCTGACATCCTCCTACATTTACTTCCAGTCTCTGGAGGTTGTCAGGGACCCTAATCAGACAGCACAGCCAAGGCAGCCACACTTGTCTTGAGTCTCTGGATGCCAAGCTCTGCCCCAGCACATCAACGAGCTAGCTTTCTGATTAGCTGCTGGGAGCCCTGCCTACCATTTAGTCACAGCTGTGGTAGCAGACTTGCAGGCCAGCCAGCAGTTCTGACCATGGTCTGCATTGGCAAGCTTCCTGGTTCTTGTGCTTCCTGGCTTTCTTGGTGTCTGGCCCTTGTTTGGCTCTGGGTTTTGGACTTTGACTTTGGACTTGGTAACTTTAGCATCTGATTCCCAAATCCTGACCATGGCCTGTGTTTTGGATGGTGCCTCTGGATTTCTCTCCAGAGCTGGTAATTTGGTTCCCAAAATCTGCCCTAGCTCCTGGCTCCTGCTTTCCCTCAGTGGCCTAACCATTAGGTCAGTCCTTAATGGAGGTGCATGGTATTTGGAAGCAGTTCACTTTCACAAGGCAGTCTTTCTAATTGGAATGAGTGGCAAATATTTCTCCTTAAGTGTTCTCGGTGTTGGTTGATAATCCCTTTTTATTGACACTAATTCTGATCTGTACAACAACCAGAAGGAATTACTAGGAGAGGTACCCTTACCTGCATCAGAGGGGTCAGATACAATGGCAAGAAGCACATGAAAAAGTCAAGAACATTAAATGGAGCAGAGAACAGTAGTGTATGTCACAACTTAAATTCAGCCCAACAAAATTTAAGCAAGTGTCTATCAATCTATTTTGCCCCCAACTCAGTGTTTTACAAGAGGCTGTGTTATCTCTTGTGTTGTGAGCTTAGCCTTTGGAGGCCAAAAGACAACGCAGTATTTTACCCTGCAAGCAGTCCCATTAATACAGTGTAAAGTGCGATTCGGTATGAGCAAAACTAACAGAGTTAGGGCTTACAGCGTTAAATCCTTCAGAATTTAAAGGTGAATGGCCCAACACAAAGTCTGTTTTACTATCACAAGGTTCTATTGATAATACCGAAATAAATGCTTTTTTTTAAAAACAGAAACATTCAGAGTGAAGAATGTTAAGTTTATTGTCTACCCTGCTTTTTAGATAGTTTAACGTTACCTTAAAAACTTTCAGAACTTTCTGTGAGATTTTTTTTTGGTAGAAAATGATCACAAGCAGCTATTCTTTTGCTCAGTGGAAATTAATATCAAGCACCAGACAGGAAATTGCTATATCCTTCTGTAGAAAATTGATTGCATAGTTTATTACATCAGTCATGTAAGACTTTCAGTCCTTTAAGAAGTTGCTTTCTATAACTCCAATGGAGGTAAGATCTATTGGACTTCTCTTGTAAGTAGGAGAGTCATAGTCTAGATTTTTCTCATGTTTTCCAGGACAGCATTTTTATATGGTTCATGGAATGAAAACAAATTAAACCTATTTGAAGTGTGTCCATGGAAGCTCAAGAAAAGCATCATATACAGAACTTTGGCCACTGTTCTTCCTCTTCTTCTGCAACTTGCAGTCCATACCTTTTATGTATTTGCCTGAAACATTTGATTTAGTCCCCTGTGAAAATGTTATTGGCAGCACCTAATGCTCCCCAGGGTATTTTCTTCCCATTAACTATTGATTTTCGTTTATATGTATCAATTACAGCATATACATTAACTGCAAAGATCAGCTCAGAAAACTTTTGACTTAAGAGCTTCTACATGTTACAGTGCATTAGCATCTGAATATTAATCACAACAACCTGACTTCTTAATATTTATGGCTAGTCAGTGACATATAGTTGAATCCAAATACTAGTCATATGGACTCCAACCTACAGAAAGTAAATAAATCAGAGAGTGAAGAAATGCGGCAATTTATACCAAAGCATGAACAGGAAGAATTCAGTGGGCAGGAAAGCATGAACAGAATGGTAAATGAGCTGAACTGGGTATATAGCATGGCAAAAAAGTAAGTAATGAATAAATCAGTCTAAAAAGTAGAGAGGAAAAGAAACGAAAGAAAGGAGACTGAAATAGTGTTAGGAATGTGGTCAAGTGGATTTGGTCCAAATTTTTAAAAAGATATCACTTTCACAAAACTTAGTTTAAATAGAAAGTTCTATTTAAAGGGGTCTGGACTAGGTGACCTTGTACAGTCCCTTCTGGCCTTACTTTCCTATGATCCTTTTATTCTATGATAATAGAAATCAAGGCCTGCATTGGGCAGTCCTTACTCAGACTGCAATAGCAGGTTTCAAACAGCTTTACATTGTTCTTACAATTAACAACGAGATTGAGCTCCCTCCTCAAGTGTTTCAGATTGCTAAATACTTTTCCTAGCTACCAGTAATAGGTGTTATTTCACACTTTTACGCACTGGCCTTATGGAGGAAAAAAGGCAAACACTACTAATGGAAAAGGAAACACAATATCAACTTGGAAAAATTCAGCAACAATCTATGTGAATAGGCAAAACATCCTGCCAAAGAACTTCAGCAGTAGTTTAACTCAGATTTTGTCCTGCTGATGGGTACATCCACAGGCAGCAGTGGGTTTTGTTTTTTCTTTAATTTTTATGTTTATTCCCCTTTCCCCATCCACTGTCAGGTTTAATGTCAGCAGGTGACATAGATTCAGAGTCTTGTGATGAACTCGGTCATTATCATTAACCATGTTCATCAAACAGTTGTCATCGCATCATCTCCTGTTTCAAGGCCTTTAGTTTGCATCACCTTTCCTTTAGTTTGCATCACCTTCCCCTACAAAGTCTTCCTAGCAGCGCAGGCTTCTGAGTGGAAGGAAGCCAGTAGCATAAGGCTCTTGAATGGCATCTTTACTATCAGGAATATGCATGTTTGCTATAAGACAAGAATTCATTTTCCACCTCACCTCCCTGAGTTCAGTTCTACTACCTGAACAATTTTGTGTTGTATTCTGTTATGGTAGCTAACAAAGTGCTATTGGGAAATGTGGCATAGAAAGCTTATGCAAATTAAATTTCCTCAATAGTCTTACTTCAGCCTACTCACCAATAGGTAGGAAAGAGCTTATTTCACTCTGGAGCATCTGTGTATCTGGGATGTTGTGTAAGCATTTTATGTAGACAATTTTTTTCTTCCCCCTGTTCACCAGAAGGAGGCAGTAGAAAGCTCTTTACCCTCTAAAGTAAAGGTGCTTGACCTCCAGCTTGCAGGCCAAATGTGGCCCATGGAGCCATGGCATTTGGCCTGCAGGACTTCCGATGGGTGAGGAAATTTGGCACTAGGGGAGCAGTGACCATTAATATTGCCACCTTCCCCTGCTGCCAAATTCTCATGCCCTCTCCTCCTAAATAGCCTGATCAGGGCTGAGCCATGCCCACTCCCCTCAGATGGGGCCCTGCTGCACCCACCTGAGTTGCTGGATTGGGGCCATGGGCCACATCTGGCCTGCAGCTGGCCTGCCTATCTGCCCTCTAGGAGAAAAAATGTTGGGCATCACTGCTCTAAAGCAGTGGTCTCCAACCTATGGCTTGTGCACCACATATTGCCCATGGGACCCTCCACCACTGTCTGCAAATAAAAAAAGGTAAAACATGGATTTGACAAGGAGTACACAGTAGGAAGCTGCCCATACTTGTTTAGTATAGTTGCCTAATCAGCCGTGAAGTTTAGGGACAGCTCTTCTAGAGCAGGGGTGGCTGACATGCAACACCAGTGTGTAACAGAGAGCCTGGGGCTCTCTGTTCCTTTAAGAGAAAAAGCAGCCCAACCAAGGAGCTCTGCAGGCTAGGCAGGGGCAGCAGCTGCTGGTTGCAGGGACTAATGAGGCAATTAGCAGCCAGCCCAGGGAGTCACCTGACCAGATGTAGGCAGGGCCCTGGGAGTATATAAGCCCAAGACAAAGTGCCCCAACTGACCAATTCTCTATGAACAAACTTTCCACCTCCCCCTCCCCCCACCCACAGTTGTATTGCCCAGAGGGTGGTTCTGGCACCAAGCCACCTCCCCATCCTGCCCCTAAAGGTGGGACCTCTTTGACACCCTAGGGGAAAACCCAGTGCAAACACTGCAGAGCACATGCCATCTAGCCCAAACATTTCCTCTATTGACCTCTCACTCACTCAGCTGGCATGAACCAAAGGATATTCCCCACATCAGGCAGGCATCTAATTGGAGCCATGGTGAGGTGCTGGACCTCATTGCGATATGAGGACAGGAGGACCATTGCAGCTACAGTGAAGGGAACTAAAGGAAACCAGCAGAATTAGAAACTGAGCACCCTGCAGAAAACCTCTCCAGTAAGTTGGGGTTAGGTCTCCAGGTCTGCAGGCAGTGAGATGTGGGTCAGGAGTGAGGGGCACTGGCAGGGCTGGGGAGCAGCATTCCCTCTAAGCTGTGCAGCCATGCAGGTGTACTCATGCCACGCTGCCAGGCATGCCTGCGCAGCTGTGGACGCCACACAGCCTAGAGGCAATGTTGCTGGGGAGGCCCAGAGGCTGCGGGGTGGAAATGAGGGGCATCAGCAGTGGGGTAGGAGGAGACACATGGGGGAGCTGGGTACTGATGACCTTCGGAGACCCCCAGATCTTTCCCCTCCAAACCCCAGATGAGAACCCCGGTGCAGGACAGAGGCCAGATTTCTTGCCCTGCCCTGTCCAGCACTGGCACTATGGCATCCAGGCACCTCCAGTGGTGCAGTTAGCATTCTAGCTGTCCCTCCAGAGTGGTGGGACTGTCTGGTTGGGCACTCTATGCCAAGCCCTCCTCTCCACCACTGCTGGGCACCCCCAGTCCTCCTGGCAGAGCCCTTCCTCCTTCATGGGCCCTGCTGGAGGTGGTGGGGCACAATCCCTCCTGTGCTGGAGAAAGGCAAGGTCCAGTCTGACCCCACTGACAGGCGTGCTCCAGCCCTGTGACCCATCCCTCCCCACCTTGATCTGCTCCATAACCCATTTAGGGAAGATGCAGTAAGCAGCAACTGTCTCCACCGGGATGATACAGTAAGGAGCATACAAGGAGCTCCAGCCATGTGGACAGGGGTTGCAGGTCAGGAGTAAGGGGCCCTGGAAGGGGGCTGTGGGTTGCAAGTGAGAGGCACATGCAGGGCTAGGGGGAAGGGGGCTGCAGCTTGGGAAAGAGGGGAATTGGCAGGGCTGGGGAGGTCAGGAGACTGTGGTTCAGGAGTAAGGGGCACTGACAGGGCTGTGGTGGTCAGGGGGCTGTGGATCAGGAGTGAGGGACACTGGCAGAGCTGTGGAAGAGGATGGGAAAAGTGTGAATGGTTTTGGGCTGGTGTTTGGTAGCTTTGGAGAGCTTTGGATGGGAGCTTGAGGGTGGCCTTAAGCCTTTGTGGGGCAGGCTTAGTTTGGGATATCTTGGGGCTCTGCCTTAGGGCCGGTGCTGGGCTAGCTAGGAGCAGGGATTACAGGTGATATGTATTATGCCCCCATCCCCACACATACACACTCCAGCAATTGATGAGGAGAGTAAAGTTATTGTGCTGTTCATAATGCGTGATATCAACCAGTGGCACGCCCATGCATCCCCTGGCCAGGCCTATTCAAGGGCAAATGATTTTATTAATGGGCCATCCCCTGCTCCCTGTGGCTGGTGGTGGGGTCAGGATGGGCTGAGCCCCTCTGAGTTTGCAGCTGTCTGGGAATGGGGGGGTTGGGGAGGAGTGGGAGTGTTACTCTTTACTATATGGAAAGCAACACATTTATAAGATGGTATCTTTAGATCAGGTAGCCAAGAGGGCACTTACTATGATGGAGTTGCTTTCTGGCCTTGTTGTTCCTGTGAAAGTACCAGGGCAGAGCAAGGCAAGTGCAATTTACCTCTCATCCTAAAACTTGTAGCATTTTGAAGTTCTAATATGAATGAACTACTGTGGGGGTAAGTGTCAGCATTCGTATGGGACTGAATGAATGGCTGAGTGCACACAGTCAGTCTAGATAATTGGAAACAGTCTCAAGGCCTCTTCTTCCTCCTCCTTCTTCTCTCAATCCCCAGGAAATCCCACAGTGAGAAGAGCAGCCTCTGCATCTAACATGTGGGTGGTGCCACGCAGCCTTAAATGGACACTCTGGCTCAGAGGATGTCCTGCAGCTGAAGGTGAAGGAGGGAGTTCTGTGATCAACTCCTTGAGGATGACATTGCAGACTCGTCTGCATGCCAAAGACTGCTGAGAGCTGACTTTCTGCTTATGGGGTCAAGCAGGAAGAGACAGCATCCATTCATTCTACAGGACATTTATACACGTAGTCTTTTGTTTTGTAATGCACCAGAGATCAGCCGCTTCAGAGCAGACTCAATTAATCGGGTCTGCTCCGCATGCAAGCTGACACACACCGTGCTGCGCCACAAAGTGTTGTATAAGTAGCAAAATGCATGTCAGCGTGCAGAAAATGGCGGTGGCGTGTTTTTGAACTAAAACACATTGGAGATGTTTTAGTTTAAAAGTGCACCACCACCATTTTCTGTGCACTGATGCACATTTTGCCAATTCTACAACTGTAAGCATCGCAGTGCCAGGCGCTTTTCAAAACGCCCGGCACTGCAGAGCTTGCATGTGTTTAAATGCCCAAAGGCTCTTGAGCAGGCTGGGGAAGAACAGGTGGCATCCTGGGAGTTATAAGAATGCTCCACCAGCACGCTGTGTGCATGTCTCCCCACATTACAGCCACCATGACCCCCATGATGCTTCTACCTCCCAGGGTGGCAGGCTGGCAGGCAGGGAGAGTGGGTCTGAGTGACGCATCTGAAAGGGGCAGCCTTTCCCTTTCTGGGCGAGGGAGAGAACAGGAAACAACACTGGCACACCAGATGCCATCACCCCAACAGAAAGGGAGCACCGTCAAAAGATGGCTGCTCAGCTTTGATGACCTGACTCAGCTTCCCAGCAGGAGAGTCCAAGCGCCCTACCATGCAGATACACGTCTCACATTCCAAGGGCCCCCCATGTCAGGATGGGGTGAGACACAGCCAACAAGCCACGGTACTCCAAGGCACCCGGGGAAATGGTAGTCAGCCCCCTGTCTATGCCATGGCTTTGTTTTGCAGCTTGCACCATGTTTTGCTGCTTGTACCACGTTGCAGCTTGCTCATGCACAGGTTTGTTTTTTGGGTCCATCCACCCACCCCCATCTGCTCTTTCCTTCCCTCTTTCAGAGACTTTCTCCCTCCATCCCCTCCTGCTGTACCCAGGCTCGGTCATATCCCATGCCTGGCACCCCATTCCCCCAGGGCGAGGGCATGGGCACTGTGTGCCCTCCTGGGCATCCCACTCTCCCTGCTATAAGGGGCTCAGGCACACTGTGGAGGGACTGGGGCTGCTGGCCAAGGATGCCTCATTGCAACTGGGCAGTATTTGGACAGGAGATGGCTCCTGAGGCAGGGGCTGTTGCAGCAGCTGTTGTGGGGGGTCCAGGATGGAACTGGCCTGGAGCGGGGTTCTCCATTCTCTCCTGTCCTAACAATGTGTTCCCTCTCCCCAGCCAGCAAGCCCCCCAGCCCCTGTGCACTTCAGGTCCTGGCATCACCTGGAGATGCCAGAGCAACTGCAGCCTGGTTTATGTGAGCCCAGGGGTACCACCTCCGTCTGGGGCCATGTGCAGGGACCCCACCCCCCCACTCCTCTGCTGTGTTCCCCCCCCCCCAACTGCTCTTGAGGGCCAGTTGTTGCCCCTTCAGGGACCTCAGTCCCACCAGCCTATCCCCTTAGCATCCAGCCTCCAGCCCCATTGCAAAGATGCACTGCCCTGAACCAGCTCATGATCTAATCCCCCTTTATTTCATTTTAAATTCTTTTTTCTTACTATTTTTAATTTTATCCTTAGCAGCAGCTGACTACCCTCATTTCATCACCCCTGCTCCATCCCTGTTTCCTTTCCACCTCCCATTCATTAACTCTCCACCTCCCAGTTACATATTTCCTCCCCTTCACCCCACCTTGCAACCCATCTCTCACACCCCTACCGTAGAGCAGGGAAAGAAGCCTGTCTTGTGGCAACTCTCTAGTGGCAACTCACAGCTGCAGCTCCTCGTCCCATCCCTGTTCACCAAGCCTCTAATGGCAAGTCACAGTTGTGCAGTGGGGGACAGTCAGAGATTTTTTAGCCTTAGATGCGACTGCTCCAAAATCCAAGCTAGCAGTAAACCGGACATTTGTGCAGCTTACAGCATAAGGTATAATAAGGCTCTTAGAGTGCCCAGACTAAGTCACAATCTTCTCCTTAGTTACTATTGTGTGCAAGAGTGGTTGGAAATTGAGACAGAAAGGAAAGGTAAGTATGCCTCGTTTGAAGACTGCTAAGGTCTTGCCTTGCCAAAAAAAAAAAAAAAAATCAATATTTGATGAGATATTGGTTAAATCTACGTAAAATTGAGCAAGTATTTACTGGAAATAACATTAATCATAGTTTCTGTATTGATCACACACAATCTTCTGCCCCAAAGGATTTGCTTGAAGTTTTGCATGACACGTTTAAAGAAAAAATGGATCAAAAATAAAAATCCCCAAATATACATAACTAAAACCAGAGAGAATCCCAAATGCAGATAGTTTTTCAAGTATCACGCACCTACAGAATAAAGGTGAGAAACAAGAATAAAAAAATAAAAAACCAGTTCCAGAATCTGTCCTGTCTTGTGCTTGTATGTAAATGTTGTCTTTCAACATGTGCAATGCAACAGATAAATCATCCCTTTTCCCTAAGGCTGTACATCTATTTTTCTGTGGCATTAAAGGGCTTTCAATTCCATCAGAAAGGGTATAACGAAAGAACACTGTCACTAAGTCAAATCTGAAATGTTTATTTAGCAAGAGGCCTTCATGTGTCATGGACTTGGATGTATCCCACACAGGGCTTCTTACAGAGTTGGGAAAACCACTTTTTCAGTTGTTTGTATTTTTGATAAATATTTGAATCTCATGACAACCACTCCTTTACGAGAAAAAAAATCCAGTTAAAGCTGTATCATCTGGTGGTTGCTTGGAAGCATAAAGGAAATTAGTTTCATAGTTTCATAGTTTCTAGGGTCGGAAGGGACCTGGGCAGATCATCTAGTCCGACCCCCT
>NW_005842402.1:129248-154976 GCF_000455745.1 Alligator sinensis | reverse complement strand
TCACCTCCTTGGTTCTGCTTGAAATGCATCTGTGGATGCACGACAAGGTACAGTTGGCCTTCCTAGCCGCCTTCCCACACTGCCGAGCCATGTTCATCTTGGAGTCAATAATGACTCCAAGATCCTTTTCCACCTCCGTGCTGAAAACAGGGGACTTCCCCAGTCTGTAGGTATGGTGCCGGTTGTTCCTCCGCAGGTGCATCACCTTGCACTTGTCTGTGTTGAACCCCATCCTGTTCTCCTCCGCCCATCCTTGTAACCTGTCAAGGTCCGACTGTAGCCTGTTGCTCCCTTCTATTGTGCCCACATCCCCCCACATCTTGGTGTCATCAGCAAATTTGAACAGGGTGCTTTGCACCCCCTCATCCAAATCATTGATGAAGATGTTGAACAGGGCGGGCCCGAGGACCGAGCCCTGCGGGACCCCGCTGCCCACGTCCTTCCAGGCCGAGAAGGACCCATCCACTACCACCCTCTGGGTGCGGCTCTCTAGCCAGTTGGCGACCCATTGGACTGTGTGGGTGTCTACGCCACAGTCCCCCAGTTTCCTAATGAGAACGGGGTGAGAGACAGTGTCGAAAGCCTTCCGGAAGTCCAGGAAGACTATATCCACTGCTACCCCTGCATCCAATGATTTAGTGACCTGATCGTAGAAGGCCACCAGGTTGGTCTGACATGACCTGCCATTGATGAACCCGTGCTGGTTGCCCCTGAGCATGCATTTCCCTGCTGGCCCCTCCTGGATGTGTGCCAGAATAATTTGCTCGAACAGCTTGCCCAGGATCGAGGTAAGACTGACTGGCCTATAGTTTCCCGGGTCCTCTTTCCTCCCCTTTTTGAAGATGGGAACCACGTTGGCCCTCTTCCAGTCCTCCGGCACCTCTCCAGAGCACCACAAGTGCTCATAAAGCTGCGCCAGGGGACTCACAATGACCCCGGCCAGTTCCTTTAGAACTCTAGGGTGGAGATCATCCGGACTGGCTGACTTAAAAACGTCCAGCCCCTCCAGCAGCTCCCTAACTAGAGCCTCACTTACCCTGGGCTCAGGTGTGCCTCCCTCGGGGCCCGATGGGGGCCTAGCAGGGAGGTGGCAGTTCTGGTCCTTACTTAGTTAGTCACCTTTGTTCAGCATTTAGTAGACAATTCATTTTCAGCCAAACAGACTTGCACAATTAGCATCGACTGGCATCTTCATGGTCAATCTCCCAGATGTTTGTGGCCTGAATAGACTGGAATCTGATATCGCCATAGTCTAGTGGATGGACATCCATAGTTGTACTTTAGAAATCTGAGGATATAATACAATTGCAAGGGGCCAGGTCTCTATGTCCAGCTTTGCCACTGATCAACTGTGATACCATGGGCAAGTAATTTCACTGGCTTGTGCCTCTGTTTGCCTCTTGTCCATTTAGACTGTGATGTTTCGTGGAATGCTCTGTTACTGCCTCTTTACAGAATGTTTGTTAAGCACAACTGGGCTCTCATGTCAGCCAGGACTTGACACTAGTAACGCAAATAACATAATATATCCAACAGGGTCCACACAATTCAAAGAAATTATGATCTAGGTTCTATATTTATGCCTAGAAATTTAGATCTTGATTTAGTACATTATGACTAAGTACAGGCAGTCAAATAGCCCAAGGCTGAATCAATTTAATCTTTACAGGTTAGTCTTAAACTGTGCAGATTGAACCAATAGACAAGTGAACAGATATTTACCTTTGATTCCAGAAATGCAGCCATGTGCCTGCAGTGGCCCAGGCCAGAAGCTGGGGGCTCTAAAGCATGCCTCCCTGCTCAGCTGGTATACTCAGCTTGAGCTAAGGCTAGCCTGCTCACCCTCCCGGGTGGGGGCGGGGAGGGGTCAGGGGAGGTGCAAAGCATCCTAGGATGCTGGGAAACTGTGAGTTAACTTAAATCCGGAGGGGATCTGGGACAGAAGTTCAATAAACTGATTTAACCTAAATTAGTTAAGTCTAATTCTACATCTGTCCAGATTTATCTGAAACCAGTTTAAGCCATTTTGAAAGTGGTTTATATGCACTGAACTGCTGTTGTTTTACATATTTGTATCAGTTTCTGATCACGTATACTGGTTGATATGTAACTTCTGTCTCTAGCCTATTAGGCTAATGACTGACCATGAAGCAGGTTCTGAATCTGAAGTGAGGATTTTGAATCCAGAGTTCAGATTTGAGTTGATCTCAAGCTGATATGTACAGGTTGGGCAAACAGCCACTGTCATTTACTGTGCTAGGAGTAATTCTTCTGTCCTTAAAGCTGTGCCACTCTCGCTGCATTCGGAAGGCCGAATGTGTGCCAAATATTGCAAGGGCTTCCTCCAGTCAGAAAGGAGATAACTTCTAAACAGGATACACTGAATAAGCTCCTGTTGAGCACTGACCACAGTTAAAAGGATTCCCCAGCCCAACATACACCCAATAGGAAGGCTAAAAGTAGCATCAGTAATAACCTTTCTTGGGGGCAAATGCCTCCTGGGATACGTGTGGATATAATTATCCTCTCCTTCTCTAAAATGATGCCTGTGTAATAAAGACAGAACATCTGGGCTCTAACCCAGGCAGACTTCATTTGTAATGATTTTAGTCTGACACATTTCATGAGTACTGGCTTTTAAAATTACTTTTAAAACAAGAAGCAAAAGCCTATGAAGGATACACAGTTCCAGCAACAAGCTAATAGGGAGCAGCCTGTTACAGCCTAAAGTATATGAGCCCTAACTTGCCAGTCTTACAGTTGTTCCCTGTTGGCGTGATTGGATTATTTCATTGGATTATTTCCCAGATGGGCATTAATGTGTTTGTAGGGCACATCCAGTTAAAGGGTCAATGTTTATTAAAGCTGAAGATATTGCATCTGCTCCGAGCATATAATTAAAACAGCAGATTGCTCTGTGCTTTGCCTCATGCAGTAGGTTTTATTATAAAAACACTCTAGATAATTTTACCACCTGCTTTTGTCAAGAGCTTTAAAGTGGTATATAATAAGGCTCCTTATCTGAAGTGAAATTGTGTTTTTCCATAAAGCATCAGTTCCTGAAGATTAAGATTTACATGGTAGTCAGTGAAGTGAAATACCATATTCCCTCGCATACCTCCCTGCTTTGGCTTATGCATGTGTTATACCTTCTCTCTCCAGAGCTCACTGTTCTTGCATATGGCATTTCATTTCAGTGGGAAAAACTTCAATGACAGAAATGTGATTTATACCCCAGGACTCACCCTATGATAATGAGTGTCCATATTTTCTACTTAGTTAGCACTACACGTACACACTTGCATAAAAGCAAGGTCCTAAATAGTTGAACTCCTATAGCCCTTACTGTAAGAACAACATTAATAACTATAGCGTCTTGTCCAATTTAGACACATCCATGCTGCCTTCCAGTGTCCACTGGATACAATATTCTTTTTCATTTATTATCTCCAACTATTGTAGGGAATAGTTAAGGATCCTAAGATCATTCTCATCTAAGTTGCACCAATAAGGGCCTGCAGTTCTGTGGTTGGAATGATTCTTATATATAATGCATAAAGCATTAGAAATTTGTCACTGAGATGAACCCATCTTTTTGAACAGGAACTTTAATAGCCTGAAGCAATTCAATGCAATAGTTCCAGATAGACAAATATCGAGTTCATTTATCCAATCCACCCTTTGTCACTCATCCGTGCAAAGTCAATACACATAGATCCTGTTTCCTTGACATCCTTAAGAGTGAAGTCAGAGAGCCAGTTCCTGTGCTGCAACCAAGAAATCATCCCTGCTAAAGATGAGGTGGGACACAAAGGTATTTTTGTGGATCCTTGACCTATTGCTGGCAGGAAAGAAGGGTTTGGGCTCAAATTAGAGCTCACTGGGCACGTTTATGTGAGACATTTACTGCACAGTAGACTAAAAAGCTGAGCCCCTATTAAGTATATTAGGCTGGAGTAAATGAATTTACTCTGCAGCAACAGTGCTTGTAAATACAAGTACTATCTTGCTGCTGAGTAAAAAACTCCATAGCACTGCACATGTGGATGGTGGAGGGGCTGGCTAGGGCACGAGGGTGCTTCAGCGCAGGGGTGGCCTGCAAGCTAGCCCTGCACTGAAGCACGCTTGTGCAACGAGCCCCTCCACAGCACATTGAGCTGAGGGGAGCAGCCCCCAGGGCCCCCTGCCAGCTGGGACTGCTCCATCCCAGCTCAATGTGCTGCTATCACCGGCGCATGTGCAGACGTGTGCCCAACAGCAATAAGCTCTGGAGTTTATGGCTGTGTATTAATAGGCACATGTAGATGTGTTGTCTAAGAGCTTCTTTAATTTGTACTACCTCGCAGTATGTGCAAGGAGCCATTTCTGCAACCAGGAATTACCAAGGTTTATCATAAAACAGCCCTAGTCTTGTTTCATTCACCCGGCCTAACCCCCAGCATTGTGGAAAGGCTGGATTAGGGACTATTGTGAAGATGCTTTGAAGTTTCTGTACTAAACAGAGATGGTTTAGTAGCCTACCAATAAGTTTCCTGGTGCATCTTTGTGCTGTTAGAATGGCAAAAAGTAGCTAAAATATACTGGAGTAGTAAGATAATCCATTCCATTTCCTTGATGGATAGAGAGGAGAGTCGTACATAGAACACATACAATTGCCTTGACATAAGAGTTTCTGCCTGAAGCCGGGGCCACATGAGCAGACATCTGGGACATGCAATGCAATACTTTACTTCACTGTGTATATTTAGGAGGTGTACTTATGAGCTGCTCATGCTGTCCCAGGAATATAGGATTATCCTGAACAGCTACTTCCACACTGTACCCATCAGCAGCTAATGTTCCTGAGAGGCTCAACACGGTTCCTGGCTCCATCTCATCTTTTCCTGCCAAAGTTTGCACCACAGTTTGCTTTTCCCTGGTGCAATCCAACACACCATTACACACTCATAGGGTCAGAGCCTAATCTACTAATTACATGCATGTCCAGACAACTGCGCATGTGTGGTATGTGGTGCTGCAGACCCATCTACGGCACCACTCATGCAGGCATTCTCTGTACTGCTAATTTGAAGTGCAAAGGGTTTTTTTTGACACTGGGAGATTCCAGTGTCAAAAAGACCCTGCCTAAAAAATGCGGGGCAGCGCATGTGGCAGCAGAGTGCATCACCTGGAACTGGAACCTGGTCGACTGGAGCCACAGTCCAGCTGCCGGCCAGGCTCCCTACTACTGGATTGCTGTGGCTACAGCCGCCAGAGGCCCCTAGGATGCTAGGAAAGACTGCTGGGGCCAGCCTAGCTGATGACCCCAGCCTCCCCTACCCCATCCGGGGCAACATGCCATGTGCCAGAGTGTGCATATATAGGCGTTCCCTGGGGACAAGTAGCAGTGGCACATATTGTGCTGCTGCTGTTTGTTCCCAGGGAAACGTATGTTCCTACTCGTGGGGATATGCCCTAGGTGTCTAAGTGGACCTAGACACCTAAATTTGATCCTCCTCCACCCAGCTCAAATCACTGAAAAGATGTTCATGTGTTCATTTTGTAACAGGACAGTGTCTTAGCTTCCAGCCTAAGTAACCAAAAGTGACTAGGTGCAACAATCAGAAGCAGTATGAACTATTTTTAAAGTAAGGTGGCATAGGATAACACTCAGAAACCCACGTTTACTTACATGTCTAATGGGTAGAATTGGATCTGGTCCAGACTCTTAAATCCAGTAGGATTATTTAGATCAGCAATGGCCATTCTGTGGAGTTTTCCCATATAGGAGGCTGAAAAAATTTGTAAGAGTGGAAGAAAGGTGGCCTTCTGGGGGCTCCATTTGGTTCTCAAGGCTTGATTCTCTTATCTGCTTTGTGGGGAAAGGTGTAATTGAGCCGTGTCTGCCCAAGAGCCACATGAAGCTCATACAACTGAGACTACCCTGTGTATGTAGTGCACAGTTATGGTAAAGAATAGAACTCCAATTCATTGCAGAATTAGGCTCCTTACAAAGATGAGGGCTTGTAAAGTGTCTGGGAGTGTATATTGCTGCAGCAAACAGCTGTACAGGAGTACCGTGATGCTCTACCTGTTTGCTGCAGCTTTTATTTCAAAGGATGAGGCTTCTTCGATTGCATCCTTGGCTGCATGGGACTGCTGATGAGCTCCAGCTAAGTAGGATGCATCCTTTGAAGTAAAAGCTGTAGCAATCAGATGAGTAGCCTGTCTTTAATTTGGAAGCAAATTAAGTGGGTTGTGAACTTCCCAGATACAAGTCACCTGTTGCAATGCCTAAAAGTTACAGAAATACAAACAAGGCTCATCTGATGTAACAGGGTCCTGGGATCTCTATAACTGACTGACTAATTGCAGAGAGCAGGCTGCAAAGCTGTGAGTCCAGTGCTGTACCTAGATTCCTGGTGGCCCCAGATGAACTCTTAGTATTGCCCTCCTCTTCCCTTTTGCCAGAGATAATGATGATGATAATAAAAAAAAAATTACCATTTTTGGGCCTCCTTTCTATCTGGGCCATGCGCGGCTGCCCAGTTCACCCATGCCTGTGTCCCTAGCCCTGTGTAAGTCTGCTAATGAAGAACCTCTGTTCTCCATTGAGGAAGGGGGTCCTGGAGACCTAAAGGGGTGGAACCAGGCAAAAGATTTTAACAGAGGTCTAGGCTGAGGGGTCAGTCTGAGCCAGGCTCAGAGAAGGAATTCCTTGAAGGACTGGGGAGGGGAGAGCCTGGGGACTGAGGAAGAGAGTTTTAAGAAAATGAGAAGTTAATTTTGTCTTTGGGCCATGTTGCATGTTATACCCGGACATGTTAACTGCACTTAAAGCTCAAGCACCCATGCGTCCAAGCAGTAAAATGTATGTTAAATGTTATTGTATAGTAGCAAAGTTATGGTTTTTCCTCTTGACCCTGCCACTATGCGGTGCTGGGGTTGCAACTATCAGTTGAATAGGCAGACATGCAGTTAACATGCCTTAAGTGCCCAATGACAAAACCAATTGATCTTTCTTTTGGGATTCTTCCTCGCTCACAGTCTCCAGGATCTTCAATCCCTAGTCCTGCAGGGCGTTCCTCCCTGAACCTAGCCTGGCCCAGGCTGCCCCCTCATACCAGAGCTGTTAATGCAGTGGTTCCCAAACTGTGGGTCACAACCCTACATGGGGTTGCAACATCAGTGGACAGGGTCATGGGGGTGGGTTGGGAATGAGGGGCCAAGCTGAGGAAATAGGGCCATAAATGGAGTCATGCTGAGGAAGTTTGGGAAGCACCGTGGTAATGCATTTTTTTCTGCATAGTATACTTGCTTGAACGGAAGGAGAGGAGAGTATAGTTTGTAGGTTGGTGGTTAAAATATTCTCTTGTGGGGAAGAGAGATGTGAATTTGAACTCTTTCAGGATGAACAATCAGCTGATTGTCAGTCCCAGCTCTGGCACCACACCAGGGCTAGTTTAAAACTGCAAGCAGCAGAGAGCTGGCTCACTCTGCTAATCCAGCAGCAAATCCAGGTTCAGATCCAGTGGCAGGAATGGTACCTTCTCCCAGACTCAGCTTCCCATCAGCCTGCTGCCAGCATCAGAGGCTTGGCTTGCCCTGCTGTGCGAGGGTGCAGGTGGTCCCTGGCCAGGCAGTGCAAGGGAGGGTGCGGGTTTGTACTTCCTCACAGGAAGATGTGCAAGCTGCAGCACCCAGTGTTGAGGAGGAGGGGCACAGTTCCAGCCCTGTCCAGAGCAGGCTGAGATTGTCTCAACTGTTACTGCATGATTGCTCAGAACACATTTTAATAAGGCATGGTAATGCTTACTACAATCGAAATAAAACATGTGCTAAGTGTCTTGAGTGACAAGGTCCTCTGTCTTTGATTTCTATTTAGCTGCAAGGCATGGGGTGGCTTTAAGGGGAGTAAGAGTGTGGGTGCCTAGAGATGTTTTGTTGTTGATCTGGGCTGACTGAGGCCTCATGGGTTGAGGAGGTTGGCCAACTGAGGGTAGACATACCCTGCTTAGAGGCGAGTTCTTTAAAGACTGGGCCAGACTGAGGTGGCTCAGTAATGAGCAGGGTGGAGTGAGGCACCCAAGGTGTCACTCTGGTAACTTGAGGGCTACCTCACAAACTTAATACTAAGATTAAGACACAACAGGTGAACATGGGGCAATTCCCTGGGTAACCAGAGTACACCTTGGTTTGGCTGCCAGAGGGAGTGGCAGCACCATTATACTGGAAAGAGGATAGCAGAGAAATTGCCTCCAGTGCTTGCACAGAGTAAAGCCTAAGTCAACCTGGCAAAGGAACATACTCAGTGTTGAAACAGTTGGGTACTTTTCCCCACTTCCCATGTTCATTCATACACATGATTACAATGCAGAGCTGGACTCGGGGATCTACACATCAGTGTCATATCATATGGCAATAATTCACTGCCTGTTACATGACATCAGGCACCTTAGTAGCTTAGGTTAGTGAATGGTCCCACTGTCTGATTGGAGTTGATGTGAGGATTCAACTCTCTCCTGTTCTTTATTGAAATGACCGTTCTATGATTTTTGATGGTGCTTAATTATCTGTCCGCCTACTATGTGTATAGAAGTGTGCAATCATCTTCACTAATAAACTTCCAACCTTGTACTTATTCTTTGTTCCCATCTGATTCTTCAACAGGCAATGTTTTTCCATCTCTGGTCATGTGCAGCCTGTTGGGATTCATTACTATCTGATTAACAGTTGTCTGTAGTCTAATGCTGACATGTTGCTGTCTAGTTCCTGTGGACTTTGTGGATAACCACGTTACCCCACAAACAGGAAAAGCAGAACATGCTGATGGAAGTTATATCTCAGAAAGCACGTAGATCATTCTGAAGACTAGGACCAGAGATCCCATTCACAGGTGGTAAAGAGGGTGCAGCTGTCTAAATGGGTCTTGGTATCCTCTTGGAAGCTGCACTGGGAATGTGGTGCATGGAATATGACCTCTGTGTATTGAGTATGCTCCTCTGATCCTTCTGCTTTTGCCTTCTGCTTTTCTCATTGCATTATTAATATAAATAATGATAATGATTTGCTAATTGCAAACAATATGCAGAAACCTGCTGATGTGGATGTTGGCTCACACCTTTTGTGGGTTCTTGGTTTTCTTCAACCTGTGTTCTATACTATTCATTATTTACATTTTCCTTCCTTCAGTTTCTAGTTTTGAACAGTGGAAGCACCTATTATGGCTGCCTTTAAAACAAAGGAATCAAGCTCATTCTGTGATAAAGGCAAAATTCTACTTTTAATTGTGGTCCTTGGATTAAGGCATAAATTTAGGCCAAAATACTCCCTATAGTTTACACTGGATCTCCAGTGAAGTCAGAGGCAGGCTTCTATGATGATGATCAAGAATGCGTTGTATGACTTCATGAATGAGTGAATGAATAATGACGGGGCCTTGTTACATATTGCAGTCTGAACTTTTCAAATATTAATTGGTGTTAGTGCTAGTGATTTGGAACAATCACACCTTAAGGTTAAAAACTTTCTCTGACTGTCCCTGACCTGCACAGCTGTGACTTGCCATTAGAGGGCTGGTGAACTGAGGCCAGAGTAGGAGATATAGCTGTGAGTTGCCACTAAAGGACAGGCTTCTCTATCTCTGCTCTAGGTGGGACAGTTGGAGAGATGGGTTAGAAGGGCAGGATCATGAATCTCGAAGGCAGAGGGTTAATGGGATGAGAGTGGGTAAAGAAATGGGAGCTGGAAAGGAAATGGAGATGGGGGATGGGTGGTGAAATGAAGCCAGCCAGCTACTGAAGGACAAAATAAGAAGTAGGGGGGTGGGGAGGGGGGGAATTTTAAAAAGAAATAAAGAGGAAGTAAATTGGGATTGGGATTAGCATTGGAGCGTGGAGGGTGCTGATCATCTTTCCTGGGATGGCTGGAAGGTGGGTGTGGTGAGGGAAGGCACTTTTGCGGAGGCACTGCTTCTGTACCAGGAAGGAAGCCTCAGCTCATGGGGACCCAATTTTGCCCCCTACTTTGTCCCCCCCATTGCACCACACACCCAGATCCATCCATGCCCTGCAACTTGCTTAGCTGGCATGTGCTCTGCAGGCTGTTTGCATGGGGTAGCAGCCATTGGGGTGGGAAGGTCATACCCTGGGGTAAGTCAGGGATTTGGCTTGGTGCTAGAACCCTCTCCACCCTGCAACCCAGGCAGTAGAATTCAGGGGGTGGAAAGTTTGTCCACACAGAAACAGGGGTGTGTGGAAAGGAACACTGCATCCTGGGATGCTGGAGGACTGCAATTTAGGCAGCTCATCTGTGGGCAGTAGCCACGTATTAAAGGAACATAAGCTGGTTAACATGGATCAGAGAGAAATCTGACCTCGAGTGGTATAATTTTAAGTCACTTAAAATGTGTTTAAAGCTAGTTTCAGGTGTTATTGTGTGGACAATACAGGGTTTAAGAGGCCCAGGAGCTGCCTAAAAATCATGTGTAACAAGACCCACAGATACTTTGATATCTGAGGAAGAGCTAGAAGGCCTGACCACTCTGGCCATGTTCTTTCTCACCTACAGCCTACCCACAATTCACTGTCATGTAAACAAGCTGGATCAAAGACTTTCCTGGGCCAGGGACTTCTGCAGGAAAAATGCAGTGCTGGTTCAGACAGGCCTTTTACTCCAAATGGAGTTCACAATTAGAAGCTTCATTCCTGTTTCCCAGTCCATTGTCCCTAGCTATGTTATACTCAGAGTGATAATGAATCAGGCCCAGTGCATGTGTCTGAACATGGGTGGAGAGGAGAGGGAAGCTCTAGGAGGAAGAGGAATATATAATGGACTGCAGAAAAATATGAATATTTTAGAACATTATTTATTTATTAGTTTTTCAAAAGCCTTTGAAAAACAGAGAGCATAAATCACAGAAATCACCCAAAGAACCAATAAAGAGTTTATTTACAAATTTCAAAATTCACAAGAGCTTTGGAGAAGTGAAGGAAATATGAACTTTTCATACACAAAATATCAGCCTGAATGACTACTAGTGAAGTCTGACTTACTGTTAGTAGGGAACCTGTGAAAAATGTCTTGGTATGCTGGGATTCCAATATGAAAGGTAGCTTTTTCTTCCTTTTCTATTTCCTCTGCCAATGTGTGCCCTTCTCTTGACCCATTTGCCTTCTTATTCTGCCCCTTTTCTGTTTTATTCCTTTTGTTTTTCCTTTCACTTTTCCCCCTTCTTCCATTTCCCTCCTCTATTCTCTTCTTTTTCCTCTTTCCTTCTTCCTCTGCTTGCTGTAAAGTCAAGAAGACATAAGCTGGCAGGAACCGAAGACAGGAAAGAGAAGGATATAAGAACAATTGGTCCATTAATAAAGGTAGTAAAGACCTGTTCTCGGGGGTATAGGCAGGACACAGAGTTATGTGTTCCCCACGTACTCTTATGATGACATAATAGTTAGAGCACTCACCTAGGAATTGTGAGATCTAGGTTCAATGTCTTGCTTAGCTTGAGAAGATTTAAGCCCTCACCTTCCACATTCCAGCAGGCTGCCTTAACCACCAGTCTATAGCAAGGCTGTCAAAGATATGGCCTGTACAGCCCTATAATCCATCCCTCAGTGCTGCCTGTAGGGCTCTGAGTGGACCCACATGCAGTGCATGGGGCTGGTCCATGGGGTATAGTGCATGTGGTGGCCATGACTGGTCTACAGGCCCAATATAACTCTGCACCATTCATCTGGCACTACAGCATTCATCTGGTCTGTGGGGTTTGATGAGTTTGAAACCCTTGGTCTATAGGACAAGCTGGGTGATGGTATTATGTATTCTCCACTCCTTTAGTTGAAGGATTGGCTTTTGCAGAATTGAGTGTAAATGTTATTGGGCCACATAGCACAAGCAAAAAAGGGCTTGACTCTAGCACTGATGAGAGCACTTTGCTGTGGTAAAGGGAGTCCTGGGAGAGTCTGTGTAATATATATTAAAGTGTTACTTGTTAAAATGGATAAAAATGGTGGGAGCTAGATTCATAACCAGAACTCCCTCATCCCAGGAGAGTTAGGCTCTCTCTTACTTTCTCACTCTCTATCTGGCCTTATGAATCCTACATCACTTTCTGCATATTGTACCAGCTTCAACAGAAGAAGCACATAGCATATAGCCTGTAGGTTGGTGATTAGGATACAACAGACCCCCGATTTATGCAATTCTGACTTAAGCATGTCTCGTGTTTGCGCAATTTTTTTATTAGGGTCCAGACTGGAAAATGCCCCTCGAGATGCACATCATTCGTGTATATATGCGAACGCTCGCAAGAGTCACATATATACATGAACACTTCACAAGATTTGGAGGCAGAACCAAGTGGAGCTGTGCCACCATTGTGCTGCCATTGTGCCGCTATTGTGGTAGCAGCATCTCAAGATTCATAGGTGAGACGCTAGACGCGCATCCTAAAGGCGATTCCACTGAGAAAAGGGGGAAAAAAGCTATGATTAAGGTATGTCTGGGGTATGCAACCCCTCACTATTCTATTATTTCCTATGGGGAAAGTCATCCCGACTTACGCGAATTTGACTTACACAAAATTCCCCCAGAATGCAATACGTGTAAATCGGGGGTCTACTGCTGTCTTGTGGGGAAGGAAGATGTGAATTTGAACTCTCTCCGGATGAAAAGGACCTAGAATCCAGGCCTTTCTAAGTACAAGGCTATTTAATTAACAACAAAACAAAACAAAAAACAAAACTCTCTGCCCCTCTCCCCCAAAACAGCAAGAAGATAAACGACCTCTCCTTCTTTAATTGTTTCAACAGGAATAAAGTGAGGAAGTTGTCCATACCCAATCTCACAGAGGAGCCTAACTCAGGCCTTTAGGTAGTCCAGGAAAGAGGAGGAATTTCAGACTTGCTGTTCAGTGTCTCCTTTTAGCCTACCTTTGACATTCCTCCCACCTCCAGCCAGCATGCTGTCTAATGAATACCATACTAAGGCATCTATCTCTCCTGAAGCATTGTATAGTGAACTTCAAGTATGCCTATACTGATAGATTTAGGTCAACTTTGAGGTCACCAAAACTTGCCTGATCTATCTTAGCCTTCTCTTGCCCCCTGTTATACCGAATAGACTTACACCAGTGGCTGGGAACTTTTTCAGATCATAGACAGAATGACCCAGCTCTGGTCAGAATTGAGTGAGTGCTAGGACCCATCCACTCCTGCTGCTTCTCCCCATCATAGCATGGAAAAAGTCCCTGTGCCCCTTCTCCCTGCCCCAGCTTGGGAGAAATTCCTGCTGCAACTGCTTTTCTCAACTGTGACATGGGAGAAGCCCCAGTGCCAGTGAAGCCCCACATCTGCGGGCTGGATCCAATGGCTCTGTAGGTTGCTGTCCCCTACATTATTTGAACAGAGCTCTCATTTGCAAAGTGGAACTCTCCTAGGAACCAATGTACAGAAAACTTGTCTTTCCTTCCAGCCTTGTGAAAAATACTCTACTTATGAAAAGTATGGGCAGGAAGTGAGTTGCAGAAGGACTGGAAGTCAGGAATAGGGAATTGTGGGATTAGTGCTGGCAGACATCCTGTTTGAGGTCTGCACCCTGTGTAAATTCCCAAACCACTGCAGGAAGAAACATGCAAGGAGATGGATGGGGGATGTTGACTTTCCATTCTGGAGTTCTGCAATGCTTCAAAGATTGACTGGATTGCTGTCAGTCTAGATGGCTTACAGTCTAGATGGCTGATGGATGTGGGTTTTTGGGTGACCTTCTGGCTGAGTGACCTAGTCCTATAGACATAACCCCAGAAGTCTAAGTCAGAATTGTGAATTCCACTCCCAGAGCTAGGGCACCCAAGGCTCAGACGTGGCAACACTGAGTGTCACCAGGCCTAAGACCTTTTGTTGATCCATGCCTTAGTCTTTCTGTGCCTGAACTGTAAAATTGAGTATTGTAGCACTTCCCTACTTCAGAGGGGTGATATAAAGAATATTCCAGTACAAATTTGAGAAGTCCTCAGATACTACAGTAACTGGGCAAATATTAGCATCATAAACAGATAAATAGATACCTTGTAAATAGATGCAACTTGACAAATCTTTTAATAGTGGACAAAAACACTTAAGGTTTTTCAAGCAGTGTATTTTCAAATACTTTATACAAACTACTACAAAATACAACACATTTCCCAACATTTTATTTTTATGTGAACTCCTAGGACTGTAAATCTTGACATACCATCAGAATATTTTTTGAGCTTCATTTCCTTTTCAGCTGCAATTTGGAAGATTAAACATTGTCTAGTAGCAATAGATCATCCAGTTATTAATAATAATACAGAAGAACTGGGTAAATGATTTCCAGCATTCAGTTACCAGTTTTAAAGTTTTATAGTTCCTGAACAGAAATACTGAAAATTGAAACTTGATTAAGTATCAGCCTATTCTTTGAAGCACAGACAACATACCTTATTTGTTTTCCCTTTTCATACAACCACATTTTCAGAGTAACTGATTAGTGTAAAATGGATTTTGTGTATGTGATTGAGAATTCACTTCAGAGAATGAAAAGCAAAGTGCATTATAATCAGGGAAGAGCAGTTAACAAAGTGCTTCTTGCCTCAAGAACTACTTTTCAATATCCTCACCTGACTTATCTCTAACATTCTGTTATCAGTAGCATCAGTGGGAAACACACATCTTATTGCTAGGAGAGAAGAAGAAATATAGTAATAGGAAAAAACATCTCTTAGTTAGGAAATGAGTCCATGCATTTAAAATGGACTGTAAAGCTTTTTGTTATAATAGATATTAAAACATCATTACTGTGTGAGATCCTGGTTCTACTGAAATCAGTGATAAAACTCCCAATGTTAAAACACTATTTAAATATGTGCCTAAGCATGTAAATGGTCCTACTGGCTCAAATGTGTTTAACTACCTCCTGAATCAGGACCTATATCTACCCAGAGACTGGGTGTGTCTACACGTGCGTTTACACCAACTTACATTTATTGTGTAGTAAGTTACTGCATAGTAAACAGAAATAGGCTAGCAGCTATGCGTGGAGGCATTAAAGTACATTAATGTTGTATGTGGATTGACTTGGGACTAAAGTTAGTCCCAAGTCAGTACATGCACACAGTGTTATTGCGCAGTAAGGCATCTACACATGCATTACAGTGCAGTAACTAATAGGGCTGTGTGAAGCTTCAGGTGCTGTTTCGATTTGGCCTGATTCAGCAGCTGAATCTCCAAACTGAATCAGGAGACCAATAAAAAGGTCCAAATTGATTCAAAGCTCTCCGAATCAATTCAGAAAAAATTGGGGGGACCCCTGCCAGACTCCATCTCCTGACTGCTCCCCCAGCACCCCTGAGTGCCCCTGACCCCTGCCTGCTCTCCTTGCCAGGTCAATGGTTGCCTTGCTCGGCCCCAGGTCCCAGTTCTTAAAAAAAAAAAAAAAAAAAAAAGGCCTCACACTTACCAGCTCTTGCCTGGCCGGGAGTGGGGAAGTGATCCCTGCTGCCCCCCACTGCCCTGCACTGTGTGGGGGGGCTCTGCCATGAGCCCTCCCGCCTCCCCATGGCTACGCTGCCTGGCCCCAGCTCCCAGTTTAAAAAAAAAAACCCAAACCCTGCACTCACCGGCCACTGTAGCAGCCATTGGGGTCTCTGGGGGCTCATGTCACAGCCCCACATGCAGCATAGGCAGCAGGGATTGCCCCCTCCACACCACCTGGCAGCAGATGGGGCTTTTCTTTTTCTATTTTTTTATAAAAACAGGGATGCTGGGGCTGGGAGAGTGGGCAGGGGATGTGGGCTCATGACAGAGCCCCCCATGCAGCATGGGGCAGTGGGGGGTAGCAGGGATCACCCCTCTGCCTGGCAGCAGCTGGTGAGTATGGGGCTTTTTTTTTTTTAAAGAGCCAGGAGGCTGGGGCCAGGCGGGGCAGCCATTGACAGAACTGGGAGAGTGGGTGGGGAATGGGGCCTGTTTGATTTGGAGATTTGGTCGATTCAGCAGGGGCCAAATATCTGAATCAGATTCAGCTGAATAGATTCTAGACGGTGATTCAAATCACCAAATCGAATCACTGTCCCCTGAAACAGCCAAATCCGAAGCGAATACTAGCTGCTTTGCACAGGCCTAGTAACTAATCGGGCATGAATTTGTTACTTATATGATGCAGGTATTAAATTTACGATCAACTCGGCGTAAGTCACCATATTTACTGTGTAGTACAGGAGTGCATGTGTAGACACGTGCCTGGACTGCACAGTAATTTTGGTTACTGCATAGCAAATAGCAACATGTAGCATGCCCACTGAGTTCAGGGCTTTATTTCTCTTACATGGATTGATTAAAAACAATCTGAAAATGGGTGTACTTGTGATACCATCATGGAAAGGAGATACATGCCAAGACCAGAAAAAAAGGTTTTGTATTTCAAATGAGGGAGGAGCTGGTTTGCAAATATTTTCTTTCTGGATGCAATTTATTTCTAATTTGTTTGTTATCACTTGCTCTGTTGGATGTTCTAATTACTATTGATTATTAGCTTTTAAAATAATTTTGATAGAACACTAGCAAATATTACAAGCAATAATCCAGCACTGACCAGACTAATGGATTTAAAAAGTAGGGAGTACTACTTCCTCTAGCTTAGTGATTCTGATGATTAGTATTTATTCACTACCCTGAGGTCTAGTAGTCCTTTAATAGATATGTACAGAGTGTCCATAACTCTCAAATGTCCTTCATTTTGGCTTATGGCATTCATGATAGTTTCAAAGTTGCCTTTATTTTACACAAATATTCCAGACAGAATATTTATGTATAATACGTGTGTGTTACTTTACAAATGTGGTGCCTGATGACTTTTAGAATTTAAAATTATTTAGGAATAATAATAAACTAGAGGATTCTTTGAATTAATTATTTGAATTAAAGAAAGAATTCCATAAAAATATGCTTGCCTGAATATTTATTTATTTCTCTCATTTTGTTTCCCTGAATTCCTCATTTGAATCCTTGTAGGTTTTGAAGCTGGAGTCTAGCAGAAGCTCCTGAGACTTGTTAGCCCTGTAAAGACTCTTTATTGTAGCTTTCTGAACATCCTGTAGCCCAAGAAGTGGGTGAAAGGACTATTGTCTCCTACAAGGTGATCTGTCCCCAGATTGCAAATCACACTAGGTGAATCTGAGATGCATCTACTCATCACTTTGCTGTCTAGGCTGATTGACTTCTTTCCAAGGATCTGGGCTTTCCTGGGAAGAAAACATTGGGCTCTGTCCCACCCAGCTACCACTCCACTCCTTGATCTAACTGCTACTGCAGTCAGTGTCTGAGCTCTTCTTCCCCCTTTAAGTTTGTGCTTCCTACTCTTACCAATGTGGGTGGAGCTCTGGGATGTGTGTCATGGTGGATAGGTTCACACAGTAGGGGCCTGGAGAGGAACCCACATGTTGGTAAAAGGCATGGGGGAGCCTGAGTGGCAGTGGGGAACCCCACTTTCTGGAGGGTGGGAGTGAGGGTACTCTTATTTTTTTTCCAGTGACTTGAAAATCATCTACTTACTGTTTCCCTACCTCTCACTGGGTGTTCTTTCAACACAGACTACATATTTTGTCCTGCTACCAGTGACTATTCCAAATCTGTGTTTTGTAACACATCTTGCCTTTTGCCCATGTTTATAGTACTCAGGTAACTATTGAGCACCTAGATATAAATTAGTGCAATATAACTGCCTACACAGATTTGTAGTTTTCGAAACTTAGAATTTTTGGGAGGTTTTTAACAGTTTTCCTGGATTATTTGTTTTCTTTTTTCTTTTTTTCACCCATTTTCTGCACTGGAACATTGGGAAGCAAGGGGGAAAATCTAGCAACTGAAAAAACAAAGATTGAATATCAAACATTTTAATTTTTCTGTTAGGAGACACAACTATATAATTTTTACTCAAGTGTATAACTTTTGTCCAAAAAATTAATCTTTTGAAAGCTTTTACATATCTTTTGAGAGAAATCATTTTTATTTAAAAAGCCCCAACAAAGCTCCACATAATATAGACAACATATTTTGACCATTTCCAGTTAAACTGTTTGACATCTTTTATTGCTGGACTTTTATTTTTAGATATGTCTCAAATAGCAAATTCAGAGCGACAACTTTTAGACTTTTCTGAAGAATAAAATACAGAAACAAGTAAAGGAAAGAGGAATAAAAGAGGAACCCCCCCACTCCCCACAAAAAGCCCCTTTGCAACTTTGTTTTGAGATTTGGTTGAATAAAGCAAGTGAAAGAATTCTTACACAGTCTTTCAAACTGCCTTCTAAAATCTTCAGAGAAATAGATAGGATAAAACATGATAAATACCATTCTCACACGTTTACTTATTTGTGAATGTTCTCCACACAGAAAAGTAATGATACCCTTTCATTGACATCATCCAAGTGATAATATCCTTTTGTCTATGTCATTGGAGTAATAATAACCTTTCAACTACTCCACTGAACAACACTTTTTGTCATTCTACAACAAGTAAAAAGACTACCTTTTAAAAAACAAAATGCATAGGGTCAAATATGCTTCGGTTTACACCAATGTCAATCTAGAATAATGCTGCTAAAAGCAATGATATTAAATTGATTTTGACTTTAAAATGGGAGCAGAAGTTGGTTCACAGTGGGTGCATCTACACATTCATTAACTCACCGTAAATACTGCACATTTAGTTAGGTACTGTACTTCCTTAGTGAAGTACTAACTGAATGCGCAGTAGCTAGAGTTACTGCACAGTAGTGCCAACACATTGTTATTTAGTGATGCTTACTGTGCATTAGCTTAATAACATTATGCAGAGGCTATTAGCACAGTTTTTGCTGTGACACACTACTGTACAGTGTTATTAGGCTAATGTGCAGTAAGTGTCTCATGTAGATGTGTGTAGTGTCTAAGAGGACACAAGTACTGGAACTCTAGAACCACTTATTTGCTAATTTGTTCTGGAAGTCGTGCACCAAAATAGTGGCTGTGTTGTCATAATCTACATGCTAATGATCTGTACTTGACAAGTGTTTTGCCATTCTATACATTATTAGGGAGAAGAGAAAGGAGCAGAGACATGCTTTGGCCTTACTAGTACTTGTTCTACATTTAATTACACAGTGACATCATTCAACAGGTTAGCCTAGAGCAGAGCTTTCCAAACTTTTCATGTTGGTGACACACTTTTTAGACATGCATCATTTCATGACACAGTAATTCAGTTCCGGGGGAGGGGCCAAGGGAAGCAGACGCGAGTAAGGGAGCTCCGCGGTGCCCTTCCGCAAAATTTTCTGCATTTCACACGACACACCTACACACTGCCGCCGACACACTAATGTGTCGCGGCACACAGTTTGGAAAGCTCTGTCCTAGAGACATCACTATTGCTCAGACAGGCCAGAAACAAACCGCTAAGAACTTACAAAGAAAAATATTACGGTTAGGCAATCATTACTGAGCTCTCCACTCTGTGATTCAACCTTACGTTTACATGCAAATTCCGTTTAATATGAGTCAGTAGAGGATTGCGAGAAACTTCATAATGAACATTTAAAATTTCTTCTTTCAAATAATTACTTTAATTACCTAACATAACATAGATTTATTATAATAAGATTATATGCATTCATTAAAGTACTCTGACTCGATTGCTTCCTATCGAAATGAATTATCACTTATGTGAAATACATTGTGATGCTGATCTCTTTATTAAGCCAATATCTCTTAAAACTAAAGACAGTGGCAAGTTGTACAGGATGTTAACTGTGTGTCTGTTTATTGAACTTGATATATACTTCATTTTAGCTTTTAATTTTGTTAGGTAAAAATAAAAAGATCAAAGAAATTTCCTGCCTGAGAGGGGAAAGTGAACTGCATATTAACTTTCTCGTGTTACCAGTGAGATTTCTTGCAACCAATAGAGTAACTGCATTGCAGAGGAATTAATCTCAGGAACTAGACTTTCAGGAAAGCTGCAGTGATTAGCTATAGTTTCTTTTAGAACATACTTCCCTTCATTGCAAGCAGTGGAAATGGTCTGTTAAAAGTGTTTCTGTTCTACTTTTACTCCTTGGTATAGGCCCTTTCTAGAGATGCATATGAGAGCACATAAAACACCCTTTTGAATGTAGCGATAAAGATTTTAAAAGCTGTTGCAAATTAAGTTGTTTTTCTTCTCCCCTTAAAGAAGAGGTAACAGAGTGTTACAGGTAATTAGAAAGTCCAAGGTTTGTTACATATCTATTTAGGACATACATTTCCAGAAAAAAAATCAATGCCATCAATAGATTGTCAAGATGGCGTCTTCATATGTAATTGTGCTATTTTAGGCCAGATTCTAATACTCTTGCCCATGCTGTAAAGAATTAATTTGAACTTATTTCTACATTGTATTAGTTTCTGTTCCACACTTGATTAATAGAGAATATTCTTCATATATCTGGGGAGCTAACTCTGTTTCCATTTAGGTTTTGCAGGTTGCTCTTCAAATATGCCAGCAAGGCCCTGATCCTGCAAACACTTGAGTATGTGTTTAATTTGTAGTCACAGGAGTAGCCCCTTTGAGTGTATCCCCACGAGTGGGACTGTACATTCCCAAGGACAGGTACCAGTGGCACATATTTGTGCCACTGCTAGTTGTCCTTGGGGAATGCCCCTGCATGCATGCTCTGGTGCATGGCAAGTTGCCTCGCGTGAGGTAGGGGAGGCTGCGGCCAGCATCTGAGCTGGCCCCAGTAGCCTTACCTATGGTTGTGGGGGCCCCCAAGAGCGCCAGCAGTGGTGATCCAGGTGCCTGAAGCTTAGCTGGCAGCTGGAGTGTGCTTGGCTGGCTACGTTGGGTGGTATACACTGCTGCCATGTGTGCCACCTCAGTTTTTATTGGCATGGGTGTTTTTGACATTGGGATCTCTCCATGTCAAAAAATCTGCCATGCTGCAAAGTAGCAGTGCAACAAACATCTGCATGCTTAGTGTGTGCAGTCTGCAGTGCCACAGGCAGGTCTGTAGCACTGCAAAATGGAAGTATCCACTCAAGGGGACACACCCTTTGAGTACAGTTACTCACTTACTAAGTATAAGCATTTGTAGGGTGAAGGCTTTACCTGGTATTAAGACAGCTCTTTTAGCTGCCTCCAAATGCTTCAAGCAACCCCTTTATTGAGCAAACTAGACCTGCCAGGCTGCAAAGGAAGCCCAAAATAAAAACAGAAATGTCGGCACATTTTTCCAGGAGCACTAACTTTTCCCATTTAAGTTTTAAGTGAAAAAGAGAAGGAAGGAGAAAAGTCATTGCAGCCCCTGTTATACTCCCTGTTAAACCCATCAACAGGGCAAAATGTGGTATGCACATGGCCATCAGCAGAGTTAAGAAAAGAAGTGAGCCTCTTAAAACTAGACCAAATAGGGGAGCACAGTTACCAAAATGATTGCCTTTAGATATACATGCATTCACTATTTCTGCGGCTGCAAAAAAGGGCAATGGGTAAGAGAGGAGAGCCTTGGCTAAGAGGCACAAATTCACTAGGGTTTGCAAGAATGATGGCAGGTTGTCAGTAACAACTTCCTTTGTCTCTTCACCCCAAGTAAGAAATGCAGTCACTGCAAAGGCTGTTTTGAAGACACAAGCAAAAAAGTGAGTCCAATTTAACATGCAGTTAAATTCCCCTGGGTTTTTCATGTTCCCTTCAAGGGTGGGGAGAAATATTTGTGAAGTATAACTGAAAATGATCACCCCAATTGAGACCAGGAAATTCTCAAACTCAATGGAGAATCTAAATCTTGTCCAGGACCACTGGTGTATTTGTGTCAGACAGTAAGTTATCACGACAAAAATGATAATGAAATGGACTAAGGAGCAAAGCTGGCTAAGCTTAGAAATGATTTTGAGAGTTTTGATAAATACACAAGGCAGCAATGTTACAAATGCAATTACAGACCAAGTTTTCTCAGTCATTGGTACATGTGGAAAACTATGTGACAGCAAGTTCCCACTAACAACCAGATACAAAATGCATGTCATGATCAGTTCCATCACCTGGGTCACACTGACAACTATGCCACCTAGTCTGGGAAACAGCTTTTTGCAGCAGGCATTAGCAATGTCTTCATATGTGTCTCTCACTCTTACGAGCTGCCCATCTTCATTTTCTTCATACAGGCAGGCGATTAGAATTTTGCCAGTATAACAGCAGAACATTGCAGTCAGGATAATAAGAAACAGGCCACTGTAACCACTGTGGAGAAGAGCATATGGCAATCCTAGGACAAAAATTCCCTACAGAGGAAAAGAAAAAAAAGGGGCAAAAACCATAAAGCAAAATGGTTACTGGAAGCAATACTTTCAAATCATATCCATTGAGCATTACCTTCTCCTAACTGCATGGTGGAAGCATTGTTACATTAGTTAATCTAAGTAAATAACAATTGCAAAAAAAATGTTTATGATAAATGAAGTTATTAGCCAAAATAACTGCTAACACTGACACACACATAGATAAGCTAAGGAAGAGGAAATGCAAGTGATAGAGACAAGTTTCTAGTTAATATTTAACGCTGATGTGATTAGAAGCATATTTTAAAAGGCTCATAGGCAGTTACTCAGTCAACATGCATATTAATGGAGCAGGTTCAATAATAATAAAATCAAACAGCTGTATCATTGCCTAGATAAGTTTCATCCAAACAAAAAGAGCACTATTGGCAGATTCAATGACACATCTCTCTGGTCTAAAAATGCTATGGGGTCATAGCTAATAGTCATCTGGAAATAAAATGCCATTAAAGTCTGATTGTGTTACCTCTGCAGCTGTCTGTATACCTCATGGGGAATTGGCTGTTGTCTCCATTGTTAAGTGATCACCCTCATAGTTGAGAGATTAGAATGTTTGGCTCTATTTAGCGGCTTAAAAATATACATCGAGTCTCCTTACTTATTTTTCTCTCAATAGTTCCTCTCAGGAATTGGATTATATTAATTTTATCCAGTACAAAGCCCCACACTTCATGTACACTTCCTTCTTCTTAAGATGTGCTGCTATTGTAATGTACATCAATACAAAACTATCAAACTCTTGAACAATAGTTAGTCATAATAAAGATTCAATTTAAGATAAACAGCCTTCCTGACATTTCCTTTTTATGTTATAATGTTGAGAATAAAGGCTGTACTTTAATCATCCTCTCTATGAGTATAACTTTTGATGGTGATTAAAATACAGTATAAGGGAAACAACATACAGTTCACTTTCTCTCTGCACAAATGATTACATTAATATGCCTGGCAGCCTTGGTGGTGAGAGTAAAATACCAGTTTAAGTAGCCTTTAACTGGACATAGTGGCCCAAACCCTGAGATGCTTGGGAAGGATTACAATTCTATTAATGGGATATAGCAAAAGAGACACAAATTACAAATGTATAAATGAAGGCCTCGATCCTACAAATCCTTAAACATGTGCTTCACTTGTCTCATAGGAGTCATTTCACTGGGCACAACTATTCACAGGATGAGGCCCTTAATTTATCATTTTCAAAAGTAAAAGTGGCAGAATCTGCTCTCATAAATGGCAGTTCTTACATTTTTGTTAGGTCTGATTCTGCCTTTCTCTCATTGTGTAGTGTATCTTATTGATTGTGCAGCTCCACTGATTTTTGAGGAGCTATTTACAGGATCTGGCACTACCCAAAATAACAGTTATATAATGAAGCTTTTAGTTTTCACTCAGGTCAACCACTGTTGACTTCAGTGGGAATTTTAGAAACTACAGGATTGCATCCATCTTGAGCATGTAGATAGCCAGTGTACAAACGATACATTATTTGTACAGAAAAAGTAGCAAAGAGATAGTTTATAAAGGCCTAGACGTCAGTTCCCACCTTCAACTAGCCCAGGTGTCATCTCTTACTTGGGAAAAATTCCCCATAAATATCAGCAATGATACCACATGATTCTTCAAATCTTTCTTTTAAATTCTCCTTTCCCATGATGCCTAGAAAAAAGCTTGACAAGGGTTAGGTGTGACATCTGAAAATTGTGTTGAAGGTGTTTGCTGAACACTGTGAAGATTACACCAGGCGTTTCTTGTCATCTGTTCACATATTGTAAGCTGTATGTCACCGCTAAGAGCCTAATTAAAGTTAAAGAATAGTGAGGCCTTGTATGTAGTGAGGTCTAGTAAATTTAGCAAGGCCTTGTAGAAGTAGTAGTAAGCCTTGTGGCACAGTTAAAATTAACCTTATCAGAAGAATTCAAATGCTTGTACTGCTATTGGTCAGTCCTAAGAAGAGTTATAGTGGGAGAATCTGTATGGCTGTAAGTTATCAGCATAGCTCAGAAGTTATAAATTGGCTAGTGCATCCAGAAATCATTAGAAGGAAGATGCAGTGGTATAAGAGCAGCTACTGATTTAAAATTAGCTGCAGACCTGGATTCTTTGGCTAGTGAATCTTGAGGAGCCCAAGGACTGAATACCAGGGTCCTTCCTGGTACCCCTTGGACAGCGCTGATCGGGGATGCCTGACTTCGCTGAGCTTTGCAGAAGAGGAATTTGTCATATATCAGGCATCAGAGGAGACTGCCGATAAGTTGCTGATGCGAATTATTATTGTACTCTTATTACATTATGCGTAGTTGTGTGTTTGTTAAGTCAATAAACTTTTCTTACTTTTTTACCCCAACCACTCTTTCAATCCCGAACCCTCCGCTGGTGGCTGGGACATAAATTGGCATCATGAACAGGATTGAGAGACTCTGGTCCAGACAGAAAAGTCGGAATGGAGGGAGTTAGGTGGGCCCCTTGGTGTCTTTGCTTAAGGACGTGAAAGGGACGGAGAATCCTGGGTGGGATTACGATAGATTGAGGCCTGCCTGGAGTCACCCAGGAACCATACCTGATCACTGGGCTAGGTTTGCTGCTGCTGCCTGGGGTAAGCCCAAGAAGGGGTGCCTGTTACGGCTGCTGGCCATGTGCCTGCAGTTAGGGGCTGAAGAGAATGCCCAGCTCCAGGAAAAGGTCACTCGGCTGAGTAAGGAGCTGGAGGACATGAGAGATTCCAGCAGTGTGGCATGTGAGGCTGCATGAGCTGCCCAGAGTCACTTGGAGACATTAGAATGGAGGGAAGGAAAAATTATGATCGTGCGTGTGGCCGCTTCCCTCCAGAAGAGGGCACAGTTAGCACAGGCTGTGGAGCCACCTTCGAGAAAGTGTGACAGTGTCTGTATGGAGGGAAACTGGGAACTGAGGTCTGGGAAGATCAAGGGGAGGGAACAGATGGAGGGCCTAGTTCTGACCCGCCCCCATATGTCCCCGCCCGGAGGGAGGAACCTAGCCAGGCCTTCCCCATGGTGGTAACTTGCTCAGGGCCACAAGGAGAGAATCCCCGAGCAGAGCTTCATTCCTTTACCTGTGCGGAGATTTGAGATATACAGGAGCAGCAAAGTCCAAGCCAGGAGAGCCAGTGATAGACTGGCTAGTTCGAATGTATAGTGAAGGAGCCTCTGCAATTTCAGTAAGTTGAGCAGAAGCCGCTCAACTAGTCCTAGATTCATAGATTCATAGATGTTAGTGTTGGAAGAGACCTCAATAGATCATCGAGTCCGACCCCCTGCATAGGCAGGAAAGAGGGCTGGGGCTAGATGACCCCAGCTAGATACCTATCTAACCTCCTCTTGAAGACCCCCAGGGTAGGGGAGAGCACCAACTCCCTTGG
>NW_005842402.1:96001-127645 GCF_000455745.1 Alligator sinensis | reverse complement strand
AAGAAGTTCTTCCTAATGTCCAGTCTAAATCTGCTCTCTGCTAGCTTGTGGCCATTATTTCTTGTAACCCCCGGGGGCGCCTTGGTGAATAAATACTCACCAATTCCCTTCTGTGCCCCTGTGATGAACTTATAGGCAGCCACAAGGTCGCCTTTCAACCCTCTCTTGAGGAGGGTGAAGAGGTTCAGGTGCCCCAGTCTCTCCTCATAGGGCTTGATCTGCAAGCCCTTAACCATACAAGTGGCCCTTCTCTGGACCCTCTCCAGGTTATCCGCATCCCTCTTAAAGTGCGGCACCCAAAATTGCATGCAGTATTCCAACTGCGGTCTGACCAGTGCCCGATAGAGGGAAAGTATCACCTCCTTGGATCTGTTCATCATGCATCTGCTGATGCACGATAAAGTGCCATTAGCTTTTCTGATGGCTTCGTCACACTGCCGACTCATGTTCATCTTGGAGTCCACTAGGACTCCAAGATCCCTTCCCACTTCCGTGCCACCCAGCAGGTCATTTCCTAGGCAGTAGGTGTGCTGCCATTTTTCCTCCCTAAGTGCAGCACTTTGCATTTCTCCTTTCCCCAAGCTCCAGTTGAATCAGTTTGCACGAGGTGATGAAAATGTTACTTTGTTTTCTGCTGCACTGCAGGCAACTGCGGCCAGTTCTGGTAATATGGAAGAGCTTAACCCTGTCCCTTGGGCATGGGCCAATTTAGAGGAGGCTGTCTGTTGCTTGTAGCAGTTAGCACTAACTGAAATCATTTGTGCAACAGTTTGGATTCGCACGCCAGATGCAGAAGTCATGACAGCACCGTTGTGGAGGAGGTTTTGCCGATGAGCACCAACAGAGTGCACCTCAGCCCTGTTGGCCTTGGAGCCAGAGGCAGTGAATCACACGGTAAGAAATGCGATCCGGTGATTAGTGCAGCTTTTACCCATTTTGCAGAAGCCAGGGCTTGCCAAACCAATGAAAACCACCAAGGCCATGGCGGTGGCCTCAGCAAAAGACAAACCCCCTGACCACCCTGAATTGTTGGGAAAAGCCGGGAAAGGCCGGCCCAAGACTCCACAAGCAAGAATGTGGAAAGACTTGTTAGCTGCCAGTTTCAATAAGGTGCAAATTGATGGACTGCCCACCAATGTTTTGCGAAGGGGCAAGCCCAAAAATGGAGCCTTCTTCGCCACTGGCAGAGTCACCGGAGGGATTCTCTGCCCTGATGGCAGAACTGTTGACATTTTCCCAAGCACATGCAAGGCCGCCAGACTTTACCCCCCCCGCCCCCCACCGATCACGTGGTCTAGGGAGCCTGGCTGGCCTGACCCCCAAAGAAAGGGGTCACAATGCAGGCAGTCATGGGCTGGGGACCAGTATCTAAAGTTAATATTAGCCCCTTGGTTCAGATACCCACACAGATTCAATTAGGCAAAAGTGAGAAGTCAGTTGATATGCTATTAGACATGGGTGCCCAGTTTCACATTTTAGATTCCACAGACTGGAAGGGGGAGAAAGGAACCCCTTATCAAGTAATTGGGGTTGGAGGCACTAGACGACCAGGACATCTGGTCTGAGCGACCTTCACGCTACCTAATGGCTCTAAGGTAACAGCAGCAGTAATACTTAAAGGGGGATCAAGATTACTAGGACTTAATGTACTAAGAGGACAGCAGTTTGCCCTTGAGCAAGACAAATGACAGTTTGGGTGGGCAGTGCCTCACCGGGAACCAGAAGAAATGGCTATAGTGGCTGTAACTAGATGTAGCATGATCCCATTAACCCTGCCTCCCATGAAGGGAGTGCACCGGCCCCAGTATTGAACTCCCCCCGAGGCCACCCAACCTATCCACTGTATTATCAGCCAGCAGTTGGAGGACGGGACTATTATCCAAACCCACTCTCCGTATAACAATCCAGTATGGCCAGTGCATAAGCCAAATAGAGGGTGGCAGCTGCCTATTGACTTTTGAGCTTTGAATGCTAATACTGACCCCTTGATGGCTGCCGTCCCGTCACTACCAGCCTTAACAGAAAGCATCCAGTGTTATGGGCCTGCGTGGATGGGATCCATTGATATCAAGAACATGTTTTTTGCTATTCTCATCCATGAGAGTCACTGGCCAGTATTTGCTTTCACGTGGATAGGGCAGCATTATACCTACATTGTGTTGCCCCAGGGGTGGATATAAAACCCCACACTGGCTCACGGGGTTCTAGCTACCGTAGTTCATGAGGTCCAAGAAAAGTACCCTGACGTATGCATGTGGAAGTATATAGATGACATCATGTTGGGCAGTCAAGACAAAGAGGCTGCCACCAAGGCATTTGAATCATTAAAAGAGAAAGTGCATACCTTCAGAGTCACACTGTCTGATCCAAAAGTCCAAGAAGTAGGGCCCCAGTGTGAATTTCTAGTAATAGAATGGCAGAATGGTGGGCCCACAATACCAACTGAAGGATTGCGAAGTATAGTAGAGACCCCAACCCCCACTGATATAAAAGAACTGCAGGATCAATTGGGAGCATTCATTTTTTGGTGTATGCATGTTCCTGAGTTTGTGTATTAGCTTGTCACTTGTACAACCTGTGTAAGAAGAGAATGGGAATGGGGTCCTGAGCATGAGTATGCCTTATGGGCCCTTAAAGAAGCAGTAACTGTCCATGCCTCCCTAGCAGCACGACGTCCAGAAGGAGAGCTTTGGCTCCATATAGGTGTCTCAGAAGGGAGATCACATTGGAGCCTGTGGCAGAAGGAGTCCTCAGAAGCAGAAGGAAAGCCCCTTGGATTTTGGAGCCAAGGCTGGAGAGGGGCAGAAGCAAGGTATATTCTCTTAGAACAAATGTTGTGTGCAGCAGCGGCAGCCCCTGGGAGTCACAGAAGCATTAAGGGGGAAATTGCCCACAGTTATAACTACACTGATACCTATCTTCAGAATGGGTCTGTCAGATCACCAGCTGCACCTGGGGGAAGAGCCCAAGACACCATGGTCCAAAAGTGGATTTATTACATCTTGATCCAGGTCCAACGAGTAACCCCAAAGGGATGCCCTGCATTAGTTGAAAGAGTCACAGGAAGTACAATTAATGTTTATCCTGACCAAACAAGCTGCAGTGAACCTTCACCCATCAAGGAAGCACCTCCTTTCTCACCTGAAATGGAGGCCTCAGCTGATATCGAAGTCTGGTTTACAGACAGGTCTGCTCGAGGTCATGCCTGGAGAGCAGCCACCTTGAGGATTTGAGACGGCAAGCAAGTGGTATTACAAGGCCTCAGAAAAAGCACACAGTTTGCCGAGCTCAAAGTAGTGCTCACCATGGCTGGGTGGGAATTAGTAGAAGGCCCACGTCGTGTAAAGACCATTTATATTTATAGTGACAACTGGATGGTGGTGGAAGGATGTACTAAATGGCTACCCCTATGGAAGAAAGAAAACTTTAAAAGATGAGGACAGGACATTTGGAGCCATGAGGAATGGGAGGCCTTATGGATGTTGGCCCAAGATGAGCTTCCTCTACATTTTCAACATGTTAGTGCAGCGCATGGGAATAAAATGAAAGAAGGCCCGGAAGAAAAGTGGAATAGGTGGGTTGATCAGCTAACAAGGGAAGAGAGTGCTGAAACCTTGTATGTTAAAGAAGAAAATAAAGCAGTTAGTCCATCACTGCTCGATTCCTCCTCCCACTGTACACCTGGAGAACGAGCTGCAGAATGGCTACACCGACAACATGGGCACCCCAGGCGTGATGAAACCACCCGCCTGGCCATGTCTTGGGGCATTCATGTAACTAAAAAAGAAGCACAAGAAATAGTTGACACATGCGTCACCTGCCGAGAAGTAAAGATGTGACTAAAACCTTCCCTGACTGTCCCGTTGTCATTACGTCGGGGAAACGTAGCGTGGCAAGTATGGCAATACGATTTCATAAGCCCTCTCCCTTGAACTTCCTGGAAGCGACAGTACGTGTTTGTAGCTATAGAAGTTATCACAGGAATAACGTTCTCCCGCACCTCAGTGAGAGCTACAGCCCAGGACACTTGTGCAGCACTGGAAACTCTGCTAGCTATGTATCCACCAACCATTGAACTACAGAGCGATGATGGCCCTTACTTCTGTAATCATCTTGTATATGACTGGACCGCGAAACATGGCATGTTATAGATGTATCACATCCCTTACCATCTGCAGCCTAACTGATTGGTAGAGCAAGCCAATGGCATCCTCAAATGCAACTTGCGGTTGGTCCCTGGCCCAGCTCTTAAGGACTGGGACTTGCACCTAGATCGAGCTATGAATTGGGCCAATAACCAACCCCATCTGGGAGGTAGCCCTATGCAACAGGCCTTTGGATTGGGTGGTCCTCATGAGCTAGCAGTAGAGTGACCTAGGGGTGGTCACCCAGGAAAGCTCCAGGCAGGAGATCAGGTGGTAGTGAAGCATCCTAAGGGAGATAAATGGAAGGGGACACTATTGGCAAAAGATATGCATAATACATAGTGGGTATTTAATCAGATTCATATAACGGAAACCAAGCTCCTTGTTGTCTTGTTGCTACAGATTGGATTTATCGACAAATGCGGCCTCAGCCATTCCTAATTGAGCCTGCTACTGAAGACGAGTCCTGTTCTATCACCTGTCTGAATCAGCTAGCACCGTGAAGTGGTGGACTGTTATAACTGTATTCTTCTTACTAATGCCTTATTGTGTTTCCTTGGTAGGGCGTGTCTACTATCCTTCTTATTACCCAGATATTAATGAACTTGCTACTGAAGATCTAAAGGAGTGGCTTGACCCTGAAGAGCATCCCCCAGAAACGCACTCAGATGACATTCACGTGGTCCAGCTGCAGTATCCATATGGTAAGAAACCCACCACCCCAAAGCAAGTGAAATCCTGGTCTCTGAGTAAAAGAAACAGGATAGTTGATTGGCAAGGTGGTAACTGTCAGTGCACCTGTGGCACCAGTTATTATCTTGAGTACATTCCCTACCTGAAGGCTGGAATGGCTAGCTGTGGAAAGGGAGGTAATTGCTGTAACTGTTTGGGAGTTTGTTGTTACATACTTCCTGAAGAAAATCCCATTGAGCTCAACGCCCCTGAGTCTGTGCCCCCTGTAGTGCATTCTTCATCTGTTCAGCCTCTTGAGCCACTGCGTTTATGGGAAAATCTACCCTCTCCCATTTCTATGGCTGACAACACTCTCCAGTGATGGTGTGAAGCCCACCAGGTGGGAGGGCGCGCTACTGGTTGGAACAAAGTTATTACATGGTTTGTGAATCATACCTACACAGAGGCATGGTAGAATGGTACCCACTTTAATACAACCAGAAGGAGGCTATATCTGCAAGTCTCCACCACTTATCTCCATCCTTTTATACTGGTGGGGTTCCTAAAGCAAATTAGTGCTATGATTCTGTCAGGGCAGTGCCGTTTCACCAATCCCGGTACAATATCATCCCCGTGAGTGACACTGGGACTCTTTCACTCTCTGGGAGGTGAAGCATGGTTACAGGCTTGCAAGGAGGGAAGGATAAATGTAATCTGTGAGAGAACGGGGTGCTCACTATTATCTCTGGCTATTCCCCCCTGGGAGGCCCTGACACCACCCATGTATAACTCCACACTCTGGTGGAGATCACAGGTTAAAATCCCAACCCTCCTAAATGCTTCCTTGTTCACTGCTCGAGTGTTGTTTAGACGTCCGAGCTACCTTTCCAAACTGTGCAGCAGTATCCCATGTAGCTGAGGGGTTACTTAGGTGGGAATGGCTGACCGTTTTCCGTTCCATGAATACAATTGGGTCCTGCAATCAAAGAGATGCTCCAGGTTACCTTTGGGATGGATTTAACTCGGCTATGAATGTATGGAACTTAGATAAATCCAAGAAAAATACTGAAGGAGTAGCCAATCTCCGACAGGCAGTAGGGCTGCTCACAAGGGGAGGCATGCTTGAAGGAAAAACTTCAGAGCACACTGATGAATTGCTGACTGATATAAGATTGGAGACAGCCTGTCTTGCCCAGGCCATGATGGACACTGCTTTTAAAGCAGACAAAAATCAAACTTGGAGTACTGCTTGTGCGCAAGTTCAGTAATTACTAAACATGCATTTTTCCCAGGTAATAAACAACGTAAAAATAGGGAATGGCCCCCTGGATTAGAGCATCATAGAATGCCTGCTACATTTAAAGAAAGATACCCCTATCCAAGTACCTGGATTGCCACTTGGGAAGGCTCTGATAAAGGAAAGTGTTCATTCCTGATGCAGGGGGTAAAAGATGCAAACTGGACCACTGCTTATTTGCTTAGCATGGGGCTAGGAGGAGGATGCCTTTGGGACTGGATCTGCATCGCCCCATATGGAAGATAGTTACCCCAGATGACCCTTGGTATGTGGCACAATCCCCCTTAGTTCAAATCTGTAACACCTTGATTGAATTAGGGACCCTTTGGAGAGGATGGCCTCTCAGCCCACCTAACATGACCTGCGTACCTGAGCTACCTAATGTGTCATATGTGACAATAGGGCAATGTGTTTGTTGGGAAGGACCAGGTCGCTTACTGTATGAAAATGGTACCACCTGGGCTTTGTGCAATTCATGTTGCTTAGGAGCTAAGAGTGGAGCCGTTGCTGTGCTGTAATTAATTAACTGCACTATTGTCCTGAAATGGCCAGAAATTTTTTCTGAGACCATAACTCTCAACTTTACAATACCCACCTCATGGGTATCAGATGTGGACATGCCACGGTTAGAAGACTGGAATGAAATAAAAGATAAGCTGCAAAGCCTTGAGGCAAAAGCTCAAGAAAGAACTCAGCTGGCCCTCCTTGCTCGGGAGAGTGGGTGGATCATCAGTTTGGCTGTCAACGTGCCCAAGCCATGCAAATGGTATGATGTGATTTGCACTATTCGCATGTCACAAGGTATTACCTCAACTATGTGGCTAACCAGCTTAAGTGTCATAGTGCTCTGTATTGCCCTAGTGGCAATAGCTAAATGGTGTTTTAACCATTGTTGTCATAAATCTGTTCATGCTATGCAAGTTAAATTGAAATCTCCCTCCCCATTCCCTGATGTAGCGCATGTAGCTTTAGCATCTCAACTGTTGCTATTACAGTGCTTCAGCAAGCAACGGGTTTGAGTGTGACAGCTGAAAATTGTGTTGAAGGTGCTTGCTGGACTCTGTGAAGATTAGACCAGGCGTTTCTTGTCATCTGTTCATGTATTGTAAGCTGTATGTCGCTGCTAATAGCCTAATTAAAGTTAAAGATTAGTGAGGCCTTGTATGTAGTGAGGCCTTGTAAATTTAGCAAGGTCTTGTAGAAGTAGTAGTAAGCCTTGTGGCACAGTTAAAATTAACCTTATGAGAAGAATGCAAAGGCTTGTACTGCTATTGGTCAGTCCTAAGAAGAGTTATAGTGGGAGAATCTGTATGGCTGTAAGTTATCAGCATAACTCAGAAGTTATAAATTGTCTAGTACATTAGAAGGAAGATGCAGTGGTGTAAGAGCAGCTACTGATTTAAAATTAGCTGCTGACCTGGATTTGTTGGCTAGTGGATCTCAAGGAGCCCGAGGACTGAATACCAGGGTCCTTCCTGGTACCCCTCGGACAGCACTGATCGGGGATGCCTGACTTCGCTGAGCTTTTCAGAAGAGGAACTTGTCATATATCAGGCATCAGAGGGAAATGCCGATAAGTTGCAATAAACCTTTCTTACCTTTTTACCCCTGACCACTCTCTCAATCCCAAACCCTCTGCTGGTAGCTGGGACAATTAGGCATCTGTTGTGCTGAAACTTCCACCTTGCCTGTTGACCAATATTGCCTCCTTGTATTCTGCCTGCACCAATCTGCTGCCTCTTCTTTTATACTTAGATTGCGAGTGCTTTGGGACAAAGACTGTTTACCCTGTGTTAACACAACCCTAACACAATGAGACCCTGGTCCATGGCTGAGTTTGCTAGGCACTATGGTAATATTAATACTAAATCATAATACAATATTGCAAGTAATAAATATTCATCTTCTCCTTTTCCTCACGTTCATAAATCAATGTTCCTTTTAAGGCAATAACTGAATGGAACAGCAATAGGCAGCATTTTCATTGAAAGTCCTCCAGCAAGTTAGACCACACATCATATGCACTGGTAGTACTACAAGTTTTATCTGACTTTATTCTAGATATAAACACCTCTAAAATTCAGCTGGATTAAGGCTGCAGGTTTGCACTGAAATACATTATTAACTGTATCCATATTAATAATATGTATGTCTAACATCACTTCCATGTGGATATTGAAAATGTGCTGCTTTTTAACATTTTTCTTTTTCAAGCTTGCTCACAGAAGTGCTTTTAGGTATGTCTTCAAGTGAGCCATTTTATTTAAGAACTAAATACATTTAGAGACTAAATTTGCTTGCCTGTTTTTGCGACGAGATTTTCCCATGCTACCCTAGTGATTGCACTTGGTGTTTTAACCCAGTTCTAACAGGTTCTTATACAGCTCTCATCATCATAGTGCCTGAGTGACCTCTAGAAGCTCATTATACAATATGATTAGCTTCAATACAGACTTTATCAGAGGTGTAACTACCAGACTCAATGCCCTGGGTGGCAGGGGTGACAGAGTCTGAGCCAGCTGTAGCAGCAGTGGGAAGCTGCTGTGGGAATCTGGGGTTGGTGCTCCAGTCACTCACCCCTTACTTATGGAAGTGTCCACAATTCTCCCATTTTTGGTTATCTGTCACCTTCTGATTGAAAAAAAGCACCTGTCTGGCTATACTCAGAATGAAAAAGGTACATGTGTAAAGGTACTTCTGAGATCGGGTATATTTCTCACCTGTGCTTTTCACTGAAAAACCCAGGTCAGTCTCTTGTTCAAAGAACAAAATATATTTTCCTTGCCCCTGAAAACAATCCATAGAGGCTGCCTGAATAACAGAATGAGTCTGAAAGGAACTGAAGAAAACTATGTTAATAAGAAAATCAGGAGAAAAAAAAAACTTGCCACAAAGTCATCTTTTGTATTAGCATACGGATAATGATGTTTTCTCAGTTCCTCACAGTTTGTAGTGAGCTTATCTTCTTTCTTCCATATTCATAGTATTATTTTTTAATTCTGGCCCCCAAGCTGCATTTCGGAGTTCAAAGCCTATCTGCTGACCCAAAGGGTGACTATATAATTAAGCCACAGGTAGGTGTCAATGCAGGCCTTCCCCACACAATGGTTTCTCCCCTGCTGAATTTATTCCATTAACATTTATATAACCATCCTCAGCCTAGACTAAAGCTTAAGTCTTTCTGGAGGTTATCACATCCAGCAGCCACTTACAGCCCTCCCCACAGGTATCTGTTTTCCCTTACTTAATTGTTAGTTTAATCAGAGCATGGCATAACTGCAACTTCTAAGATCCCCTTGCTTCTTTTTCATACAAGATAATTTTTCCTTGGTTGGTAACTCAGGCCACCAGAGTGACCATGGGCATATTTTTGTATCTTCTGAACTCAGACCTTATTATTCTTTGAAGCTGCTGATAGAACAGTTACAAAGACATAATCTCTGGTTTTTGATAAACAGTTTACTCTCTCTCAAAATAATCCATGAAGGATTGCCAATTTCGATGTATGTGGAAGCTAGGTTTGATTTGATAAATGAAAGCTTAAATGGAACATTTCTGGAGTAAGCCAATTTCTCTCTCATACCAATGTCCTTCCTTTGTTAGAAATTTTTTTGAGGAGGAGGAAGATAAGAGGCAGGGATTTACCATTTCTGCTCCCTACAGCATCCACTTAATAACAGACAACATAAACCTCTAGCATTCTGGTCATAACCAGGTTTGTACATACAAGATAGGTAGTAACTAGATATGGAAGAGTTTTAAGCATGTACAAAATGTATATATTAAAGTACAAGGGAATACTGCCCTCAATGCTTCTCAAGAATTTATTTTGTTAATAACACTCCTCTATTTAAAAAAACAAATAAAAATTGCATTACTGTCATGTGCCATGTCAGCTTTTTACAGCACATTGGAAAGAATTAATGATTGAAAACAAGAGCCCAAATGAAAAAAAGGGTTCTTGCCAGATATTAGAATACAGCCTGGCCTTGGTCTCCCATTCTTACCTTACCAGAAGTGCTAATGTCTGCAAGGGTATTTTCTGCCTGTCATCAGGTTTAAAAATAATAGTTTCAAAGAAAAAATACATTTAATAAGCACTTCTCTTGCTGTGTCAATGTCCTATAACCACACAGACGGTGAGCCAGGTTTTCTGATTTAAGTCTGCTTCAGGAAGCTTAAAGCACACTTTAAGACTCGTAGTGTGAGGCTCCAGTAGTAGTTTCCTGTACTACACTGTAGCTCGGCCATTCATAAAGAAGATGATCCTAATGAAAAAGGATGTGGTTGATTATCTGGTAGTTGCTGGCTCCCAAAAAGGGGACACGGGCAGCAAGGCATAAAGTGAAGCAGCCATCGTGAGATCGATTGGTGGAGGCAGGGATCATCAAAAGTGGCTTAAAGTCAGAGAGCAAACCATAAACATCAGCTAGAGCCTATCAACCCTATCAGAGCATCTTTAGCAAGGAGCAAGCAGATCCCTCAGCCAGCACTGATGGCCAGCACTGAACCATAGCCCCCTGGACAAGTGGCAGCCAGGGTCAGACCCTCCAAAGGTACCCTGATGCTGGAGCAACTCTAGTATTTAGTAGAAACAAAGAACATATGTTTGATGCCACAGTCACATTAGGCTTAAGTTCCTCATTTTTAGGACATCTGCTCTGGTCATTTATGTAACCAAGCTGATCTATAGGCATCAATCAGATAAGCTTGTGCATTACTTCCTTTCCACAGAATATCCAGATTTCTAAACTTTCAGCTTTAACAGGTCTTTGTCATACCATGATATACTAGCTACTTCAAAAGCAATTTTTCTAAAGAATATTCCACACACTTTAAAAAAAGAAGAAAAAAAAATGTTTCCCTTCTAGGAAGGTGCCCTGAAAGAAAAAACAAAACAAAACAAAAAAAGATCAAATCATTTTAGGAAACGTTGAGAGACAATGAAGTGAGAAAGAAGTTAAAAAAAGCAGGTATAAATTGTAGTTAAATCAAATGAAAACCAGTGTAAGAACTGAGGTTAGAACAAATACATTGACAATTTTTTCAGCTAGTAACAGCACTATCGGTCTAACACCCGATACATAGTAATATGCCAAAATACTAAGAAGGTTCTGGGTTAGCTCTGATCCATCTTCCCAGCCATCTGCATCTATTATGCTCTAATAGTGCAGTATGCTAATCCTAACCATTTTTCAACCATATGCTTGAGAGTCTATGTAAATCTGGGTTAGGCCTAAAAACTATAGAGCAAAATCTTTCAAGCATCTCCTTGGAAGGGTAGAAGGATGAATCTAGGCATTTAGCGTATAATATACTGTCATGAAATGCTGAGTTGGTCACAGATAATATGTCACATATTATTTTTCTGTATTGATACAAGCATCTGCTACCCTAGTATCTATATCAATTTAAAGATACAACCTTATTTGAACCAGAGCTAGGTTTATAAATACAGCAAATTTCTTAATTTAGTGCAATTAGAACAAAAACATTTGTAGAAGTCCCCAAGGTTTTCCCTTAACCTCCTTGTTATCCTGCAAAAATATATCAGTAGCTCTGGCTTTTTTTTTTTTTTTAATATTTTTAACAGTAACACCAGTCACATGAGATAGCAGAGCTTGAATTTAATCTTCCAGGGCTATACTCACAAAGAGATCAAAGAGCTCTTCAAGACCTTGTGTGCCTGTCAAGGTGCTTTGAGTGTGACTCTACTGCTTCCAGGACACTACTCACATATACATGCTGTCCATCCGCTTCTGCTCTGCACATACCAAACTCAGAAATGAGGCAGGGAAATGATTTGATGGCATCCCCTGCTGACATTCTCATGATCTCTTTCTCTGACCTGTCAGAGCAGTGGCTAGGGTCTCCTCAAGCTGACTTTGCAGCCTCATTTATGGGCTGGGAGTGTGAGTAGAAAGAAGTGGCAAGAACATGTTCTAGAGTGACGGTTCTAAGAACGCTGCAGAAGATGTGTAGATATATTCTTACATGCTGTACTCAAGTCAGTCTTCTACACAGACTGAGCTTTTTAGGATAAGAGACCAATCATCTTACATTTCAAGGTTGTGTTCAGGTGTTTCCAAAAATTCCTGGGACTTCTGCCCCAAATTTTAAAAAATAGTACCACGGCCAATCTACTCAAATGGTCCAGCAGTAACAGGCAGCATCATGCTGCATCTGATAAGAAGACTCCATGTGTAGCCTTTTACTATACAGGGTGTGCATCTATACATGCAATTAATGCAAAGCAATAATTCCGGAGCACTTTGAATCAGAGTACACTGCTCCTGGACGCAGGGTCTATACATGCCCAGAACAGCAGCATTTTAAGTTGGGGCAGAGCACGCCTGGGCTGGCAGCAGGCTTGCGGGTCAGCCCTGGGCTCTGGGTAGTGGCATCAGGTGGCAGAGAGGCTGGCTAGGGCAGAAGAGTGCTGAACATGTGGAGCCATGTGGCTAGGCAGCAGATAGGGGTCTGACCCCCTGCTGCCTGGGCTGACCAGGTGCAATTTCTGCCTCTGGTCACCGTCTTCATGTATGTTTTAGTGCTGTAAATCAGTGGTGCTCAACCTTTTTTGTACCAGGACCCATTTGCCGAGATTAATGACTTGTCCCAACCCACAACCCCCTGGCCCTGCCCGTGCCTGACCCACAGCCCCTGCAGCCCTGGGCCACTGCCTTCAATCATCCCAAGCAGCCACTTGCAGGCTGGAACACTACCAGCCTGCAAGAGGAAACCCATGCTTTCATGGGCTTTTTCTGGGGACCTTTCAAATATTCTTGTGACCCACTTTTGGGCTGTGACCCACCGGTTGAGAAACACTGCAGTACATCACTCTACTGTAAGATAGTACTGTCCCCAACAGTACTATCCTATGGTGGTGTTAAGTTTACTGCACCCTAATAACAATGCATGGGTAGATGGTGACACTTTACTGTGGAGCTAATTAGTCAACTCTGCAGTAAAGTGCACATGTAGATGCACCCAGGTTCTAGATTGGGAGATAGCTTTAGACTGTCTCACAGGCTAGTGTTTATAGTGCTGTGCCCAGACCAATTAGCTCTTGCATAGCTGCAGAGCTAATTAGCTTGTCTGCATATGGCTCCATGTGAACGTAGCTATCTTTATTAGCTCTGCTGAGATAGAGTTACTTAGCCTGGGTGCAGGGCTATGTGCTTGTCACCATACTGCTTCTGGGTCAGGTGGTAATGGTTGACTCCTGACCCAGAAGCAGTAAAGATGAGCTCACTTAGCACTGTATCCTGGCTGACACCTCACAAAAAAACAGCTACATTAACATCAACCAGAAATGGTGTTGACTACTTCAGTTTTCAGCAGTCTGTGGAGAGTCCAGAACTGAGTCCTATATCTTATGCTTTGAAAATTGGTTGCTGTAAGTCTCTCACTCTAATGCATTTTCTCCAGGCATTTTGTAGTTATCCTGTTCATTGTCTCTAATTTTTCAACACCTGTTTTAAGACAGAGGCACCAGATGATCTAGGATTTTTAAAAGGAGTGTGCAGTGCAGATGGTATTAAGCCTCCCTTGGTCCTTTAGTCTATATGGAGAGCAAAGATTCAAAGCCCTTAATTCAGTAGTGGCTACAGAGCTAAGGAAGGATTAACTTGGCTTTTTGAAGTGATACCTGCCACTTCCCCTTCCAGCAGCAGCAGCATCTCCCATGGGAAGTGGAGGGGAGGCTGGCGGGAGATGGGGGCCAATAAGGCCTGACCCTGTTCCACATGGTTCCCCTTTACTGAGCACCAGGGGCTCAAGCCCTGATCTCCCAGCTTAGTTACATATTTGAATGGAGGAATCAAAGTAAGGTATAAAAACAACACTATAAACCCCTGCCCCCCAGAGGGGAGACAAAAACTATATTAAAAAATATAAATATATATTAGTATCAGTGTCAGCATGTTCCTACACAAAGGTAGAATCAACCTCACTATTTCTATTGATTGTTCCCCAATTTATACATCCAAGAAGCATGTTAGCCTTTTTTGTAATAGGATCCTATCCTATTTATCCACTGTCTAAATCCTTTTCAAAATCACTTCTTACCAGGATGCAGTCACCCATTCTGTACATGCAGCCTATGTTCTTTGTTCCTAGATTCATGGTCTTGAATTTATCTGGACTGAAACAGATTTTGTTTGGGTAGGACCTACCTTACCATCTCTGTGTTTGACTGCCAAGTCATTATCATTCTTTACTGTTCCCCCCAACTTTTATATCATCAACAAACTTTATCAGCAGTGATTCTATATCTCCTTTCAGATGCATCATTGATACAATGTTAGAGAGCACTTGGCCCAGTACTGATCTTTGTGTAACCCCACTAGAAACACCTCTGTGAAATCAGTGCCAGCCTTAGGGGTGGGTGATGTAGGTGACCACCCAGGGCACTATGGTCAGGGGGGCACCACACACACGTGTGAGCAGCCTGCACTCACAGTAGCGCTCTCCCTCTGCCCCGGCCAATCCATGCCCCAGGTAGGAGGAGTGATGCCCAGCTTAGCATGCCCCCTATCTCCAGCCAGAAGTAGCCAGGCTGGGCGCAAGCAGGTGCCTGCTTCAGTCCGCCTGCTTGATCCCACACAGCAGCAGCCTTGCCTGCCTGCCCACCTGCCTGATGCACCATGCCACTCCAACTCCCCATCGGATTGTGTCCTGAACCCTTGCCCAATTGTCTCTGCCTGGAGCAGTGCCATTGACCTGGGGAGGGGTGATGTGGACGGGGATGCCAAAATACAAGTCCACCCAGGGCATCATTTCCCTACGACCGGCTCTGCATGCAATGATGATGCCACATCGACAGTTTCATTTTAGGAATTTGTCACTTGCTAGTTCTGAATCCATTTAGTGTGTATTTTATTGATATTGGCCAGTGTTAACTTTTTAATCAGGATGTTGTGCATTCCCAAGTAAATCATCATCTGATATTTTTAGAAACTCAAATGATGCTTTACTGTTAGCTCTATGAGTCTGCAAGCTTATATCTCCCAAACTGAAATCCCCTGTTCTAGTGTAATTTTTCTTTCCATACATTACGAACAAGTATTTACAAAGCATCTCAACCTGTTCTCACATTTGAATCAGGGGTCTCTTCACAAACACCCCTATTCCTGGGCTTTGTTACTTAGCTTATTGCTTCATTTGCATTCATAAGTACCTCATTCTGAACTATCAATAATTCTGAAAGAGGTATAATCTCTACCTCTTTCCTTTTCCTTGTCTTCCCAAACATGTTATAATCAATTATTTTAAAATTCCACTCATTCAGATTGCCCCACCAGGTTTTGTTAATGCCAATTGTACCAAGTTTCTACTCAGCAATGAAAATTCCGAATACCTCTTTCTTCTTATCCTGACTCTTAGCATTAGTTCATCAGCAATTCAATGTTTTTTCCCCTCTTCAGATACTTTTCAATGTCAATTCTATTTGTACACGATATGCACTGAGTTAGAGTTTGAAAATACTATGAGCAATTTTCCACAATCTCCAGTTTGCCCTGTCTGTTATGACCTTAGGGATGAATCAATTTTCTTCAGTGTCAATGGAAAGACTCCCATTGACTTTCAAGGGATCTGAATTAGGGCCTTAATCCCCAGAAATCTCATTTTTCCTGGCTCTCCTTATTTTTGTTCTATACTAGTGCAAGCCTGCATTCAGCTTCAGGGAAGAAAGTGACAACCGTGTTTATTCTGTGATTAATGTCTTCAATCACTTCATGGTACTAAGAGAACCTGTTCAGAAGTGTTGGTCTGTCAGTCCTTCAGCTCCTGTAAACAGGTACAGATTGTGATGAGCATGACAGACTGCTTAGGGGATACAGTAGTAGAGAAGTAAGGGAGAAATTGCTTGGTTTATGTTCATTGCAAAATAGTATCTCCATTTGGCTGACATAATAATCTTTGATTTATTCTTCTTCCAGAGATGGCCAGGATTATTTTTAAGAGCCTTCCAAAAGATTAAAAGGGAAAGGTGGGGGAAAAGAACAAGTCTCAACCAGAAGGGATATTTGCTATTGAAAAGGAGAACGCTACCCCACAGCCAACTGGTTTTGGCATTGGTTTTAAGTATTTGTTCTAAAACTGAAATAATCTGCTTAATGCTTAATGTTGTGTGATTTCATGGAAAATGTTAGTGTTTCATGAGTTCACAGTTTGCAGCAAGAATGCACAAAGCATAACTTGCAAGTAAAATACCTGTTAAAATTTTATTTCCCATAGTCCTAAAGGAGAAAGCAGGTACAGTACATACTATAGTTAAAAGAAAGTGAGCACTTACAATATATATAAAGAAGTAGGGAAAAGAGATGGCTCATAAAATTTAAACAGCTGTCACTTTTGAAAGTGAGTTGAACCAGGCAGATGGAATCACTGGGTGCATCTACACGTGCAATTAAGATGACTCAATAAACTCTGCAGCTGTGGTTCAGTTGGAGTCAGCTGCCTGTGTGTGCATCATCTACATATGTGCCCAGGCCAGCAGCAGTTTGAGCTGGGTTGGAGCATCCTCAGGCTCAGAAAGTCAGCCCCAGGCTCTGGGTGGTGGTGTTAGGTGGTGGAGGGGCACAAAAGTGCTAAAGTTCGGAGCTGTGCAGGAGGGAGCTCCTGCACTTTAGTACCCTTGTGCCCCAGCCAGCCCCTGTCACTGTCTACATGTGCGTTTCTGTGCCTGTAATTACTCCACTTTAGGATAGCACTGTCCCCAACAGTACTATCCTATGGTAGAGTTATTTAATTAACTGCACCCTAATATGGGCACATGTGTAGGCAATAACACTTCACTGTAGAGCTAATTAGTAAAGCATAGTAAAGTGTATGTGTAGATGAACCTACTGCCCACTTACCTGATTTTAATTAATAAAATAACAAAACACATTTACAATAACAATGGGAACTGTGATGACATAGATAAATACCATGTTAGCAGAGAAGGGATTAGGGAAGTTAGCACCAGAAGATAAGCAGGGAAGACTCCTAAACCATACTTGGGTTTCTTTTGAAAAGCTGGGAGTGGAGTGAGTTATAATGTCAACTTCTGGACCTCAGGGGTGTGGGGAGCTTGTGGCAGGAGGTTTGGTGCTCCTGCCACCTTAAGGAGCAGGCAGGCTACTGCTGGTGCAGCCTGCAGGTGTGGCCAGGATTGATTATGGAGTCATCTGAACCTGGAGGAAGGGTGGGCTTGGGTAGGATATAAGTCCACACCTGAGTGGAGCCAGTAGTAATACCTGAAGATTGTTAAGGAAACATCTACTGAATCGGATGGCTGCAGGTCTGGAACGCTAGCAAGGAGAGTGCAGCCTGGAGCAGTCTGGAAGTTTGGGGAGGAACTAAGGGGAGGAGGAGGTTCCTAAGGACCCATGGAGGGGTCTAGAGCCCAGATTGAGAGGCTGAGAGTGTGGGACCAGTGAGGCTCTAGGAGCCTATTGAGAGGCTGAGAATGTGGGACTGGAGAGGGTCCAAGAACCCCAGAAGAAGGGCTCAGTGGAAGAGAACATCAATGAGGATGCCAACCTGCAGCCACTCGGCTGTGCCCGACTCTCCCAGGCCAGTCCGAATCTCCAAATCAGCAGCAAATCTCTGATTCAGATTTGGCCGACTCAAACGGGGACAGTGATTTGAATCACTGAATTGAGTCACTGTCCTCTGAATCGGCCGAATCCGAATCCAAATTGAATACTTTCCCATTCGCACAGGCCTACAGCTATGACTGATTGATGCCACACGTTTTTAACAGTTCCTTGCTCTCTGATTTTTTCACATGCAAATGTATAAACTCAAAAAACTGGCTATTTTAATGAATTTCATTCCCCTAAGAAGGTAAAAAACATGGGTGCCAGAATACAGCACTAGACAATAGAAAGGCTAACACTTTGACAGCCTAGAATGCTTTTCCACCATTCGATAGCAACACTTTCCCCTCATGTTACAAATTATAGGTGGGAATTGAGATGGGACATAAGTCTTGCAGTGAAGAAGGGTGACCCTTCATGTTTGTAGAAAGAACGATTGATAAGACAGCCTCCCTGGTTGTAAAAAAATCTATTGTAAAAATGTCCTGAAAAAAACAATGCTGAAAGTAAAATGCATCTGAATTATTATTTTTCACTGGTAGAATTATTAGTGGCACTATTATTACAGACTTTTCCATCAAATGATAATATTTCTTCCATACTATCCATACATGGTGAAGCTACAATTTCCTCTTGCTCATGTAACTCTTAACAAAATTGGTTTTGCTGGAAAAGGCAAAAGCTCTGCCTGAATGAGTAAATAGAGCTATTCAAGGAAATAAAAAATCCTAAACACTGATTATACATAGTACGGAAGGTGACAAATTGTACCCAAACTCTAAGTATAGTCAGCTGTATGAAATGTTTTGCCCCTACAGCTAAATGGAAGAAATCATCTTTCCCCTCAGCACCATGCAATGTTTGTTCCTGAGCAGAAACATATCTCCATCTTCTTGGCCAGTGGCACCAATTCGCCATATGGAAAACACAATGTTCACCAAACAGCTAAATAGAAAAAACCCTGAATCTGATATTTACTTCAGAACATTGTAAACACATGACTCAAAGTAGATGAAATATCACACATTTGCTAATATTCCCTTAATCTGTTATCTGTATGTTTCATTTTCTTTCAGTCCATTTCCTTTATTGAGACAAATAATAGTACCAATAAATTTTGTTTTCATGAGCCCCTACAGCTAGCATTTTGGTTGTTGTATGATGCCAATGGCAACAACAGCTGCAGCCCTTGCTTTTACATGAGAGCCACCCTTCATGACAGTTATTTTTCATTATTACTCTGGGTTTTTTTCCCCCTCCAGAAAAAACATTTTGTTCAAGCTGGGTCTTCCCTTCCATACCTCAGCTGTCCTTCGTATGTTTAGACCCAAATGTACCAACCAGACCAGGTGTTCTCAATTTGGTTACTGTACTGTGTTCATGGACCTCAGAAATTATGAATAATTCAAGTGAGAAAAAATATATAAATAAAATAAAGCTTGCCTCCAATCATAATTTTATCTTTCTTTTACTAATAGTTTCCCCTCATTTTCAGTCTTTTGTCTTGCATTTGGGTCTTGGTCCTCCCTCTGTTTCAAAATCATCCTGTTTACCTGGATGATTTCCCTGTAATCTTCCTCCTTAAGATACTTGCAGCTCTTTCCACAAGCATAAGGAGTCCAATTGGGATCCAGGACTTAAGCAGTTCCTAACTCCCAGTCTTATTGTTATTGCTCCCCAGTCAATCACCCCCACATTTTTTGTCTTCAAGACAAGGTCAACATTCAATATAAAATGGACAGAAATACAGACCTCCATTTATACTGCTTGAAAGGGATTTCACTAACTCTCTACTCTCTCCTAAGGCAAGGTACAGAAAGCTTGATACAGAATAGATTCAAATGATGCAGTTCTCTGTAAAGTGGCATCGCTTATATCGGCAGCAAACAGAACACACATTCACCCTTTGGTGAGAAGGCCAAATCTTAGACCGGGTTCTGCCATTTTTAAACCAGACTGTGTATGCCAAACTTCTGTTCTGTTATGGGTATAGACCAGTTTCTGATCACCTATACTGTACAAGTCTAATGTCTGTACCTAGGCTGTGGGAGCTGTCATTCAGTTTTCATTATCTCTCCCTACCCACACAGAATAGTTGGCTATATCATTTGCATTCTTACAGTCTACTTTCTTCAATTTCTCTCTTACATTCTCATACCTCTGCCAAGAGCCCCCAGAGGCCCTGATTGCCGCTGCTGCAGCCAGTGAGTGTGGGGATTTTTTTGTTGTTGTTTTTTATAGTGCCAGGAGGCTGGGGCTGGGCAGGGGATGGGGCCAGGCAGGGCAGCCATGGGACTTCTCCCATGGCTCCCCCCACCTGGGGAGAGGCAGACATAGCGTGAGGAGCCATGGTAGAACCTGCAGTCACCTGGCTGTGCCTGCCTCTCCCCATCTGATCCTAATCTCTGAATGTCTCTGAATTGATTTGGAGACTTTGGATTCAATTTGGACCTTTTAATGGGTCACCCAATTCGATTTGGATTCAGAGATTCGGCTGCCGAATCAGGCCAAATCCCCTCCAAATCGAATCAGCAACTGAAGCTTTGCATAGCCCTCCATAGCTGTGTTCTGACACCTGATATTTATCTTGGATAAGTGGACACATGCAGAATATTTGAACCACTTTTACATTACAGCTGAAGGACCAGAGATGAGAGACAAGTAAACTGTCATTTTAAAATTTGGCTTTCATTTGAAAGAATGCTGAATAGACCATGTAAATATTAATAAGAAAACAACAGCATGGCTATAACAACTGAAGAACTTGGAAGACAAAAATAAATAATAGGCACAGAAGTCCAAACTTGCCTGTTATTGTTCTTTAAATGAATGAAGTCAGTTGTGAATTAAAGAGTCAGAAATAGTGCCAGACACATTTATGCAGTCTATGAGGCACTAACCTGCCAAAATCACAAGATACTTAGAGCTACTTTGAGTGTTTTCTGCAAAGGAACATGGATCAGTTACTTCCTGGGCAGAGAAATGAAGTAGCCTTTCTCTGCACCGAGCCCTTGCATTTACAGTGCTGGCACTCCCCTTCAGAACCGAGGGTTTGTGTAAAGTTGGTGGTTTAGACAAACTGTTCTATTTAATCCAGCCTTAATTTGTCTCTACAGGTCATGGCTTTCACTTGGATTATTGTTGCCTGCCTCCTTGTCACCTGACAGCTGACAGCTAGTTAATCCTGTTTCATGGTCGTTGCAGTTTCAAATAGTGTATTTAATAAAATAAAAGATCTATATAATAAATCATCTTTACTACAATAGTTCAGACACTCTGATGTGATCAGATATTGTTTGGCCACATTTTTGATGACCTAGAGGATTGGACCAAAAGAAATCTTATTGGCTAAGTAGAGACATCCGAGAGGTTAAATTGGGTTCAAAATGGCTGTCTGATTTAAATTGAGCTCATCCCAGTACTGACCTTACACTTACAGACCTGGTCTCAGTGACTGGCAATCAGTCTAAACCTGCAACTGTACAGAAGTTCCACACACCGGTTTAAACATTGCAGCAGACAGTTCAAGATCAACCTGGATCTATGTAGTATCAGACTCATTTGATTTAGGTCAAGCTTGTACATGGAACTTCTGCCCACTTTCTCTCTGCAGCCCCGGGGCTGGGAATATCTAAGTGCTAGTGCTGGCCCCAGCCCCAGCCCTGGGGCTGTTCTTTTCATTCCCTACTTCCCCAGGACTGGTCTATTTTTTGCTTCCCTGCCCTCTTGCTCCCCCCCAGCCAGTGCTCTCAACCCCCATCCCACAAGCTGCTCTGAATGCAGTCACTTTATCAGCATTTGCCACTGCTGGAGCCAAGCAAGTAAGTCCAGGTGAGGGGACGGGTGGGCAGAATGGGGTTGTGTCTGCTCCCCTCACCCATGGGTCACATCTGCCCCCTCATCCCACCTGTGGGTTGCACCACCGCACCATACCCTGGTGGACTCCCGATCCCCTGCAGCTTGTTGACCCTCCACCCATCCTACTTATCTGATATTGGGAAGCCATTTTGAATTGATTTAACCTCCGTCTTATACCCCTGAATGTCTGTTCTTAAGCATGACATTCAACCATGACAAGTCAAAAGTCCTGCACTTTGGGCAGAACAAGCCCATGCACCGGTACAGACTGGAGACTGACTGGCCAGGCAGCAGCTCTGCAGAAAAGGACCTGGGGTTACAGCAGACAACAAGCTGAATACAAGCCGACAGTGTACTCTTGTGAAGGCAGCTAACAGCATGTTTAGTAAGAGAATTGCCAGCAGACTGAGAGACATGATTATTTCCCTCTATTCAGCACTGGTGAGGCCACATCTGGAGTACTGTGTCCAGTTTGTGCCCCCTACTATAGAAAGGATGTGGACAAGTTAGAGAGAGTCCAGAGGAGGGAAACAGCAATGGTGAGGGGACTGGAGCACATGACTTCTGAGGAGAGGCTGAGGGTACTGGTCTTGTTTAGTCTGGAGAAGAAAAGACTGAGAGGAGATTTAATAGCAGCCTTCAACTACCTGAAGGGGGATTACAAACAGGAATGTGTTAGATTGTTCGCAGTGGTGGCGGATGGCAGAACAAGGAACAAACATCTCAGATTGCAGCAAGGGAAGTTTAGGTTGGATATTAGGAAAAACTCTCTCATGAGAAGGGTAGTAAAACACTGAAACAGGCTACCCAGAGTTTTCCAAAACACGACTAGACAAAGCTTTGGCTAGGATGATCTAGTTGGGGCTGGTCCTGCTTTCAGCAGGGGGTTAGACTAGAGAACTCCCTGAGGTCCCTTCCAAACCTGATTTCCTATGGTTCTATATAAGATGAGATTTCACATCTTGATGACATGATTCTATACAGATTGTTTTTACATGCTGCTTTACATAAGTTTCTCACATTTCTCTTTGCAACCCGCCTTTAAATTATAATGGATCTCAGTAGCCAAGAGTATCTACTTGACATAGCAAAAATAGAGAAAGCTATGTGAGTCAAGCATCAAGACTGAGTTGTCTCTAAGGCATATTTAAACAATTTCATCTTACTCCATGAAAAGTTTCTGTAAGGTTTTCATATTTATTTTGTATTGTTGTATTTTTACAGTAACACCAAGAAGCACCAATAATTAAATAGAATACTGCTGTATAATGTAGTTATGTGCAATATATGGGAACAAGAAGAGTCCCTGCACCAAAATTTTGGAGTCTTAAATACAAAATAAGAGATCATATAAACAAAAAAATAAGGGAATACAGGGAAACAATAAGACAATATTTGACAACAGAGTAGGCAGTAGTCTCAGTATGACCTGTAGCTAATCAACATTAACTTTTCTTGCATTTCAGTAAAGAGCTTTTAGGAAGAATTTGGAAAAAGACAGCAAAGTATATTTGGATGTGTTTACATGGATCTCCTTCCATGTATGGGGCAACATATAAGGAAGAACCAAAGTATAACAAATAGGTGTTGGCTTGCACCATTGGCAGAACAGAAGGGAATCAACATTTTGACAACAGATGTGAAATTGTGTGAAAAGGCTGTGAAGGTTCTTGAAGATCAACATAGGTAGCTTATGTTTTGCATGATGAAGAATGCAGATCTAAAACAGAAATGCAAAGAGAGGATTGGTGTCAAAGCAATGTGTTATGGCAATATAGCAGCATTTTGAAAGGATGTGAAAGGAACTATATTGCATTTTTAAGGCCTGAAAACAGCATAGTGCACTAACTGAGATGAGAGACAGAATAAGAATTTTAGTTGAGTAAAAGGACAGGAAAAGCTGTCTTCTAGGTACTATGCGGGAAGAATCAGAAAGATTTAGACATTGACTGAATGTGAAAATTTAGAAAGAGGGCCAAAATAAAAGTAATGCCTAGGTTGTAAGCAGGTGATGTCCACAGTGGTTCAGAAAGAAAAAAGTGGAAAGGGTCTGATGGAAAGATTAGAAGCTTTGTTTTAGCTACATTCAATTTAAACAAATGGCTGAACACCCACAAGGAGGTGCCAGAGAGACAGGCCAAGATTTTAGTGTGGACAGAAGGCAAAAGCTATGAATAGGAAAATTGAATTTAAATGGCATTGGCTTAAGAAAACACAGATTTATTTTTGGCAGTGCTCCTATTCTTGTGAAATACTGCAGGCAGCTCCAGTATATTATTATATGAGCTCCCTGTAGGTTTTCCATTCAACCACTAGAGTCTGTGTGAACTAAGGAGTATATCAGGGAAGTGAGGGAAATGGGACCTACCTTTCTGGTAGATACACTTGTATGCAAAAGGACCTGGAAGTGACTCCTAAATTCAGGTTGCCTAATGCCAGCCATTATATAATTCTTTATATAAAAGAAGCCTGTGACAATTTTTTTAGGAAGCTTTAACACCACTGTTTGCATCTGGCTTTTGCAGTATAGCAGGTTTAAAATTTTGGGGCTAAAGATGAGCCTTTCACTTTTTATGAAGCTGCATTCAGGTTTGATTGAAATATAAACTATTGAAAATGCCCCTTTGCCTTCTGCAGTTCATTAGGAAAGGAAATATGGCAGCAGGCCTGATTAAATGAAAATGCTAATAATTGAAAGCAAAGTTCATGACACCACTTAAGCAGCAGTGACTGCAGCAGTTGACCCTGTATTGGGAAAACCTGTTGCATCACTAGTGCATGAAAACTTGCTGAGCTAGACTCCCCACAACTAGCACCTGGAGCCAGCAACCAGTCTCCTGCTCTTTGAGCACAACCTGTAACAACCTGCTGGTTTGTGTAGATTGGAACACAAGTTGCAGTGGGACTGACTTGCAGGATAATGCATGAAGCTCAATGTTCTTGGAGACTTCTGCATTAGCTCTGAGCACACACTGCAGCACGTCGCTGCAAGCAGCAGCACCTGGTTTTATTAGACACAGGCTTTTCTAATAAAGATCTAAGTTTTTGCAATCCCAATTGAGTGCATTTATTACTGCATAGAGCTTTGTGCATGAAACAACTTGTAGAAGTGGTATTCTCTCCCACCTGAGAAGGAGGAGAAGGGGCACAACAAGCTAGGGTGGGCTTTTACTAATCCCACCCCTGTGTTCAGTCTTACACTCAAACCCAAGACAGTAACAGTCTTCTCTGATATTAACTGGTTTAGTCAGTCCTGTAGCTCAGTTCCTATAGCTCAGTCTGTGCTTTACAGCTGAGCGTCAGGCATGCTGAGAGCACAAGGGCACATCATTAGATTTGTTCTGATTTATTTTTTATTTTTTTAAAGGGAAATATGTTGTTTTTTTTAAATGACACAAAATGTGCATTGATTTAAATCACAAAGCCTTGCACGTGGGAGTTGGGAAATGCCAAATTTGCCTGTGTACCCCTGATTTGTTAATGCATTTTACAATATGCAGGATACTCCAGGATCCAAAGTCTTGACAAACTCCTGTACTAATAACTCCCCTCTCTTGCCCTCAGACACATGCAAGCCACTGAAAGGGCCACAGTGTAGCACTGAAAGGTGCTATTAGGCCTGAGTGGCATTGAATGACATTTTTAGACAGTTTACTTTTCATTGACTTCATGGTTTAGGCTCCTCTGATAACATGCACACACAGCTCTCCTAGGAGAAGCTAGGTATATGTATTGACAGGAGCATACACCCTAGCAGTTACTAGAAAGATATCTCTTTTAAAAACAACAACCAAAAAAATGACAACCAAACACAAGGCATCATACACAGTACATTTTTGCAGTTAAAATATGCAGTATTTAAAAAAAATAAAATAAACAGATAACAAGGGTTTCTGCTTACAGGGAAAACAAGCCACCTGCAACCTGTCTATTTAAATTCATTTTTTTCTTAGCTATAGTGTGACAGAGAACATCAAAAACTGGAAACATGTATTTGATGCCTTAGAACTATATACTATGACTACTGTTATTAATGCGAAGAATAATTACTGATAACTTTTAGTTCAACAACCTTATAGGCACATTTTGAGGAAGTAAAAAGCAACAAAAGATTCCATTAAAGCTTTTGTGACCCATGTGTACTTAACAGCACTAAAAACACATCCTAATTTTAAAAAATAAATTTATAAGACAAGGTTGCTAATGGAAATACCCAGGAGTCCTTTTCTTATAGACATGCTGCCAGCTACTGTTACCAAAGAGATGCAGTTAGATACTTTTACTCACATAAAAATACATTAAAAAATAAAGGGTCTGCCTGAAGTCAACAATAATGGAAGAAGTCAAACTCAAGGCTGAAAAAGCATTATAAACTTAATGGGTGCATCAACACAAGCAATTAACTGATGCAATAAACTCCAGAGCAGTCGCGCCATAGTCACCTATTGCTCGGCGCAGCCGTTACACGTGTACCCAGGACTGCAGCAGTCTGAGCTGGGATGGAGCAGCCCTGGGCTATGGGTGGTAGCGTTGGGTGGTGAAGGGGCTGGCTGGGGCACAAGGGTGTTATAGTGCAGGGCTAGCCGGTGGGCACCCTCATGCCCCAGCCAGGCCTGGTCACCATCTACATGTGCATTGAGGTGGTGTATGCATAGTCCCAGACAGTATTATCCTACATTGGAGTTAATTAATTTATTGCACCCTAATATGGGTGCCCATGTAGAAGGTGAGGCTTTACCGCAGAGCTAATTAGTCAACTCCGCAGTAAAACGCATGTGTAGATGCACCCAAGGTGAATTTGTTCAGTCTTGCGATGCAGAAGGTCTGACACTCTTCCAAAGCCTCCAAAAACTGAATTAAAAGAATTAGTCAATTTAAGTTTCATAAAGAAAGAGGGAAAGCCAAACTACTGAAGTTACTGAAGTTTATGATTTGGTTTGAGAGTTTATGCAATTTATGTAATTTATCTGATACAATAAATAAGTTGGGCATATACTGTACTGCAGCTTAGTATAACTTGGCAGGTTAGCACACAGTTTGCCCTGGGCAGTCAATGACTTTTATGCATTGCTCTAACAGATAGAAAGTGCAAGAGGAATTCAAGAGATGCCTGTGGGAGTGCCAGAGAACTTTTTAAACCAGAAGTGTTAAACATGCAGCCTGTGAGACAGATCTGGGCTGTGGAGACATGCTGTCTGGCTCCCAGGGTTCCCAGAGGGTCCTGGGAATTCAGGGCAGGGGCAAACAGAGTGGGACCCACTGCCAAAAATTGGCACATCCCCTGTTGGGGATGCATGTCAGTGGCAGGGGATAAGCAATGGCTATATTAGCCTCTGCTTCCAATGCCTCTGCCACCGTGCCCAGATCCTGCCTATGAGAAGCCCTATGGTTTGTATTTGCCTTCAGGGGCTGGGTGAAAGCCCTGATCTAAAGTAGATTTATTAGGAAATATCAGGAAATACCTCAATGTCAGGAGAATTGCTTGCACCTGACCAAGAGGAAACTTGATGGGCCCAATTCTCAAATGAGATTTAAGTACAGGATGGGTAGGGCCATTATCCATCATTTCAGTGTCAAAAAAAGCAGATTTCTAGGGAGTAAACACCTCTTCAGTTGCAGAAGTAAATGTTTCTCAATGTGCTGGAAAAAGAAGGTGGGCAGAGATAATATACCATATTTACCAGTAGTGAAGTTGGGGGTGGGTCCAGTTAAACTTAAGAGGGGCACCAGAATGGCCACTACCTCCACAGTGTCTCTGCCCTGGCAGCAATATCAATCCCATGCTGGTGCTTTTCCAGTAGCAGCTGGATCCACTGACACCATGCTGCTACTGTAAGAGCAACACCTGGAGCATATAGACCATGCTGCAGTGGCAGTAGCAGCAGCAACTGGGGACTATGTTTGTATCCCCTGCATAGGTAAGATTTTACTCCTCTTCCCCCTTGACACACAGAACTTATGCCCCTCCAGTGTTGTTGCCACCCACCTGCCTCACCCTTCAGTTTGCCCAGGGTGTGAGCCCTACTTGTTACCCCTCTGATATTATATACGGTCACAGGGCACTAAACTGTCTGCTCCTTTAAGAGCAGAAACTGCCCAGGGAGAGGGCCCTAGGAGCCAGGCAGAACCCCTACAGGTGTAGGTTACTATGGCAGCAGGCTAACAAGGGAATTAGCCTGCACCTGCACCCGGTCAGCTGACTGGAAGAAGGCAGGGCCCTAGACACTCAAACCCCAGGGCTGAGGCCAGCAGGGGTTAGTTCTCTGGCAGCAGCCAGGGGAAGGAGCCTGCAGAGAAAAATTGTCCAGAGATGCTGTGGCTGCCTGATAGGCTGTATATAGGGCTAATGGGGCTCCAGGAGCTCATTAGGTACCCTGGCCTACAAGGCACTTAATGCCGGGGGTAAGTAGACTCTTTTAAAAGAACAGAGCACACCCTGAACTGCTTGTATTATATTATAGTCAGGGGCTCATATTTTGGTTGCTGTTTATAAACTGGTGGACCAGACTGAGGGTATTGGGGAGGAGGAAGCCTCACTGGTGCCACACTACGGTGTGGAGACCCCAGCACCAGCAGGCCCAGTGCCAGTGTGGGTGCAGAGACAGGGCTGTGGAGAGCCCAGAGACAAAGAAGATGCTGAACTACATCAAGGTCTCAGAGGAACATCACTTAAATACCATCTGCAAGGCTTGGGGCATGGTAAAGGGGTGGTTTTGAAGCCATGCATCTAGCCCATAAGGCTGAGGATGTCCTGTGAGGCATCAGTTTTGAGCGGGGCCCAAAAGGGGTCCAAGAACCAACAGGGTTCAGCGGGGTCCATCAGGATCATGTCCAAACACAAATGCGAGAGCAGCCTGCCTATTTATTATAATTACCAGCAAGATGTGGTAGGCATCCCGTTGGGCAGGATTGGCATGGTCATGGAGCCCTAGGGACATCACAGCCATCCCTGGGGACCCTGCACCATGACACTTGCATAACACATGCACCTTTTCAAGAAAAGGTATATATTCTGGTTCCTCCCTCTTTATGCTATCATGCAATTCTGTATAAGCCCAAAGACTCTGGAATAGGGTCCAACCTGATTGTAAAAGGCTACATGAAGCAGGGGTCATCTACAGGTACAATTAATGTGCAGCAATAAATTCCAGGCATGTTGTGCCCAAGTTTATTGCTCCTGGGCACTGCATCTGAATGTGTGCCCAGGACCACAGTAAGTTCAGCCAGGTTGGAGCAGGGAGTCCACCTGCCAGTCTGGGGCTGTTCCAACCCAGCTCAATGTGCTGCGGAGGAGTTGGCTGGGGCACGAGGGTGTTTACAAGTTCTAGCCTATTGTGGAGTTAATTTAATTGACTCCATCCTAATAGTACTGGATGTGTAGACATTGAGATGTTTAATACAGAGCTAATTAGGCAACTCTGCAGTAAACATATCATGTAGATGCATCTCCAGTAGACTATGCCCAGGATCCTTATCCTCACAAAAAGAGCAAACCGGGGAAACAAACCAGACATCTGTCACAGCTCCCAGCACGGATCTGCCTGAATTGGATTCAGACTGATTGGTGTCTGTATATGCAGTACTCATCACTGTAGCCTTGGGCTTTGTTTTGTACAGACATTTTTGCCAGCTAGTTTTAAGAACCTGAATATCTGTTGAGTTGCTACTTCTGGAACAGATTCAGAGAAAGCTGGTCACTTCTACCAGTAACAGCAATTCCACTTTGAATTCTTAAAATCATGCCCTGATAGGAAACGCTGGTATATATTTTGCACAGGTTCCTATGATTTCTTTCACAGTATAACTTAAGCTAGATTCACTACCAGTATGTCTATGACATGGTTTAGAAGTATCTAAGCTAAGGTAAAATGAACCAGCTCAAGGCACTGAAAGCATTTTACCCAATATAGCACAGAGCTCACTGCCCCTAATTTACCTTGCTTCTCAGGGGTGCATCTACACATGCAATTAGCACAAAGAAATAAGCTATGGCACAGTTTGTGTTGGAGTTTATTTCTCCCAGGCACCGTATTTACATGTGCACCCAGGACTGCAGCATGTTGAGCTGAGGCAAAGCAGCCCCAAACTGGCAGGGGACCTGGGCAGCCTGTCTGGTGGCATTGAATGGTGGAGGGGGCTGGCTGGGGCATGAGGGTGATACAGTGCAGGGATAGCCTGCAGGCAGCCCCTACACTGGAGCACCCTTGTGCCACAGGCAGCTCTAGTTGCTGTCTACATGCGAGTTATGGTGGCATAAATAACTGCGTCATAGGATAGTACTTGTCTTGGACAGTACTATCCTACAGTAGAGTTAATTAATTTATTGCACCCTAATATGAGCACATGTGTAGACAGTGCGATGCTTTACTGTAGAGCTAATTAGTCGATTCCACAGTAAAGTGCATGCGGTAAATTAGTTGGTGCAGGATTCCACGCTGCTGACAGCTACATTGCTTCTGTTAGCTGAATTGCTCATTTAAAGCTAGCTCAGGTATGCCTACACCACACTGAAGTTTGTAGTGTAGACATAACCTCTGTAGTTGCATAGAGATTTTCATTTTGGGCAGCAGTAGAGAAGCAATCTTGTTTTTGGAAAGTAAGGAAATGAAAAATTTGGGCTAAAGTCTATTGTGAAGATCCAAGAGCTATACAAGTTAGGACCAAATATAAATTAGTTGAGTTTTAATGATGAAATTCCATGTTGCAATGCTGCCCTTAGACTGTACCTGTACCATGTCTGTGGTACTGCTGGGGCACTCGCTCTCAAGCATATCCTGCCCATCCACCCCTACTTGAATGAAGCAAACCTGCAAATACAATGGTAAAGCTGTTCTGGCAGCATTTCCAGAAGTTGCTTTTCATATCTTTCTCTCTAGCAAACTTTGCAATGCTTGTGGGGGATGCACTCAGAGTGATTTCAACACCACTTGTCTGGGTTTGGCATGTATGAATGAGATGTGTGTGTGAGGGTGGGCACCTATGACAAAGTCAAGGATGCAGTGTAGACATTCACTTAGTAATCAGTAGAGGCAAAAGTACCGAGGTGCCTAATGATGTAGACAAGCTTCTGATACAGTTTACAAAAGTGCCTAAAAAATTGACCAGTGAAAAATCAATGGAAGTTGGTTGTCTTTCTCACTTGGGTGTTTCCTAAAATTTCTTGAGGTGCCTATTGGCATCCTTAATCTTTGCAAACCCTGATCCTCAGGCATACTGAACACCCACCACCCAGGACTCAGGCATATCACTTGTAATATGAAGGCGGTTAAACTCAGTGATACTGAGACAAAAAAGAAATATCAACCATTTCATCTTGTCCTGTAGTCCCTAATATGGAAAAGAGAGCTAGAAAAAACATATTCTCACTAATGAAAACTTTAAACATCAGAATGAATATTTGACCCCTTTTAATATAAAAAAAATATATGACTAATGTTTTTATTATTAGCAGGGAGCACCTACATCTGAAATTAGCCTGTCTCGATAAACTCTGGCACAGTTTGTGCTGGAGTTTATTGCTCCCAGGGAAGCATCTTCACGCGTGCCCAGGACTGCAGCATGTTGAGCTGGGGTGGAGCAGCCCAGCTGGCGGGGGCCTGCTCTGACATGGCTCATTGTGCAGCCAGGCAGCCCCGCGCTGTAACATCCTTGTGCCCCAGCCAGCCCTGGTCAGTGTCTACATGCATGTTGCGATGGAGTAAATAACTCTGCTGTAGGATAGTACTTTTATTGAGCAGTATGAACCTGTGGCAGAGTTAGTTTACTCTGGCCTAATAGTTCTGCAAGTGTAGATAGAGACACTTCATTGTGGAACTAATTGGGCAATGTGCGGACCGGCTCCTGGTCCCGTCCTCACCGGGCGCGAGCCGGGCCCGTCTGTGTGCACGCAGGCTGTGGTCGGCAGCCCGGGCATGCGGGGCTGGAGAAAAACCGCGGGGTGGAGTAGTACGCTCGAGCTAGAATCAGTCACGGAGGTGTAATGGTTGATTGAAAAGATTATTTACTTACACTGGAGATAGTTGCGGTGCAGGCTGGACAGTTTCCAGGTAAAGCTCTGCTTCAATCCTCGTTGGGGGACTTC
>NW_005842402.1:88203-95701 GCF_000455745.1 Alligator sinensis | reverse complement strand
CACAATACAAAGAAGGCTACAAAATGGCGGGAAACACTTTTCTGCACGCGGGTTCTCTATAACAGCAGAACACTCCGTCGTGCAAAAGAGCTGCAATTCGGCGGGAACATAATTTAGCGGTGCCGAAGCGCACACAATCAAAAATCCACAACTTTGGGTTGTGACAGGCAACTCTGCAGTAAGCATCCCATGTAGATGCACCCACAATATCCTTATGCCTTTGAGCACTAGTTCAGACCCCATTATGCTGGTACAAATCTAAAACAAAGTTCCTTCTCTAAAGAGTTAACAGCCTAAGACAAGAGTCTGAAAGTACAGGTAGTCCTGGGAGCAAAAGGAAACGAAGGATAAAACTGGTCAGCAAGATAGGCAGTGGACTTGGCTTACCAGCAGCCTAAACATTGCCATGTTTTTTGTTGGCATCACAGAAAATGGCAGTTTTAATGAGGAATTTCAAGGAACATAATGAAATACCTTTGCAGGGGGTGACTCCTCAAAGGAGCTTGCACAGCCCCTTTCAGGTTCTTAAGTGGTACTGCTACTTCTACCTGCTGTAGAGGAGGAGGAATACTACTGATACATTTTTGTGCAGGGAGGTGGCCAGACATACTGGAGCATGTTCAAATGCATATGTAAAACAGATATAAACTGGAACATATGCTATCAAACAGCAAATTTAGTAAAATCTAATAATGGCACTATTTTTACTTCAGGCAGGTGAATAATATTATCAGTAATTTTACCAAATTCATAAGACCAGGTCATCAACTGGCATAGATCTAGCCTGTATATGGTTATGAATGTATATTGAATATATTTTTAGAATGTGCATGTGTGCACACACAAGCATCTGTATTATGGATTTTTATTCTGTAAAAAAAATTGTGTGTGTGTGTGTGTGTGTGTGTAAAGTAAAAGCTTTGTTATCAGCATGTGTAGGGTAAGGGGGGTGCCAGTTATCTAAAAATTCCAGCTATCTGAGAGTTAAATGGAGGACAGCGCCATACTTGTAGTACAAATACTTGATGTACATGCGTGTGCCAGATAGACTTGCCAAAGATTCTGGGTGCTAATGTGAGGATTTGTATTGGGGGATATTGGAAATTCCAGTTAATAGAGTATTCCAGTTAAATGCTGGTTAACCCAGCTTTTACTGTGTGTGTGTGTGTGTGTGTGTGTGTGTGTGTGTGTGTGTAAGCGCACACGACTAGTGGAGCACATCAGAGCCCTTTTGAGACTCCAGAGGCTGGGAGCACTGGTCAGCTGATCAGGGGTCCCAGGTGGAGGAGTGCATGGAGCCCTCATCTCAGAAGTGCTCTACTGGCTGGAAGTGTGAATCAGCTGACTGGGGCTCCCAGCTAGGGGAGTTCTTATCATGGGAGCCCCAGCAGTTGGTCAGAGCCTCCAGCTGGAGGAATGCATTGGTATAAAGGACTCCATGTGCTCCCACAGCTGGGAGCCCTGATCAGCTGATTGGACCTCCTAATCATGGGAGTGCAGGGAGCCAACCTAGCTACTTGCTGGTGCAGGAGGAGCCCAAGATTATGATCACATGCTCCTCCTGCACAAGCAAAACGGCATGATGGGATCTGATGCTGGATTCCTCAATCAGGCCTCCTGTCTGTGCGTGTGTGGACTGGCAGCAAATCAGATCCCATTGTGCCTTTAATTTAATGTCTGTCAGCAGCCTGAGAGTCCTCTTATTTGGATATGAGGGCATAAGATAAAGTACTGGTGGGCTGCTTCATTTCACATCTTCCTAACAGATTTTTGGCCACATGTACCACAGCATGATACAGTAGGTTTATTGAAGCCCTTAATTTGACATTTTTGTTTCTTTGTCTTCTCTTCTTACCAGGCACCCTTTTCGTGTGGTTGCTGGTAAACCAAATGAGAATCTTGAATCCTTGGGTACTACTATCAAATAGCATACTGTTTGAATTTAGACTGCTTTGCTACTTGCAACATTAACTTACGCCAAATATCTGGCTGGTACTGTTGTACAAATCAGTGCAAAACTTGGCCCTTGTATTACAGTTACAAGTACAATTAATCAGTCTGCCAGATGATGCTTTTTCCTCATTCCTTTTAAATTGTGTCTTTTTGGGGCTATGTCTCCTACTTAAAGGTAGTTTTAGAGGCAGACAGGTTTTCATTTGCATGAACAGTTGCAGAGTACTAAACATATTTCCTTGGATACTTTAAATGTCTAAAACATCATTTACATAAACAATACTGTCATCAAAATTTCACATTTTTCAGTTGAAGGGAGGGGGGAACTTTACCTATTTGCATAGGAAACAATTGTATTTAATAGAAAGAAAGGTAGAGATGAACCCTTATGTTTTTTGTTTTTGTAGTCCATCTAGAGAAAAATAGCCCTCCTTTTTAATATCAGAGCAAGCAAAAAGTTATCTATCTTGTAAATAATTCTAATTTATCAAATAATTTAATTTATAGATTAATTAATTGCATTCCCTGAAATATCCATTTTAGAATTCTACGGAAACATTTATCTCTAATTGCCATGCAAAACACTGCTGCCCTTTCCTTTGGGTAGGACCAAAACAACTGTGTCATTTCCACTTTAACATGGATTATTTCCACCAGTCAAGAGCATTCCAATTGCTTTTAATCATTCTGCTCATAACTCTGATTTTTATGCATAGATAGAGAATGCTTCAAATTCTTATTTTCAGTGACAAATGCCTACTTAATATTACTTATTTCTGTCTCTCTCCAGTTCCCTTCTCTTTATATTCCCCACTAACAAGACATGCCAATACAAGGAAACAGAACAAGGAGGAATTACAGAAAAGTCCCAAAACAGAAAACCTAAAATCTTGTATATGTCCCACTCTGTTACACTAGCCTGCATACATACAAACTAGGCCTGTGCTAAGCAGCAAGTATTCACTTCGGATTCAGATTCAGCTGATTCAGAGGGACACTGATTCGAATTACTGTCCCGATTCGATTTGGCCAAATCAGATCCGAAGCTTCGGTGCAGCTTCAGAGATTCGGCCATAGACTAAACAGGCAGCAGTCCTCACCACGCTGGACACGGGTGTCTCTAGCTGGTAAGTCTGTTGTGGTGGGCAGAGGGGGGAGGGAAGCAAGGGCAGATCAGCACCCCTACAGCAAGGCAGGGATTGGGGGTCCCAGCCCACAATCCCTGGGGGCTGGGACAAGCTGCCCAGCTGGGGCGGGAGGGAGTGGGAGTCAGGGAGAGGAGCTCCTGCCACTGCATGCCACTGCACACCACTGTTCTGGGAGGCATGGGAGCGAGCATGTGCCCCAGGATCTGTGTGGGGTGGGCTGGGTCGGGCTGTGCTCTGGGAGGCTAGCCCCCTTCCACCTGGAGCAAGCTGTGCCTGCATCATGCCTCCTCCCCCACTCTGGCTGGGCAAGCAGCAGCAGGGTAGAGCCCCTGCTCTCAGTGTTGCCATGTGCACATCCCACACCCTCCCAGCCCAGCTGGGCAAGTGGCAGCAGGGCAGAGCCCCCGCTCTTAGCGCTGCTGTTTCCACATCCAGTGCCCCTGCCCACCCTGCCTGGGCAAGTGGCAGCCGGACGGAAGGGGGCTAGCCTCCCGGAGCACAGCCCAGTCCAGCCCGCCCCACACAGAATCTTTTCTTGGGGCACATACCCACTCCCATGCCCTCCCAGACCAGCAGCACATGGCGGTGCGCAGAGGCAGTAGCCTCCCTCCCCAAGTCCCGTGTCTGCCTGCCCTGGCTGGGCAGCTTGTCCCAGCCCCACACCCCTTCCCTCCCACCTCTGCCCACCAAAACAGACTTACTAGCTGGAGGTAGCTGTGTCCAGCGTGGTGAGGGCTGCTGCCTGTTTAGTCTATGGCCAAATCTCTGAAGCGGCACTGAATCTTTTCCGAATCAATTCAGAGGCTTCTGATTAGATTCAGACCTTTTAATTGGTCTTCTGATTTGATTCAGATTCAGAGATTCGGCCACCAAATTGGGCCGAATCTCCTTCAAATTGAATTGACTACTGAAGCTTCACACAGTCCTAATACACACAATGTTGCCATTAGAACCTTCCAAGCATATCCGTCAATAAATCTACTCTTCTTTCCTAACTCATCCTCAGACTTCACAGAAACAAAATGTAGCAAAACTGTAGCATGCTTTCTGTTGTGCTCTGTCATAAAATATGGAAAGAATGTGCTAAATAACAGGGTTCAACAATGAAAGTAGTATTCTTGTAGACAACGAATGTACTATTTTTGTTTACTTGGGTACATATACATTTTCTAGTCTTTTAATAATCTGCTGTATGATTAATAGTATTTCTAACTTATTGGTAAGTGCCTACTTTTGTGTTAGAAGTGGAGAAATATGTGTTTCAGTTGGAAATCTGGCAGAACGTAGGGCAAGGTGGCACCCTAAGGATATATTATGTTTAAATGGATCTTGGTGACTTGAAGCTCTTTGAATGTGGTGGTATAATCCTTATTTTACAGATAGGGGATCAATAGCAGACAGGTTAAATGACTGGCCAAAAAAAATCACAAAACTGTGTAGCTGATAAAATGGGCTCTTGAATCAGTGTTTTGATTCCCCAAATCAAATCCTGGATCCATTGAAGTCAATGACAAAACTCTTACTGACTGTGGTAGGGCCAGGATTTCACCCGAAGTCCTCTGTTCTGACTGCTAGACCCTGTTGATGGAGGCTGAAACATGTGCTATGTTGCTAAAAATGTACTTCAATTGTTGTATTAGCATAGAATGTCAATGTTCATAGTTAAACATATTCAAAGTATATGTTAGATTGACCTGATTCTTATTGTGTTAATTTAATGAATTTATGGTATTCCTGTTAAATTAGATATAGTTTGAAACCTTAACAAAAGACAAAAATATCTACTTTGTGATCCCAACGTGCTTGGGAGAGCGAAGAAAAGATAATGTTCATTGGAGTAATCAAAAACTCTCAAATAACATGGGAGAAATTGTTACTTCATATCTAGGGTGTCATGAAATTTGCAAATGAGATGATTATCATTTAAGTATTGCTAAATGTGATGTCTGTAGATATTTGTTTCTTCTTGCTGTGTGAAGTCTCATACATAAGTTTTGTGGTAATTTTCTAATATGTCAGAATGATTTGTTAGAGGGAGAAAATCAGTTTAAAACAATCTTATAGTACATTTGTGCACTTTTTCACATAGGAACTGTGGGCCCAAAAGTTGTCGGTCTTCTCAGTTCATGTCTCTTGTCTCATGTAACCTGGAAAAAGTATTGTTATTTATCTTTTTACTATGCTCTTTGGTCCAAATTCTTATGTGGTCTGACTTCCATGTTAGTAAAGATGCACCTAGATCCTTCTGGTTCTGTTTTTGCTTTGTGAGAGATATTTATCTATTTTATCTCAAATTTATAGATTTTGCAACTTACTATCTCTGAATGTAAATGGACATATAGAAAGTCGGTTCCAAAAGAAGCGGATGCAATCACCATTCTCTTCATTCATTTACATTTTTCCCAGCTCTTTCTTTTGCTGATGTCCCTATCTTTCCCCACCCTAAGCTTTGGATTGCTATCTCTTTTGTCACCGTAATTTTTATGCAGGTAAGTTGAATATATCAGACCATTGTTTGAGAAGAAATAAAAAACCCTTCAGCCTATTGTGAAATGATAGTTTTAGCAGAACAAAATAGACTAAGCAATGATTAGGTGTTTAAAATGATGATTAACATGGACAGGCAAAAATAATGTTACCTGGATAGCATTGGTAACGTTCCATCCAGCTTCCCAAGTTGAGATCAGTTTAGTCTGGTCACCTTCCGTGTGTGCCTGGGTCTGGTATTCTGGATCCTGATGACAGTCATCAGACTCGTGGACCGATGGTCCATTTGGGTCTTCCCTTTCCTCATTGTGGGTTCTGTTAAGTTCATCTCTTCTGGCAAAATTTACATTTTCTTCATCAGTATCTAGACAAATGTCCCATCTCACCAGCCTGAAAAAGAGGCATTGTGTGCTCCTGAAACACTGGAAAAAAGGTGAAAAAGTCTGCTTCAGGTGAGCCATCTCGAACATGAAATTTAAAATAAAATCTTTCTTTAGCCGTGCTTATTGTTTTCAGTAGTTGTTTATTGTTAGCTCCCTTGTTAGACTGGCACTGACATAGTAGCTATGATTTATGAGGTTGGTTGGCTTTCATTCTTTTATTTGTGTCAGTTTTAAATGCCAAACTAAAGAAACATCCCGAGGATCTTCAAGGTACTGCTCAGAGTCAATGAGATTTGGTAGCCTGCAAGCTGAAATTTACAATTCAAATCCTTATACTTATAGTGAGTATGTGGATCAGTCATTCATGAAGCAGCTACAAGTGGTTGCAAGAACCGGTTCCTGGAAATTATGCATGCTTAATATTCCTCCCCAAAAAAGAGAGAGAGAAATTGCTGCATTAAAACCCTGAATTGACTGACTGATACTAACAAAATGCATTTAGATAGCTCCCCACTTTTCCAGATGTGAAAATGTTCTGCTCTTATTTAGTCTCTACAGAGGTCAGTAGAACTTTAAAAATGTTTTAAAAAAAATAAGCTTAAAGTTATACAAGAAGTTTGTAGCATATTTATAACTGCTTCTATTTCACAACATTTTCCTGAGGACAGATAGAGGTAAACAACATAAAAAATATGACTTGGTTCATTCCGGAGCAATAAACAATGATACATTGTCCCCATACACCACAAAAAGCAAATACAGTTTTTTACATTAAAGTGTCCCTTTCTTCCACTGAGAAGCCCCTGGGGTTTGTGCAGAAAAGGTGAAGGGAGTGAGCATGGTTGTAGGATTCACATGTGACTAGGGTAATCTCTGCTCATTTTGTTTTGACATTTATATATTGTCCCTTTTCCATGCCTCTCCTATATTACCCTTCCCTATAGGATTTTGACTATAGATCAAGATTTTAACAGCCATGCTGTTCATATGGGGTCAGATGTAGGTCTAGTTTAAATGGGTGCAACTCTGGATTTCACAGGAACGTACCCACTTTCACTAGGTCTGAATTTGACCCTCAGTTTTACCCTCTTTTACACCAATGTAACTACCTGATCAGTTATAATTTCTGCCCTTTAATGGACGCATAGTTACCTGGGTATTACTGACATCCCTGCTGTCCTCAACATCTCTCAGCTTTCCCTCTGGTTCATAAATAAAGTACTTCCATTCACAACTTTATCAATCTTCTGTGTCAGGAGTACACTTTTGTTTTAAGCTAATGTGGGGCCTATCCCTTCTCCAGAAAGACTTTCCTTCTCCAAAAAGTTTTCTCGAGGCTAATAAAAATCTTTCATTTTTTTTTCAACATTTCCTCATCACATTACCAAAGCTCCCTACTGGTGAGTATTTATTCACCAAGGCGCCCCCGGGGGTTACAAGAAATAATGGCCATAAGCTAGCAGAGAGCAGATTTAGATTGGACATTAGGAAGAACTTCTTCACAGTTAGAGTGGCCAGGGTCTGGAA
>NW_005842402.1:38874-88176 GCF_000455745.1 Alligator sinensis | reverse complement strand
ACTCTTTCCTGCATATGCAGGGGGTCGGACTCGATGATCTATTGAGGTCCCTTCTGGCCCTAACATCTATGAATCTACTATGTAGAGGGAGCTTCACCAAAACTCCCTTCTATGCCCTGTCCAAGGAAGTAGAAAGTCTTTAGAAACAATGATGTAGAAGAAAGAAACCCAAGCCTTTTCCCTAGTAATCTAAGTTTAGCTTTTAGGAGTGCTGTCCTACACTCCTTAAAGTAACCAGTACCAATACAGACCATGACCATTGGCTTCTTACTCATATTCACTGCAAGTATGTCTAGATGTCTTGTGAAATCTACCAGTTTTGAACCTGGTTGGTCAACAAACAGTTCACAAGGTATCCATCTATGGATATTTCTGATGATTGAGGCCTGTATCACATAGTTTGCTTACATTTCACAACACCATCTTGTGGAACATTCTTAAGCAGGTAAAAGTGTTTGTCGCTTGATTTCACCTTAGTCCTTTCATCATAGACCACCATCTTCAATGGAGGGGTTGATGTGTGAAGTGGACTGAAATAAGTTAATGTATATCTTAGGTTCAACAACTCTGGTCCTTATATTGATAAAACAGAATAACAACACCTTCCCTACAAGGCTGAATTCACGTGTGTGTGTGTGTGTGTGTGTGTGTGTGTGTGTGTAAGTGTCTTAGCTGACATAAGAATGCAGGAAGAAGCTCATACTCAAATTAAGGCATGATAGGCATGTGAAGTACTATTACATACCTTGTAATAACTAAGCATTATTGATAAAGATGTGTACATTTCTGGACAGAGAACATTTGGTTGATTCATTGACTAAATTTTATCTGAAAGGTATAATCTGGTGAGACACACAATTGGCTTTTTTATTAGATAAAATGATTCTTATCCATATTTAAGCATCCTTGACTGCAAATCTGAATGACATCAAATATAACAGTTTTATTGTTGTTTGTTTTACATTTGATTTATTACATAAGACATTGCATCATTTTCCTGCTTTTTATAGATGGATTATGTTTTTGCTTTTTAAAGAAGTCATCAAGACAGGAATCAAAGCACTGTTTTGGGTTTGTTTGTTTTTGTTTTGTTTTGCAATTGATCTTCCACACTTTGTTTGTTCAATTTTAAGTGTAGTTTCTTAATCGGGGGAAAGAACAAATAGGGAAAGGTCAGGTAACTCCATGCATAAGATTAGTTTATTTTCCAAATATGAGGTTAAAGCAGGTATTGAGGATTTAATTCAGAGCCCATTGAAGTCAATGGGAAGAGTCCCATTGGCACTGACAGGTTTAGGAACAGCCTGGGGTAAATCAAGTAGGTTAGAATGCAGTGGTGCTATTGCACCCACTTTTAGTTCCTCCTAGACTCCCACTATCTATGAGAGCCAAGGGCCTGATCCTGCTGGAACTAGGATGCTTGGCCCCTCTTACTGATCTGGCATGGGGTAGGAGGGCAGCCAGCACCCCCCAGGCCAAGGGCCTGAACCTGACTGCATCCTCCTTTTCCAAGTCCTAGATCCACTCTTGGGAATAACCCCTTTATTAGCTGCCAGCCACTCACATACTAATAGGCCTGTTAAGTCAAAATAATTCAATGGCTATTTTAAAATGTGCTTGTATTACTTTTAATAAAAAGTCTATAAATTAAAACTTATTTTCATAAATATATTTTATGTATATTATATGAAAAACCTTACCTAAGGCTCCTGCTTAACAATCAGCAAATGGAAAAAAAGGAATAATAAGATAAATAACTTCAAATATGCTTAAACTTTGAATATACTATTATTTTGGATCTTCTGATCAAGGTTGCATGTGTGGAATAGATGTCTCACAGAGCTAACTTTATTAGTCTTGGTCACACAGCACACACTGCTCAAGTGTCACAGAACCTACAGGCAAAGTGCAAAGGTGAAGTTGTTGCTGTTTTTATATTACAGGGGGGTGTCTACACATGCATTAGATCCAGGAGCAGTTTACTCACGAGTAAACTACTTGCAAGTAAATGCTCCTGGTAGGCATCTACACATGTAAGGAAGCAGGAGCAGATTTGCTGTCAGTGACACCAAACTGCTCCCATTTCCTAGGGCCCTGCAATGGGCTCCTGCTGCCACCATGGGGAGGTATAGTTTCAGGGGCTGGCAGGGAGCACTGGGCCAGGAGACAGCTGTCGTCGGGCCAGGGCTGGGACATTACACTTGCCCCCGGGGGGCTGCCTGCTGCTGGGGTATGGACAATGTCCCCCTGCCTTGGCAGCAAGGAGCTCCCAGCCCTGGCTCCCTGATCGGGGCAGGTGACTTGGAAGGAGCTGCAGGGGAGGGGCAGGTCGCAGTTCCCTACCCCCACCCCTGCAGCTCTTTCCAAGCCCTATGCCTTAATTGCCTGATTGGGGTGTGGGGCTGGAACCTGCCTGTGAATGGGACAGTTCCCAGCCCCTGCTTTGTGATCATGGGGCAGGAGATGGAAAACGTGTTCTCTGCTCAACTCTGTGATCACTGAGCTGGGTGGGAAATGGGCTTCAGGCTCTGCTAGCAGGGAGCTTCCAGTGCCGGCTCCATGATTGCGGGGCGGACGTTGGGAGATCCTTATCTCCTAATGCCAGCTCTGCCGTCTTGGGGCTGTCACTGGGAAATCCTTATTGTCCAGTGCCAGCTCCATGCTCATGGGGCCAGCACTGGGAGATAAGGATCTCCCAGCTCCTTGATCGTGATCTCAGAGTTGGGGGGCTTGGAGCTCCCTGCTGCCATGGAAGGGGGACATAGTCCCCACCCAGGCCCCAGTGGCATTTGCAGGTAGCAAATTTATTTGTGATTAGTGAGGTTTACTGCACAGTAAACTTGTGAATGTATAGTGCATATAGAATGTATATGTGAATTAGCACCTAGAACTCCCAATGAAATCAGTTGTCCTTCATAGTAGGTCCTTTAAAATCAAATAGTAACAGACATTTCTTTTCCATAGTGTTCAAGATCCATGAGGAAAAGGCTTGGAGATTTTGGAGAATATCAGTCTTTGCAGGCTGGGCATGGATTCCTCATTGCATACAACATTTGCAGCTTTTATTTCATAGTTTGGGGAAAATTCTATTCTTGGTTTCCCAGCGCGTCTCTGCTGGTTGTTGTTTGTGTCAATAAAACAATCAGGGAAATGAAGATCAAATCTGAATTTGTTGAATTTTGGAAGTCCCGTCTTGGTAATTGTATACAAATTTCATATTTATTGTGCTACACTTGCATCAAAGTCTCATAAAGAAGAAATGCAGACATAAAGGCATATAACTCCTGAAATAGACCTAGAAATCAGGTAGTAAACACCCTTGTCTTTCTCTGCAATCCCTTGTCTATTCTGCTAGTTACTTACTCTAATACTCATTCTGTCCCCCTCCTGAGGGAGGTATTGCCCACCCAGTGGAATTCACTACTGTACAAGGTAAAGCAAAGCTAAGAAGCAAGACTGTAACAGGGCCTCTACCCCATTACTGAGAGGGGAAAGCCAGAGAGAGATATGGTACATTTGAGAAGGACCCACTGTGAATATAGATCAGACTTCAAAATGCAGAGAGGCAGTGCCAGGCCTAGAGTGCTGGGCAATGAAGTATAAATAGTAGGGTTGTGCAATCAGGCCCTATTTGGTTTGGGTTAGGATTCGGCCAAAATCGGGGACAGTGACTCGATTCGTTGATTCAGATCACTGTCCCTGATTTGATTTGGCTGAATCTGAATCTGAAGATTCGATGCTGATTTGGAGAATAAGCGATTTGGACATAGACAAAGCTTTAAATGTTTTTTCTACATACCTTGAGGTACCAGCGTGGCTTGTGAATGCTGCAATGCTGGGGCACATGGAGTGTCCCACAGGAGTGCAGGGGGGCCCTCCATATGCTCGGCGGTAAACCCAGAAGTGGATCAGAAGTACTTCTGATCCACTTCCACTTCCTGGTCTGCCGGGGAGTGTACTGGTGGGTGCTCCCCCGCAGCTCCCTGAATCAGTGATCAGCCACAGGGGGACCCCAGGTGCCTCCCCAGATCCAGGTGGCACCAGTCGCCAAGCCAGGGAGGTGCAGGGCTCCCCCCCCCCCCCCAGCGTGCTCCCCAGTGGACCTGGAAGTGGACTAGAAGTTCTTCTGGTCCACTGCCGGGTCTGCTGCGGAGTGCACTGGGGACCCTACTGCACTTCTGTGGGATGTTTCATGCACCCGAGCATTGCAGCAGTCATGAGCCACCTGCTACCTAGAGGTCTGTAGAAAAAACATTTAAAACTGCGTCTATCTCCAAATCGCTGAATCTTTCCACATCTCTCCCAGCAATTCAGAGAGTCCTGATTCGATTTGGAGAGATTAAAGGGTCCTCTGATTTGATTTGGATTTGGAGATTCAGCCGCCGAATCTCTGCCGAATTGAGTCAGGGACCAAAGCTTCACACAGCCCTAGTAAACAGTAGGCTGCAAGAGCAGTGCCAGAGGCAATTGATTGAAGGAAGGAGGACTGCAGCAGAGGATAGCAGCAGGCCTGCTAATTGGGCCAATTAGGCTAATAGAAAACTATTACTCCCTGTTGAGGAAACCCTGCCAAGTCAGGTGACCAGAAAGCACTGGAGCAGGGGCACTTGTAAGTCAGGCCCAGGGGCTTAAACTGGACTGGGACTCTGAGTGCCACAGGAGAAAGGAACTCTGAAGAACTTGAAGGACAAGAGTTCACATGCTCATAAGGGATGGAAGCCCTGCAGGTCCTGGGGAGAAAGAGACCCTGCAAGGGACTTGGCAGCATCACCTCAGCACAGGGTGGTGATAGGGACAAATGCCCCAGGCATTGACTTGAGAGGGAACAAAAAAACCCCATCACAGCTGCATCTGGCAGCTGTGCATTCACCATTGCTATCACAAGCTGGAAGCTGGTGCTTCTACTTTCCCCTGGTGCCCAGTCATGTCCTTTTACTACTGAAGGGACTGCTTGGCAGATAAGTAATTAGAGATTTACATTTTCTTTATGTGGCTGACTTTTCACATCCACAAGGTATGGGTGTGGCTATGGGGGAGGCTGGAGGCCACTATTAGTGCCAGGAAGGAGTGCTGTAGTGGGATCTTAGAAGCACGAAGCTGTGACAGTGGGCTGCCAGAAGTCCTGAGACAGAGATAGCCAGCTACCAGAAGTCTAGAGATAGTGGTAGAAGGTCAGAGGCTCAGACACAGGGATGGCAGGTTGCCCAAGAGCTCTGGGAAGTCATGTGGAGGGTCTGAGAGGCCTGGAGAGATGCTGCTGTAGGCAGAGGAGCCCTGAAGAGCTGGTTTCAAGAGGGGAAGCACCCAAAAAGGATAATCTTGCTTCTAGAGCAGCCTCCCAAAATTCATTAGAACATTTAACATGAAAGATGTGGTAGGTGAAAAATAAGATGTTGCTGCAGAGGCTGGGAAGCACGGTAAGCATATCTGATTGCCAGGGGGCATCAGACTCTGGTGGCAGAGCCCCAAGCTTGCTACAAAGACACTGAGGCAAATATTTTGGCTGTAAAACTGGGCAGTTTTATAAACATCAACATCTGGATCTACATAAACTAATATTGTGTGACTAATTAAGCCTCATGCTTTGTCTTGGCATAAGCTTACTATTCTATGGAGGCCAGGAAGCACAGCTGTCACCATCTTCTCTGGCTAAAATCTGATCCAGTCTCACTCTTGTCTATCTCACCACCTACACACTTCCCAAGGAGAACATCTGAATCAATTATCACAAGTCAAACTGCTTTCCTCTACTCACGAGCCAGCCATTTGAATTACTTTCTGATTGCTTTCCCTTAGCCCTCTTCTTATTTTTCCCCTTCATCCTTTAACTCCTTTTGCTCCTCCTCCTTTCTGTTTCATTTATTCATTTGTCTGCATTCAACTGCAATTCAATGTGCATTCTTACCGCTTCTCCACTGTACTGCACTCTGGCTTCTTTTCTTCTTCCCTTTTTCCTCATTACAGAAGCTCCTCCCCTCATCTCTTGCAATGACATACTTGAAATGTATCCTAACACTCTTCAGTTCTTGGAGCTTGTCTATACTGTGCTGGGGAGTGCAGTTGTGAAAATTCAAGCCACATTTCCTCTGGCTTGCTCTCCATCTAGCCCTGAATATCTTTCTCCTCCTGAATTTGGTCAGTGGGCCCATGGTCTGGTGGTTAGAGTACTGTGCCAGGTAGTGGGATTTGCAGTTTTAAACCCTAGCTAGGTGAAGAGGGGCTTTAGAGCTCAGGTCTTTGACCTCTGAGGCAAACACTAGGTTATTGGGCTAAAAGATGGAAGAGTTTCCTTCCCTCTTGGAAAGAATATGCATATCTGGGTGATCACAGAAACATAACAGGTCAGCAGCATCTATTTCTGCACCTCCCCTTCCACAAAGGTGACATGAAAGGATAGTATGCGAGTTGCCCTCTCTCCTTTCTCGCAGCTACGCTACTGTGTGACCTTTTTCTACTACAAAATATTATCACATACACTGATTTTTTTATGCGCACATTGCTGAGTTGTGAACTTGCTATTATGACTCAAGAAAGAGACCTTGGAGTCATTGTAAATGGGTCTCGCAAAACATCAGCTCAGTGTGCAATGATGACCAAAAAAAGTCAATAAAATGTTGGATGTCATTACAAAGTGTCACAGGCCAACTGGGCACTGTGAGTGTATCAATGTGGTTGCAGGCCGACTAGGCGCTACAACTGTATCAGCCACTGGGCTGTTTGGTTCGGGATCAAGGAGGTGGAGTTGGGAGTGAAGCAAAGACAAGTTTCACTTATAACAGTAAAGATAAATTTTACTTACAGTAACAAAATAGCGACAAAAATATATTTTAGCAGCAAAATATGGTTTACACATATAACAGTTAATAAAAAAATTAAGCTAATAAACAGACAATATAGCAATAAAAGTTAAAAATTGGCAGTGATAATAAAAACAGACAGACAAATTGACATAGAGTTCCCACTTGGTTGGCAACTTATCAATAGTCCCTCAGTGCCAAATACACACCAAGTTGATCCAGCGAAGTCAGGCGTCCCTGATCAACGCTGTCGGAGGGAGCACTGGGGAAGGTCCCTCAGCCAGGATCTGGTCCTTGCTCACACTGGGAGTCTGGAGTCTGGGCTTGGAACAGCAATGACCATTCTTTTCCGTCCTTTCTACTGGTCACCTGACGTGCGTGTTCCTTTATATCTTGTCCTATGCTAATCTGTTGACTTTAGAGCCACTCACAGTCTTACCCTACAGCTGTTACCCTATGGGGTTAAAAGGTGTTAGAAATTATCATAAAATTTTACTGCCTAAACTTGGGTTTACCCAATAAGCAAATCACACTACATCACTTTGGGGTCTGAGATTAGCATTTTCTCCACCTAAATTCAACTTACTTGGTTACTTCGTTTTGGAATTTTTTGAAATGCGTTAATTATACCTTGTGGTCAGGTTTGTCATTTTTCTGACCTTTAAGCAAAAACTGTTAGGTCAGCTAAAGTTTGCAGTTTTGTTTTCTAGTTCTGCTTCTTGGGGCCCATGTTAGTCTTATGATTGGTACAGACAGTTAATTTTAACATTACGGTTATACTTATGACAGACAGGATACGTCTGCGGGAAACAATCTTGCAAGCTTTGCCTTAGCTAATATTAACTATATGCCATTGCTAGATGCTCTCAAGAAGCAAATCTTTTTTGTTATAATTTGCTCATTAACCCCTTTTGTTCTGACCATCACAATAAAGGCAATTGAAAACAAAATGGGGAACATCTTCCTGCCATATACAAATGCACAGTGCACCCACATCTTAAGTACTGTGTACAGTTTTGATCCCATATCTCAAAAAGGATGAGGAATTAGAAAAGGTACAGAGAAGGGCACCCAAAATGACCAGGGGTATGGAACAGTTGCCATACTAAGAGAGACTAAAAAAGGTGAGGGCTCTTTGCTTTGCAAATGAGAAGGCTGAGGTTATGATAGCGTTCTATAAAATCATGAAGGGCGTGTACCAAGTGAATGGTGAACCATTCACTAAGTCCCACAATATTAGAATTAGGAGGCACCCACTGAAGTTAGTAGGAAACAGGTTTAAAGCTAACAAGCGACAGTACTTTCCTACAAAATGCATAGTTAACGTGTGGAATTCATTGTCACAGAAGGTGTAGAGGCAAATAGTACAGACAGGTTTAAAAAAGGATTAGACATATTCATGGATGATAGCTCTATTACTAGCTATTAAACAAAACAGAGATGTTTCCTCTGGGATCTCTAAAGGAAAGATAGTCATGCCAGAGAGGTAATGGACAGGGGATAGATTACTCTAGATGTAGCTGGTTCAATGCTCTTTGTCTAACGTATCTACTCCTGCCACTTCCAGAGACAGGATACTACCCTAGATGGACCATTGCCCTGACCCAGTAAAGCACTTCTTATGTTCACAGGTGAAAATAGAAAGCAACGTGTATAAATGCCAAAAATTGCACATATGTGGCTAAATAAGCATTGCTTGGTCATGTGAAAGTGAAATAGCATTTGCCCCATGTGTCTTAGGGTATGTCTACACTGCAGTCACTGATGTAACTACATCAGTCGTAAGCTGACTAGTTTGGATATTGCTAACAGTATAACCACAGAGCTTATCTTGGGCTGGAAAATTTGCCTGAGAAGTTAGGTAAATACACAGTCTGTTCAAAAAGGTATCAAGACTGAATGCCTTCAGTCCATTCCAGTGTAATAAATATATGTAGCATTTCTGCCCATTTCTCACTGTGTGCTCTGGAAGCAAGATCTGAAGCAGAGCGGGTTCTGGAAGAACTCGCCACAAACTGATACAGGAGGTGCTTTCAAGGTGAGTGGGAAGCTCGGTGCCAGACTGCTGCAGGCTTTTTCTCTTGGAGGGGGAGAGAGACTGCTTGCAATTTCATGAGCAAGGCTAGTGCTAAGTTGCAGATCACTAGAAATAAGTAGACAGACTTGGGGAAAGCTCCTGCTGCTGCTGCAAATCAAGCTGATTTTCAAGCTTGAATTCATACCGGGACTGTGGGGAGCTGTTCTGGAAGAGACCCATGCCATTTTGCTCTGATATTACCAAAGGATGATGTCTCAGCTCATCAGATCAGAGACCACTCTAGGATTCGTTGGGTAGTAATGGGCAATGGATCATAAATATAGCTGAATTAGCATTTTAAATGATTTTCATAAAGGCTTTGCAAATTAGTCTTATTGACTTTCCAGCACTGGTCTTCATCTATAATTATTCGAATTGGAGAAAGCACAGATATTTAAAAAAAAAAAAAAAAAAGAATTCAGTTCAACTACAGAAGTGAATCAATCTTTATTTCCTGTTATTATGCAAGACATTTGGAAAGTGTTCTGCTACTCCATGCTCTCCCTTTCTTCAGGTTTACATTAACTTAAAATCCCTTTTGTACTCTGGGAGACTGTGACCAAAGAGTTATATTTCTTGTATTATTTTGATTTAAAATAGCTTCTCTTTGGAAAGCAGCTGCTGAATCCCACATGGCTGTAAGCTTCCTGGGTCTGAGTAATAACTGGCCACTTCTAGTTTTGAGTCCATCAGATACCCTCTCAGGTACAGACTTTGTGCTGATACTCTATTTGGGCAATAACATATTGGAATCCAACCGCCTACATCTAGAATCAGGGCCTTTGTCCTGAGTCAGATGGATGTGGGAGCTGTGGTTTCCTGCTAACACACTTTGAAGACAATGTGGCAGCAAACCAAGGAAATACAGGCTCAGCAAAAGATATTTTATTAACCACAAATACTTTTGCTTAGTAAAGTCCTGGATCCAATTTTCCTGTTTGGCTTTACCACCCCCTTGTTTGGTTCAAGACCTTAAAGCCAGGCAGCACTTCCTTCCTGCTTGGCACAGTCATAGGCATGTGACTACTGTGACATAGAGGACTCCCTTTCAGAAGAAGCAGTAATTCTTAAAATCTCTCCTCTTTAATCAAGAGCCTGTCTGAACAACTGCAAGTCTTCCTGCCATATGCTGAGATTTCAAACACCCTCCCCTCCCTCCTAAAAAAGGTTTCTGCAGAGGGAGTATACTCAAAGTGAATATTCTCTATCAACAGAGTTGCTGAAAGGTGGTGGGCCTGGTAGATGCTCTGTTTGTTAGTATCTAAGTTTCTTCCCCTCTAGTGTGAGCACACAACATCATGAATAAATTGACTTTGCCAAGATTCATCTGGTTCTCAGCATCACTTGGAATTTTTTCTCTACTGAAGACAGAGTTTACGGTATGAGGTGACGGCTACAGGAAATCATAGAATAGTAGGACTGGAAGGGACCTGTAAGATATTCAAGTCTGGTCCCCTGCCAGAGGGCAGGAGGTAGTTGGGCTCAAACGAGCTCAACCCCATGCTTGCCCAGCCTCATCTTGAACACCTCCAAGGATGGTGACTGCACCACCTCTGCTGGGAGTGTGTTCAAGATTCTACATACCTTTATGGAAAAGAAGTTTTTCCTTATGTCCAGCCTAAATTTTTCCTATATAACATTGGTGCCCAGGGGAGACTAGATACCTGCAGTCTCATCTGGTGCCAGGGAGGGGGGAAGACACAGGACCAGGAGGGTCCAGTGCTGGTGGGGGTGGGGGGAAGACCTGGAGGTTTAGGTGGGACTGTAGGGGTGGTTTTGGAGGTCCCATAGCATGTGGTGCATCAGGATACCTTGAACATCAAGGGATACAGGCTGTAGAGGCAAGACAGAGCAGGGAAAAGAGCAGGGGGTGTAGTGCTATGTATTGCTCTTTGAAATATGTCCTCAATGATCAGGTTGGGGTCAGAGGAGGGGCAAAATGAGGCACTCCGGGTAAGAATGCAAGTGGGGCATGGAGAAAGGGACTCAATAGTGGGTGTCTACTACAGACCGCCTCACCAGAGGGATGAACTAGACCTGGAATTCTCAGGTCAGCTCACAGAGACAGTAAAGTCAAGGGATGTGGTTGTCATGGGTGACCTAAACTACTCAGACATCTGCTGGGAGGAGCAGTCAGCCAGGTCCGACCACTCACTTAGGTTCCTAGCCGGGCTACAGGACCTCCACCTAACCCAGGAGGTGCATAGTCCCACCAGGGGAAATGCCTTGCTGGACTTGGTCCCTGCCACAGGCAATGACCTGGTGAGGGGTCTACGAGTACTTGACCACCTGGGCGACAGTGATCACTGCCTGCTGGAATTTACTATCCAGTGCAGGGTGGTGAAAGCAAGCAGCAAGGCAGAGGTCCTCGGCTTCAGGAGGGCTGACTTCTGTAAGCTAAGAAGGTTAGTAGGAGAGGCATTGGGGTCTCGGAGCTTCAATGAGATGGGAGTCCAAGACGAGTGGTTGTTCCTCAAGGAGACGATCCTCTGAGCTCAAAGGGAGTCAGTCCCAATGTGCACCAAGCAGGGAAGCACTTAGCAGAGTGCTAAGAAGCCTGCATGGCTCAGCAAAGGCATCCAGGGATGCCTGAGGGCAAAAAAGAAGGCATACAAACAGTGGAAGCAAGGGGCTATCACCAAGGAGGATTACACCTCCATTGCTCAGGACTTCTGGGAGGCTGTTAGGAAGAGCAAGGCAGAGAAGGAGCTAGGGCTAGTGACCAGAATTAAGGATAATAAAAAGTCCTTTTTCAAATATATAGGAAGAAACCCTCAGCCTTCTCTTGTGAAGGCTGAACAGGTTCAGGGCCCGTAGCCTCCCATTGTAGGGTCTGCCCTGCTGTCCCCGGATCATGCGGGTGGCCCTCCTCTGGACCCTCTCAATGTTGTCCACATCCCTCTTGAAGTGGGGTGCCCAGAACTAGACACAGTACTCCAGCTGTGGCCTGACCAGTGTCGCGTAGAGGGGGAGGATCACCTCCTTGGTCCTACTTGAGATGCACCTGTGGATGCACGATTACCCCTGCCGACCATGACCTCGCATTGTCGGCCCATGTTCATCTTGGAGTCAATGATGACTCCAAGATCCCTTTCTGCCTCCGTGCTCTCAAGAAGGGAGTTTCCCATCTTAAAAGTGTGCTGCCGGTTACTACTGCCCAAGTGCAGCACCCTGCACTTGTCCGTATTGAAACGCATCCTGTTTTTGTTAGCCTACCCTTGCAACCTATCCAGGTCTTTCTGCAGTCTTTCCCTCTCTGCATATGTGCCCACCTCAGCCCAAATGTTGGTATCATCAGCAAATTTGAATAGGTTGCTTTTCACCCCATCGTCCAAATCACTGATAAAGAAATTGAACAGCGCGGGCCCAAGGACCGAGTCCTGGGGGACTCCACTGCCAGAACTAAGGATAATAAAAAGTCCTTTTTCAAATACATAGGAAGTATGAAGAAGGCACTGGGTAACGTGGGGCCCCTACAGGATAGGCTTGGCAACAAAAATCTGACCCCTTTAATGAATCCTTTGCCTCCATATTCCTGAACAGGGACCGGGACATCTCCCCCACTAGAACTGCAGATGAACCCAGGGGAGGCACCACCATTCCTAGGGTCAGGGACTCCCTGGTTAGGGAAATTTTGGAGAGGCTGGACATGTTTAAATCAGTAGGCCCAGATGCTTTTCACCCGAGGGTGCTGAGGGAATTGGCGAGGGTCATAGCAGGGCCGCTGACACAGCTCTATGAGCACTTGTGGGGCACTGGCCAGGTACCAGAGGATTGGAAAAGGGCCAATGTGGTCCCCATTTAGAAGAAGGGGAAAAAGGAGGACCCTGGCAATTATAGGCCAGTCCGTCTTACCTCAGTCCTTGGGAAGACCTTTGAGAAAATTATCAAGAAGCACATCTGCAAGGGCCCAGCAGGGGAGGTAATGCTCAGGGGCAACCAACATGGGTTCATTGTGGGCAGGTCCTGCCTGACTAACCTGGTTTCTTTTTATGATCAGGTCTAAAGTCCCTGGACGGGGGTGTTGGGGTGAATGTCATCTTCCTGGACTTTAAGAAGGCCTTTGACATGGTTTCCCACCACATTCTCTTAAAAAAACTTGGTGACTGTGGCATTGATGCCTACACAGTGAGATGGGTGGCAAATTGGCACGATGGTCACACCCAGAGTATGGTGGTAGACAGGTAATTTTTGACCTGGAGGGATGTGGGCAGTGGAGTCCCTCAGGGCTCTGTCCCAGGGTCTGTACTGTTCAACATCTTTATCAGCGATCTGGGTGTGAGTGTGGAATACATGCTGTCCAAATTCACTGATGACACCAAGATGTGGGGCAAGGTGGGCACGCTGGAGGGGAGGGACAAAATCCAACTAGATCTAGACAAATTACAGAGGTGGGCGGACGACAATAGGATGGAATTCAACGCAGACAAGTGCAGGGTGCTGCATCTAGGGAGAAGGAACCAGCAACACCTATAGGCTGGGGAACACCCTTCTTGTCAACACAGTGTCAGAAAGGGATCTTGGAGTCATTGTTGACTCCAGGATGAACACGAGCCACCAATGCTAGGAAGCAGTCAGTAAGGCTAACTGCACCTTGCCGTGTGTCTACAGATGCATCACAAGCAGGTCCAGGGATGAGATACTTCCCCTCTATGGGGCATTGGTTAGGCCACGGTTGGAATACTGCATCCAGTTCTGGGCACCGCACCTCAAGAGCGATGTGGCTAGCATTGAGAGGGTCCAGAGGAGGGCCACTCGCATGGTCAAGGGGCAGCAAGGCAGGCCTTATGAAGAGAGGCTAAAGGGCCTGAACCTATTCAGCCTCCATAAGAGAACGCTGAGAGGGGATCTGGTGGCGGTTTATAAATTCACCAGGGGGGGCCAGTAAGAATTGGGGGAGGCTCTGTTCCCCCGGGCACCACACAGGGTTACTAGGAATAATGGCCACAAATTGTTAGAGAGAAGGTTCAGGCTGGACATCAGGAGACATTACTTTATAGTTAGGGCTGCCAGGGTCTGGAATGGGCTGCCAAGTGAGGTGGTGCTCTCTCCTACTTTGGGGGGTCTTCAAGAGGAGGCTGGACAGATATTTGGCTGGGGTGATATGACCCTGGTACCCATTCCTGCCTGGGGCGGGGGTCGGACCTGATAATCTGTTTAGGTCCCTTCCGACCCTAAGCACTATGATACCTATGGAAGATTGTCAGGACAGGCTTTAATGACACCACATAATAGGTGGTGAAATGTACTTAAGGGCAAATAAATGTCTGCTTATAGCAAGTTCACTCTCGTTTTTCTAGGGCCCCCCTGTGTAATATCCTTATGTAGGTCTCCTAGTTAAATGAGTTCTACGGATGACAGCATAGACAAGAAAGTATACTTGTGAGTTGTTTAATAAAATCAGTAAAATTCTAAACAAAAGGTCCTCATAAAATCACAGTGAAAGGTCAGTCATAAACTGAACTTTATTAACAACACTATGATTTGTTATTCCATTACTTGCCTTCAGAAACAGGCATGAAAATAAATGAATAATTTAGTAACAAAGCCTGCCAATTGTGGCATTATGGCAGAATAATTGATTACATCAGGAATTTAACGTTTATTACAAGAACGATTACCTTAAGTAATCTCATTTATGCCGAGACCTATTGTAATGACTCAAGCCCAACACAAATCTACAATTTATTTTACAGGTATTTTAGGGATTTAATACCCTTAAAAAAAAGTCTCTATAGATTGTTATCTCAACAGTCCTCTGGCTGTCCAGTTTACACAGCTGTTCTCTCCTTTTGTTCTTAATTCCAGTTAGGATTTTCTGAATGCATTTAAGGGGAAGTGGCCCAAAATCTGTGATAGGGTTGTTGTTTTTTTACCTCCAGGATTACATTAGGTGCCCTAATAAGCAGCCAAATTAAAATGTTATCACCTGAATAAAAAACCAAGGTTGCCATCATGTTCCTTTTGAAAACAATGCAATAGGCTTTACATTCAAACCCCTAAGTTCTCCTTGTCTAAGTCCCATAGAGCTTGATCTTGGGAGGTTTTCAGCAATTTGTCACCATCCAGTAAAGTACTGAACCATACACTTAAATTTAAGCTTGTGAATCATAGATTCATAGATGCTAGGGTCGGAAGGGACCTCAATAGATCATCGAGTCCGACCCCCTGCATAAGCAGGAAAGAGTCATCTACAGGTGCATCACAAGCAGGTCCAGGGAGGTGATCCTTCCTCTCTCTGCAGCATTGGTCAGGCCACAGTTGGAGTACTGCATCCAGTTCTGGGCACCACACTTCAAGACAGATGTGACTTGCATTGAGAGGGTCCAGAGGAGGGCCACTCGCATGGTCAAGGGGCAGCATGGCAGGCCCTATGAAGAGAGGCTAAATGGCCTGAACCTATTCAGCCTCCACAAGAGAAGGCTGAAAGGGGATCTGGTGGTGGTTTACAAACTCACCGCGGGGACCAGCGGGAATTGGGAGAGGCTCTGTTCCCCCAGGCACCACCCAGTGTTACTAGGAATAACGGCAACAAATTGTTAGAGAGAAGATTCAGGCTGGACATCAGAAGACATTACTTTACAGTTAGGGCTTCCAGGCTCTGGAATGGGCTCCCAGGTGAGGTGGTGCTCTCTCCTACCTTGGGGGTTTTCAACAGGAGGCTGGACAGATATTTGGCTGGGGTGATATGATCCCAGCACCCGTTCCTGCCTGGGGCAGGGGGTCAGACCTAATGATCTGTTTAGGTCAGTTCTGACCCTAAGTACTATGATACTATGGTGGGGGATGTATCAAGCATGCCCAAGAGACAGGGCCTGAGGCCCAGATACAGACTATCAGAAAGAGCCCAGGGAGGCTCAGCAGCCTAAAAGAGGACAGAGACAAGGCCTTGGAAAGCAGAGAAGAAGCTGGGAGCCCTGAAACTTGGTCTGTGTACTAGAGCTGGAGGGCTCTGCTAGAGCAAAAAGGGAAGAGGCCAAGAAAGCTGAAGCCTGACACTGAAAACCAGCAAGCTTGCTCTAGAGCTCTCAGGCAGCCTCCCTCCTTTCCAAAATAATATCAAAGTTATGGTGGGCAAGTAAAGGAAGTGAGGGACCCTAAAGTTACAGCTGGGCAGGAATTACCTGGACACCAGGTAGTCTCACAACCATCCCTAGGACCCAACCCGACCCTGTCACAAGTGGGATGAAAAATAATACCATGAGAAGTTTGATTGTGTTTGTGGAAAGGTTTTGCATTGCTTGCTTAGCTCTATTTTTATACTTTCCACAACTGGTGCCTATTTTATAACTTGCTTTTTACATCAGTATTTTTCTATCAGCTTTTCAAGTAGTTCTTTTAAAATTATTTTGTTCATATATAGAGAGAAGGCTATAAATGTGCATGGCACTTCAGAAGTACATGAAAGATGAGGTCCCTGCCCTAAAGGGCTTCAAGTCTAATTCAGACAGACAACAATTAATGGGATAACAATTTAATACAAGATGGTGGGGGTGGATGTCAGTGCACAGATCAGTACTAGAAGGCTTCTTGAAAGAAGTGGATTTTAAGCCAGATTTGAATAGGGATGGCTCTTGTCAGATGAGAAGTGGGAAGCTGTTCAAAGCCTAAGGGACAGACAGTATGAAAGGAATAAAACCAAGAGTGGGTGAGACAAAGAAAACAATAAGAAAAAGGCCTGGAAGAAACATACTTATGGAGAGGGTGAGTAGGAAGAAATGAGAACAAGCATACAGACAAGAGAGAAACTGGACTGAGCCCAGAGGATTAGGGCAGGATACAGTAAAAGTCAGGAAACCAGTGAAGCTTATTGTTATAAACCTAACAGCAGTTATTAACGATATTCACCACACCCAGTGTTGCAACAATAAATGCAATGAAAAATCACTATGTTAAACCAATTACTACATTTTATATTCAGTAACTGAGCCCCATCATGTCTCATGCTCAGATTTGGTCTATCGCTTGCAGCAGGAAAAAAAAATACACCTCTTCTGGGTCTTCTCATAGAAGAGATGCCTGTACTGGAGGAGGAAAGGCAGATGTGGATCAGGGGAACCATTGTAGGTAAAGATGGTTGTATTGGAAATGTGTGCGCGCGCACATTTCTGTCTATCAAAATTTAGTGCACAAAATAGGGGAAATGTCAGAATTAAGTTTGTATATTCAGCCCCTTGGACATGAGCATTTATGACAGGGCTAAATTCTATTTACCTTTTGCATGCCTGAGTGGCATATTTAACCATATAACTGCAGTTTTTGGTACATACGCAAAATGTAGGATTCTGTTTCCACCTGTGGAAATAAGATCACCCTGCAAGTACACAAGTAGGAAAGGAGTGAGGATCCCTCCTACCTTTTAGCCCAGTAACCTTCAGCTTAAGGTATTTTCCAAGAAGTACAGATCCAAGTTTTAAGCCCCCCCCTCACCTAGCAGGGCTGGAACTCATGTCTCCTGATTACTATCAAAGTGCTCAAGTTATCAGTTGACAGAACAGCCATTAACCCAGAATGTTCTCTACTTTTGCCAATGAAGCTGGCTTACAGGGCATTCAAGAGGAAATGATATCTGGAAAGAGGAGACATGCAAGCCACAGACATGCTCAGTGCGGTGGATCCTGTCCTGGAAGGAAGGAAGCCTTGTGTTCTAGCCTAGGCTCCTGTGTCTGATGGGGAGGAAACCATCCTAGTGCTGTTTGTCCAACCAATGTTAAATGCAAGGAGCAGTAGGCCAGCTTCCAGATGTCTGGAAGGTATTCTGGACAATGCTTACTTCATTCCCTGGTGGTTAGTGCACTTTGCAGGGAGCCAGGAAATGCATTTTCACAGCCCCCCCCCCGCCCCCCCACAACTGCTCCTGTTCTGTTTTGTGGCCTTAGAGAAGGGGGTCTTCTTCAGCACCCTCTAGTTCAGTTTCTTCTTGTCTCTAGTGGGTTATGGAATAGAGAAAACCCCACACAATTTACTGATTCGTTTTGATGCACTGGCTAGGGGAGTAGTTAGCTGATTGCACAATTTCACAATGATTACACACTTAATTTATACAACACAATTTTATTTTAAAACTCTTTGCTACGTATATAACACTGCTTAGCTTTAAGAAACACCACAAACATTAAAAACACAATAATTACATGTATCAGAAACAATGCTCCGAATGCACTTCCTTCCCAAACAATGCTATAAGAATTAGTGTTACAAAAACAACTACAATTACAACTAAAAGTTAAATTTGAATCAATACTGGTATTTTTCATAATATACTTACAATCCTAGAATTCTGAGAAACCAAATACCAAAATATTGTTTCATTCCTCAGTAGTACGATTTAATGGGTTGGCCTCAGTAGTACGGTTCAATGGGCTCGCCTCAGCAATACAATTCAATAGGCTGGCCTTAGCAATATGATTCAATGAGCTGGGCTCAGCAGTGATAGGACTAAGTCCCCTTCCTTCAGTCCCTTTTGGGCGCTCCGCAGCTTCAGCGTGAACTAAGAGATTCGTGTTCACAGAGAGGTTGGGTCAGGTGATCAATCTGGTCCGGGCTACACTTGCGATTCTTCCTTCGTTGTTCTGCAAGTGAAGTCACCTCCAAATTGGGACAATAAGTTACAGGTTTTTATTGAGTGAGCTGCCGTCAGTGGGCTCCTCCTACTCAATTTGTCACTACTCCCAAATTTGGGCTCAGATCTTACTCAACAGAAATTACCTTTGTTGAGCATTTTAAATTACTCTTGGGGAGACTTCTTCCATATCACTATAAATACCTTTTTTTTTACCAGTCTGGTTAAAAGGCCCTAGGCTTTGATGTCTCGGAACTCAGGATATTTGCTTTCTTTGTAAAAGACTTCTAAATATACAATTTAAATTAAGGCTTTAAGTGAAGTCAGGACATTTTTCACGTAGTCCCAAAAACAATGACTTAGATAAGGAGATAAATCCTATCTTCTTCCTGAAACTGGCTAATGGGCAACCTCTACAAACATTCAAACTATTTCATTCAATATGACACTTCTGCAAGAGTTTTGGGGCTTGGTAAGGAAGTGCAGGGTGAGCATAAACTAAATGCATGGAAATAACAAGCACTTCAGTTACATGGCTACATGCATGCTACTTAGGGTAAATTAGGTCTGTCCCATACTCTTTAATTACATGGCTGCAATTGTTTTTTTTCCACTGACTCATTCAGTACAAAAGGAAGACCAGGGTCTGGAATAAGTGAGTGTTGTAGAGAGAGAAAATATGCTGTTCTGGTTAGTTGGTCAAATGCTTTCCTAGAGACATTTATTCTTTTGATAAAGTTCTAATCTGTCACAGGTGACCACTCTGAGGTACACCTAATTTGAGACATCTAGGGCATGTTTACACATGCATGCATTGAAGCTTTGAAAAGTGGCCGGTGCTGAGATGCATGCAGTTGTATAAGTGGTGAAATGTGCATCAGCACTGAAAAAATAGCAGCAGCTTGCTTTTGAACTAAAACACCTTGGAGGTGCTTTAGTTCAAAGCACACCACCACCATTTTCTACATGCTGATGCACATTTTGCTGCTTATACAACAGTCCACAGCACAGTGCAGTTCCTCTCAGCTCATGTGCGGAGCAGACTCTATTAATCAAGTCTGCTCTGAAGTGGCAGATCTTTGGCACACCACTGGAAAAAAAATATGTGTATAAATGCCTGTGGCAAGGTGGAAACTCCCCGACTAGCCACAGTGCTAGTCTCCTCACCTGCCTCTGGGCATGCCACCCACCATTCTAACCTGCCATGCCTTGATAATACATAATTATAGTGTTAATTAGGTGGGAGGCTGCCCTTTGAACATCCTGGCCTCCTGAGCCAATGTATGCAGCTCCAACCACCCCTATACTGCATCCCAAGCCTCGCAGATGTTCCTAACAGCAGAGCTCTGCTCCAGCCTGAGGCCAGGATCAACTTCTCTCAGTGTTAGGCCTCTTACTTTCTGCCCTGTTGTAGGCCACGCTCATATCGCCTCTCTCTCACTGAGGCCTCTCCCACTCCACCGCCTCTCACATCGTCTCTCACATACTGCCCCTTTGCAGGGCCACTCTCATACTGCCTCTCCTTTCACTGGGGCCACGTTCACCCTGCCCTCACCCGAAGGGTCCTGGGGTTTGTTTCCTGCACTCTCCAGCCAGCCAAGCGTGCAGCTTCTTGGGCCTCTCCCGCGACCTTCACCCGAGCAAGCGCTGGGCGGTTAGCAGAACACTGAATTGACTACACCTCTAGTCCCTCACCAGGTCACTGCTCTAAATTAGGGGCTCCTGACTTGCCCCCCATTGTTTCCCCATGGCACTTCCTTAGCTGCCTCACCCAATTGGCCTCTGGCCCACTTGTGGCCTGAAAACTTACCTGTACCTAACCTGGCCCCATGTTAGCAGGGCCTACCCTCAGACTCCCTCATTCACCAGGGCCCACTTTATGCCCTTTTCTCACAGGGCCTCGTAACTCGCCCCTCTCCTTGGGCTCTGATCCCCTCACTCTCACTGAACTCCTTGCCCTACACACATGCACAGTCAGGGCTCCTAGCCTCTGGGCTCCTTGCCTCTCTACTAGGCCCCACAGCCTTGCTAACCTCTCCAGGTCTCCCAACTGTCATGCTGGTGCAGGCTGTCAGGTGCCCTACTGAACCCCGCTCTACACCACCGCCTCCACTGAGGCCGACACTCTGTCCCCCCTATGCTGAGACCTGGGGTCAACACACACCCCACAGGCTCAGGTGGCACTCACCAGTGTGTCTGGCCCACCACTCTCACTCTTGCACCCCATGCAGGCTCAGGTGGCTGCAGCTGTGTCTCGTTCCACAACTATCTCGGATATTAAATGACTCACCTGAAGGTGGGGGCTGGGTTTTAGGTGCCCCTACTCACCTTCCACTGGGGTGGTAACTGGCCTGATATTTCTGGGGGAGTTCTGCCACAAACAGCCCCACCAGGCCACCCATCCCCAGCAGGGCTCAGTTTTAGGTCTTGCCCAGGACCAAGAGCCTCCTTACCATCCCCATCAGCTTTTACCCTTACCTCCTGGTGTTACCAGAGCAGCAGCTCCACCAGGAGATGTTGTTTCCTCAGTGGCAGGCAACAGAATGCTGTCTCTAGCTCTGCTGGCCTGAATCTTAAAATGGCCACTCATCAGAGCTGGGCCACACCTGCTGGTTGCCTCTTCAGGCTCTTAAAATGACAGATACACCCCACTTAAACTAGTTCCTGGAGGAGGTTCCCCCTCTGCTCTGCCAAAGCAGGCTCTCCTCAGAACCTGTGAAAGCCCTCAAGTGGTGAGCACCCCTTAAGGTGCTCCGCCACAATGCCCTTAGATTAAGTACAGATAGAAAGCCTGAGGCTGAATTGAATGAGTCTTTACAGGTTAATCTAAGCTGCATAGATTGAACCAATAAGCAAGTGAACAGAAATTCACTTTTGATTCTGCAAATGTAGCTACATGCCTGCAGTAGCACAGGTCAGAAGCCAGACGGTGCTAGAGCATGCCTTCCTGCTCAGCTAGAGTGGCAACTTGGGCCAATGCTATCCTACCCATCCTGTGATGGGGGTGGATTTATGGAGGAGGTTCAAAGCATCCTGGGATGCTGGGAGATTGTGAGTTAACTTGGATCTGGAGGGGATCTGGGACAGAAGTCCAATAAATTGATTTAACCTAAATCAGTTAAGTCTGATACTATATCTATCCAGGTGTATCTTAAACTGGTTTTGGCCATCTTGAAAGCAGTTCATGTGAATTTCTGTTATGTTACAGATTTGACCCAGTTTCCAATTACTTATACAGGTTAATGTGTAATTTCTGTCCCTAGCTTTCCCTAGCCCTAGGGTTTGATGTGCAGAATGATCCCAGAAAAAGCAGAAGCCAAAAGGAGCTATATTTAGTCCCTATAAAATGCTATTAAAAGCTACGTACCCCTAAAATCTGCATGGCAGGCTTCTCAGAGCAGGTACCCAAACTGGCGGATATTTTCTATAATTTCAATTTTAGCCACTGTGCCTCAGTTCCCATGTATAAAATGTAGATGATAACAGCTTAGTAGGGCTGTTGTCAAAACAAATTCACTAATGTTCATAAAAAAAAACTATAGGTCTGTTAGACATGTTAAGAAAGTCCCATTTATTCCAGCCAGATAGGTACTTAAATATGTTTAAAAATCTGTTTTTTGTTGCTAGCAATAGCTTATAGCGCTATGATGGAAAACCATTGGAAAACCTGTTAAGAAACTGGGAATTCTATATTTAACAAGGGTTTGGGTGTTATGCAATTTATTATGCATGAGGCTACAGCTTGAACAATGAATTTAAGAAGAAATACTGAACAGCTACCCCTACAGTAAGGACCATCCATCTGGGGCAGTGAATGAAGCAGAGGTCCCATGGAAAAATTAGTATGTGCTCATATGAATGTGTAAGGGGGTGAATTAATATTCCAGTGGAAATCTTAATTCTGGCAATTCTTAACTTTTGAATGCTTTACTTTGCAAGCTTATTCTTAACATAGCTTTAGGGGTATTGCATACATACCTGCTTATTTGAGGGGAAGAGAAAAGGGTCCTATTTTACTTCCACATTGCAAGCATCCATTCCATCACCCTTGCAAAATTGTACTCGTATACTGATTCTGGGTGAGTAATTCTTTTAATAGGTGGGTAAAATAGCATTCATTTGTTCATTAACGTCAGTCACAATGGTGGAGGGCAGGCAAGTCAGTTTTGTGTCTGGGCTGCTGAATTTTAATGACAGTTTTGCAAGGATGAATTTAAATGTGTATGTTTGCTCTAATTTTAGATGCTGTAGGTAGGGAAAGAGATACCAAGCTTGAAATATTGCCCTTTAGCCCAATAAACCTTATATTAACAGCATATACACACACTAATATACGTCATGTTGCAAATCTGAAAAAGCAGTAGTGATGGTAACAGTAATCTAAGGTCCATTGTCCCTTCACCTACATCCTCCTCCTCCATGAAATGAACTGTGAAAAGAACAACCCTGAGTGTCTGCTAATTAGCAGTATCTAATTCAGGACCAAGCAATTTGCCTCTCAGTGCAAAGAGATAAGGATGTACTGGAGATCTGCAATCAGGTGAAAAAGTATAGTTGGTGTCCATGATATTGAACCTGTTCTAGAATTAATGGTAATGGACAGGAGTTGAGTAATTCTCTCTTTAAGTATACACCAAGGTATTGTTTGGTCCTGTTTATAAAAGCAGTTGGCACATACAACCTGAAATACAAGTTAGATACCTGTGGGCACATATGTCCTGCAATATCCATCACATACTGTGTTCTTTGCTTTTGATTTCAGGACAAGGGAAGACAGTGCTAGGGAAGCACTGAATTACTGCAGTGCCTAGCAGCCTTTTTCCCTCCACCAAATTATACTCCAACAATTCTGACATTATCTTAACATTCCTCCACAGCAAATCAATCTCTTTCTTCACTGATTTTCCTCATTTAGGTTTTTATACTACAACTCATTGATTTAACGTCTGCAAAAAGCTTCTGTGGGAGGGGTTTTTGTGCAATTTTTTTAGGGAACCATGATGACCTTTGTCATCAGATGAGAAAGAAGAAGAAAATGACTGAAGCCATTGTGTTTATGGTTATAGTAATTAAAGGCTCCAGGAGCGGGGGTGGGAGGAGAGCTTTAATTAGAGTGGCTCTGAGAGCCACTCTAATTAAAGCGCCCAGAGCATCACATATATCAGCATTCCCCACACTGAAACATAGCAGTGGGGATGCTTTAACTAAATCTCGTCAAAGTGTGCCCACCACCGCTTTTCAGTGTGGGGACACTGATACACAATGATGGAGTCTGCTGGAGGTGCAGTAATTATCATACTCCAGTAGACTCGATTTCATAGATTTCATAGACATCAGGGCTGGAAGGGACCTCGGAAGATCATCGAGTCCAGCCCCCCGCCCAAAGGGCAGGAAGTCAGCTGGGGTCATAGGATCCCAGCAAGATAAGCATCCAGTTTCATCTTGAAGGTGTTCAATGAAGGCGCTTGAACCACCTCCGGTGGCAGGCTGTTCCAGACCTTGGGGGCTCGGACAGTAAAGAAATTCTTCCTTATGTCCAGCCTGAAACGATCTTGAAGTAGTTTGTGACCATTCGACCTCGTCATCCCTTGGGGCGCTCTGGTGAACAAACGTTCCCCCAGATACTGGTGGTCACCCCTGATAAACTTGTAGGTGGCCATCAGATCACCCCTGAGCCTGCGCTTTTTCAGGCTAAAGAGCCCCAGGGCTCTCAGCCTGTCATCGTAGGGTCTGCTTCCCTGACCTCTGATCATGCGCGTGGCTCTTCTCTGGACTCTCTCAAGCTTCTCCACATCCTTTTTGAATTGTGGAGCCCAAAACTGGACACAGTACTCCAGCTGCGGCCTCACTAAGGCCGAGTACAGGGGGAGAATGACGTCCCGGGATTTGCTTGAGAGACGTCCCGGGATTTGCTTGAGACGTCCCGGGATTTGCTTGAGACGTGTATAGGCGCCCCAAGGGATTAGAAGTTTTTACCAACTTGCTGGCACCTAGGCGAACTTCTCAACTGCAAAGCTTGTCTGGACCATTCTGAAACCATAGAGAATTCAAAAGCAGTTGCTGACAAACCAGCTTTATTATTACTTTCCTTTGATGGGACAGAAGGAGGAACATAATCTTTACCTGGATAAAATGCATGATATTCCAATGTCAACACCTAGGCTGAAGAGCAACCCAAAATTGTGCTCTGCCAAGTGTCTGGCATCTGAGGTGTAAAGAAGAATTTGGTAGATACGGCCTCATTAGTATTGTGTAAGTGGTGATTGAAATTGCCATGGACAGTTAATGTTACAGCAGCCTGCTAGACACTGTTTTCTCCAGGAAAGCAAAAGAGTCTGGCAATATTCTGTGGAGAGTGACTACACTACCTTCAGAAGAGTAAACTGAGAAACATTTTAACTAACGATGGGACTAATTCAGAACCAAATCCTGGCATCTTTACTTATTTTGTTCCTTACGCAGGAAAACTTCTAGACTTTGGACAGTAAAGCAGTTTGACACTTTCGGCAACTTCTTTTGCCCCGTGCTTTAAAGGCGATCTGTACTTTAATTTGGGTATGAAAACTCAACTATTGGCATATAAAGGGCAAAATCACAATATAAGCATGGGTCATTGGAAGGATATTCTAATAAAGAAGGGCCTGTTAACCATATGATTGTACTCTTTTTTGTTGTTGGTTTTTGCAGTGAACAGATGCTTCTAGGTGCTGAGCTTGGACATATTTTCTCAGCAGAGCCTGAGTAATAGCATTTCTCCCAGACAGGAGAGGCATGATGCAATGATTAAAGGAAAGAACTAGATCATTATAAAAGAGATCAAATGAAAACTAGGTAGTGGTAAGAAAAAAAAGCACAGAGAGCAGGTGAATTGAGTCTGATGGGGCTAGTTCTTGCCCTTATTTCATAACCTCCTGTGCTGTGTTTTCTAGATTAGAAATGCATCAAGGCTTATATAAGTTTTATCTCTTTATTTTTTGTCTCTGAACAGTGTTTTTTCTTTCTCTTCAAGAGTTCAATTAAGAAACAATATATTTTTATTTTCTCTGTTCCCTTTTTATCTCATCTCTTGATGAGGGGTTTTTTTTTTTTAAATCCGTCTCTCGTTTGGTAAGTGGGATGAGATAGTATTTAGTTAAATGCCCAGCAGTATTTTTTTTCTTATTTCTACTTGTGGCAGATACTTTGCCCACTCCTGTCTCAATAATGGACATATTAGGTTCCACTTGACTCTCAGGTGTTTGTGCAAGGGCCAGAAAAATGTGTTTAGTATTATGTTTACGAAGTTTTAAAAGAAGAGGTGATGCAAGGGAGAAGTAAAAATAGGTTAGCATTCCTTTAATGACCCTATCACGCTTCTTTTGCAAGTGGAAATGCTTTCTGAAGACTCCTTTTGAAGTTTATAACTTTACTACTAGAATATGAAATAAGGCACCCAGAAATTGAAGGTCTTTAACTGCTTAAAAATTTAGTAAATTTAATTATTGCCAAAAGGCTTCTGCTGCTTCTATTTAGAAGAAAGCACAACCATTGTGCATTTCTTGACGACTGCAAGACACTGTTGAGAAACTTCTCTCCCATGCTAAAACAAATAAATTAAAATATCTTAAACATAACATTATTAATTGTTTTCAGAAATATTTTAGAAGACTGATTCATGCATAAAAATGCATTTAGTCATGGATTTCTTGTTTCAGTAGGGTTTTGTTTCTTTTTAAAGAAAAAAGCCTCATAATTTTCCCCTTGAAGAAAGATCTTTAATTACATTGGAGCTATAGAGTGGGATTTATGCATATATTCTAATTATGTACTAGTAAAACTGAAAAGCTCTTTGTTAAAACCATGCAGAGAAAAATCAGACACATGCCAGTGCTTCATTACTGAGAATTTAAAAGGAATTGTGTGGTGGCTTATTATCAGCATTACATAAATAAAAGGGCACTCTACATATTGCATGTGTCGACACAGGCTTTTAGGAAAAATAGGCAGGTTTTGATAAAGCGGAAGAGAGTGCAAGTAAACTTGTTTAATTAAACCAATGCAATTCATTTTACATATTAATAATAATAATTTACCAGCTGTGTCACCTATTTAATTTACCAAGCATGTCAGTGGTAAACTTTTCTCTTGTAAGACAGACTTTTAGATTGCTATACACACACACACACACACACACACACATATATAGGTGGGTATAAAATAGGAAGGTTTGTTAATCCACCTCTTCTCCTCCTAACCCCTGCCATGAACACAGAAGTTCCAAGTCAATACCACATGCACCTCACTAATTTTGGTAGGAATTTCAGACTCGTAGTATAGTTACAGCATAGCCCATAGTATCTGTTTAAACACAAAACTTCCTAATGAAAGATTTTTCTAATGCTGTAAACAACAAGAACAGCTGGAGCATATGCTGTGTTACAATACACTGTAATGACAATACAATAGATTTATTGTTAGTTGTGAAGATTGTGCATAAAGAAGTTATTCAGATTTAAAGCATAGAGATGCAGAGGGCTCCTGGCCAAAATGCAGACCCTGGTAAACAATGCCCTTTCAGCCATACACTCACTGCTTTTCATTTCTTGGGCTCAGTCTTCATGGTCTTTAAAACAATAAAATGGTTAGGCAGCTGGGTAAGCCTGAAATCCAGCTGCTGACTCCAAACTTCTAGAAGGCAATAGAGAAACAAATTAAATAAGTGCCAAATTTAAGTGTCATGATAATATCAACTTCTAATAATATAGAAAACAATCTGTACACAGGAGTCCAATTTCTGAAGTCCTTACTGTGATGAAATTATCATTTGATCAGATCCTGATGTTTTCTTTTACATAAGATTTCCACTGAAGTTAATGGGAAAGAATACCTGATTCATTCACAGGAAAAAAACAACCCTCTAGTAACATCAAGATCATGTCCTGGACTTTCCTAGACTAAAATGGATGGTACTTCCTAGACTATCCATAACAAGCTAGATCTGATAAACAGTGGGTGCATCTACACGAGACACTTACTGTGCGGTAGCCTAATAACACTGCATGCTGGTCAAAAACCATGCTAATACGCAACTATGTGGTATTATTCGACTACTGAGCAGTAAGCATCACAAAATAACTGTGCTGGCACTATTGCACAGTAAATGTAGTACCTGCACATTCAGTTAGTACTTCCTTAAGGAAATACTAAACTAAATGTGCAGTAACTAGAGCGCATTAATGAATGTGTAGACACACCCAATGGCTGCATCTATACATGTGCTTAACTGCAGAGTAAACTAATTAGCTGGAGAGTAAAGCATCACCTTCTACATGTGTGATGGTATTAAGCCACAGCAAACTAATTAACATCACTGTAAGATAGAAGTCAGGTACAGTACTATTTTATACAAGGGTAATTTACTGCAATTAAATGCAAGTGTAGATGTTGACTGAGGGTGTAAATTGCTCCTGGTCAGCCTAGCCAGCTGAGGGCCAGACTCCTACCTGCTTCATAGCCATACAACTCTGAACTTTCACCATCTTTGAGCCGCAGCCAGCCCCTCCATTGCCTGATGCTGCCACCTAGAGCCCAGGGCTGACCCCCTGCTCCATCCTGGCTCAAATTGCTGCTGTTCCAGGTGAATGTGTAGAATACTGACATCTTAGGCATTGGATGAAACTCCTGAAAAACAAGGATGGAAAAATAGCTCTTTGACATAAACATTCCTTTGTAAGCAGGGATTTAAAACAGTTTTGCTTGACAACTGTGTTCTCAATTTCTCAGAAGACATTTCTAATTAAAACCTTTTAATAAAATATTTTTGGGGGGTTGCATGTAGAAATCTTCAACCAAATGTAGTTAAAGTAAATAAAGTTACATGGTTTTTCAGATTTGTTCATAGATTTAAGTCTAAGCTTGTCTCCATTATCTGTCATAGATATTCATGTGAGCATATCAAATAAAATAGATCCTGCTTACTGAAAACATGATGTTGAATGACAGAACTGTTCTCTTCCTAGATAAGTGTTGGGGAAACATATAGTCTTCTATGGAAGAAGCTTATAAGTGCAGGTTGAAGAGTCAAACCTAGCATTCTTGGATTGGGCTTGCAAAACAAATATTTTCCTGCAACTTTAAAGATTCCTGTCCATTCTACTCCTACCGCTCCACCATCAGCATGTCACACCTATTCTGTCATAATGTATAAGCTGACTGACATGATTCTGTGGGATGGAAGTGAGTTAGCTGGGTGATACTTTAGAGACCATCCAAATTCAACCAACTTCCATTACACTATAAGTGAATGAGAGATTCTGAGGCTTTTAATGTCCCAGTCAAGTGTAGACATGGAGCCTAGCTTCCTCTTTCTTTTTAACTGCAGTTATCTATTGGTGTTTATTTATGTTTTAAAGGTGAAAGCAGATAGTTTCCTTTATATTACTTGTTCCTTTGAATTGCGAACTATGATATTTACTTGAATTGACAAGGTTCCCACCCCCTATTCAACATGGAGGGGGAAAAGGCCCCTTATCTTGAATTTTAATACAAGGGAGAGTGGGGGAAGGTGGCTGCTGTGGCTCTGACTCTGGCTCTGACTTAGCTTGGGGTGGCACAGCAGCCACCTGCCTCAGATCTGCCACCTCTAAAAATCCTTCTGCGTGGCTGGGCTGGGGGCAGAGTTACCCTGTGCTCCATACCTCTAGCTGGAATGCGGCTGGAACTGCACCTGATGGTAAGCAATGGGAAATGGGGGCAGAGGCTGCAGGAGGGACAGAAGCTGCAAGGGACAGGTGGGAGCCAAGGCTGTAGGGCAGGGCAGAGGCAACAGGATGCAGGTGGCAGGGGAATAGGCCCAGCAGGGCAGACAGCAGAGGGAACAAGTTGCCAAAGGGCAAGAGGTGGATGTCAGGCCACTATCCCTCCCCTTCACTGCCTGCCCCCCTGCTGCTGCTTTCCCCACTACAGCAGTAGGAGGGGAAGAATTTAAGATGGCCCTCCAATAATTAGATTCTATACATAGAAAATCATCACAAATTTATACATTCTCCATGTACAGAATCAAATTATTGGGGGTTCATCTTAAATTCAAAATCATCTTGGATTCAGGTAAATATGGTCCTTAGCTTTCTCTATATGTTAAAGTAGTGGAAAGTTCCAGATTAATATCTTTCTATTCTTACATGTAATTTATTGCTAATGACTGACTTATCCAGCTGGAAATTTCCTAATTCACCAATTGCTCTCTTTTTCCATAAAAGACTGTGGATATGGACTCCAAGTGTGGAATCTGTCTAAGCCCTTAACCCTTATCATAAAATGGAATAAAATTGTTGATTAATGCTAATAAATTACAGAGCTTGCCTGAACTTTCTTTAGTGTCTACTGACCCTGTATCAGCTTAGATAGCTAGCTAGCCAGCCGCAGGTTAACTACATAGATGCTGTAGTGTTTAAGTACTAAATGAAGACATTTAATCTACATGGAGGTGACAACAGTGAATTTCATAGAGGGTGCATAGAGGATAGTAGGAAAGATATTATGATTTACAACTACTGACAGACTCCAAAAGGAAGTGGGAAACCTAATCAAAGTATATTTGACTGTTCTCTCATGGACACAAATGGAATTATTAAAAACAAAAAGACTGATGCTGGTATGTATCTTCTACAGTCACTAAGCTTCTCTTCAGTTTATAGGTGTGAGAAGCAACAAGCCTAATATTGATAACAAAGAATAACGCAAACTGGAGTGAAATTAGCATTCACAGTGATATAAGAAATAACTCTATATGGCACATGTTTCTGTTAACCATCAGAGTCTGACCACTTTAATTCAGTGATTCTCAATCAGGGTGATGGGGTATCATGGGATGCCTCAAGATCCTTTGAAGCCTGCCACAAAGTGTGAGATGTGATAAGCCAGGTGTGAGTGGTAAGCATGTAAGCCCAGGCTTAGGTTCAGGCTCATCCCCACCTGCCCCTACTGCAAGTAGCTGAACACTGTAATAAATACTTTAGTTTTTCAAATATGGGACCACTCAATTAAAAAAAAATTATAGAGTAGTGTCTTGAGTCTAACAAGGGCTGCATTGAGGCTAATGATGGTTGTCTTGGGCCTAAAAAAGTTGAGAACCACAGCTGTAGTTACTAAACTAGATTAAGGTTAAAACAGATTACATTCAATGTGAGTAAAGCTATTGGAATCTGGGCCTTATCTTGTAAGTGCATTTTTGAGAGAAAAAATATCCTTTAGAAGCACATGATCTAAAGTTAAGCTTTTGAATAGGTAAGGATTGTTTTTTGCAAGATGTGTAGGCTTTTATATCTGAAGAGCAAATAGAATTTAATTATTCTGACAAACCACTGTGGTTTTTAAGATTCATTGCTCATGAAGAGAAATTAATGTGCTTAATAAATGATTGTGCTTGTTCCATCTCACTAGTTCCAAATTTTTAAAAGTGTTTTTTTTTGCTTTTTAGTTCCAGTTAAAAAACAAGTATTGCATAGTATCATTTACATTAATTTATTTAAACAGCATTTTGAAGTGGCTTGGTCTTAACAGCTAACTACAGACTAGGTTGTACCCTTAGACTCATCCAGGGGTGTATCCAAGAGAGGTGCAGTAGTGCTAATGCCTCCTTCTAGTGCTCCTTCTAGTACCCTTCTAGTGCTCCTTCTATACCTCCTTCTAGTGCTGCTGGCCCTGACTGATCTGGGTGAAGGGGCGTAAGTGGTGGAAGGCTAAGGCAAACAGGGCTTAGCCCCCACAAATGCAGGCAGCCCAGGTGTGGGCTCTGGGCAACTACAGTGGGGTGTGCACAGACAGAGACAAGCAGGTGGAGCCTGCAGGTGGCTGGAAACTCAGGCTGGCCTGGTCAGGTGTGGAGCAGTGCCCAGCGAGTAAATGTGTGGTTAGGAAGGGGCGCACGGGAGGGAAGAGGTATGGGGTGGGCAGATCGAGGCCCCTGTGGGGGTGCTGAATAGGGCCCCGGGGTGGGTCATGGAACGCTTACTGCCCAGGCAGCTCATTCAGGGGCATGGGGGGGACTCCTGCTGCTGTGAACACCCCCGGGGCAGGCAAAGGGGGCACATGCCCCACCCCAATCTGTGCACGGGGCGGAGGAGGCTGCTGTTGTGGGCTGGGCTCTGCAACCAGCTGCTAGTGCCCAGGGAATAGCACAATACCACGTGCCTCCCACTGCCAGGCAGGTGGCACAGCCAGCACACAGGAGGCATGTGGTATCACTCCACTTCTGGGGCATTGGCAGCAGGGTGCAGAGCTCAGCCCACAGTGGCAGCCACCTCTGCCCCATGCATAGATCAGGGAGGCATGTGCCTCCTGTGCCTGCCCTGGGAGGGGTGAACACAGTGGTGGGAGCCCCCCACACATGACTGTGGAAGAGCTGCCTAGGCTCTAACCCTCCCACCACCCACCCCAGCCCTGGCCCCAGCCCTGGGGCCCTACTCACCCACCTGGGCCCCTGCCCCTGTCTCTGCTCCACTCATGCTCTCACCACAGGGACTTCAAGCTGTCCCCTTGCCTCTTCCCTATGACAGACTTACTTGCTGGGGTGGGGGGGATGTGCATGTGCTCGCTTGCGTGTGCATGCACTCAGCACCCCCAAATCATATTTTCTTCCTCTGCCTATGTGCAGGGGGAGCCCCAGAGCTGCTCCTGCTCTGCTCCAGGCATGGGCTGAGGCCGTATGTGTGTGTGTGTGTGGGGCGGGGGGGTTCTGGCTGAGTAGATGACAGCAGTAGAGGCACACAGGTTCTTCCTTCTAGAGCCTGCTCCCTGCCCCCCACCCTCATGTGTCCCCCACTGGCTAGGAGCAGGCACTGGAAGGAGGAGCCTACACACCAATGCCACTGTCCCGAGCTGATGCAGGCATGGGGGAGCCCCAGAGCCACTCCTGCCTCAGACTTCAGGAAGCAGTTGTGTGGGGAGCCAGGCTCAGCTTTGCATCACAGAGCCAGCATGCAGGAGGGAAGAGGATAGGCAGGAATCTGGGGCTGGAAGGAAGAAACCATGAGCCACTTCTGCTGTCCCTGGCTTAGCTCAGTTCCTCATGAAGCCAGTCCCCACAGCCCCTAGCTAAAGTGAAGAAGAAGGGTCTGTGCCCTCCCCCACTCCTGGATCAGCCAGGGACAATGGTAGCGGTATTGGGCAAGAGGCAGGTTCCGCCCGCCACCCCCCGATTCAAGTTTGCTACCTGGTTCCCTCATGTCACATGCTGACATGGGGTCTCCAGCCACACCTCATTCCCATTCTACTCCCATAGCCTGAGGAGCGGTGTCCTTTATTCATTCCCATTCTACTTCCCTTTAAGAAATTCTGGATACACCCTGGATTCAACCTAGAGCAGAGTACTTCAGCTTCAGCCCCACATCAGAAGTACTGGTTCTCCTTTTGCTCCTCCTTACTTTGAGGAAATAATATACTTCATTACTATTCTGAGTGCACCACATGCTGCCAGCTGTCTTGCCCTGTATGCATAGTGCTTTGACTCCTCGGCTATTTTCTGACCCTCTTCATTTGTTCAGAGGAGAAAGCAACAAATATACAAACCCAGCTTTTTTTTCCATACCCAAAATCACAATCTGGACATAGTAAATATAGATGTTTAAGTCAAACTTGGGAATCCTGAGATTAGAATAAAAGTCATAACATAACAGCTGTTTGCTGATGGCCAAGGATCCTGTTTTGCCCTGATAAAAAAATCACAGATTCCCTGATAAACCACCCCCAAAAAATTCTCTGATAAAACCTCCAAAATCTGTGATTAAAATTAAAGGCCCACCACATCCCCCCCCCCCCCCTCCAGCTGTGCTCCCAGGGCTGCAGCCCCATGCCCCGAGAAGGAGGTGTCAGCTGCTGCAGCAGAGTGGAGTCTGGCTTTCCCTCTGCTGCCTCCTGCCTGCCTACTGTGGGCTCGGGCGGTGAGGGGGCTGGCTCCCTGCCAGTGTGCAATCCCTAGGGAACAGGAGGAACCCGTGTCCCCCAGATCTGTTCATGGGGTGAGGGTAGGGGGTGGGCACAGGCTTGGGCTCCCACCCTGCTGCCCTTTCCCAGGACCTCTGCTGCCCAGCGGGCGAGACCTGGCATGGCAGGGAACAGCGGAGCCATGCAGAGAAGCTGCCTGCTGCTGCAAGCTCCATGCTGCCCTGGTTTTGCTCCCCCTGCATACATGGCAGCTTTGATCAATGAAACGCCATGCTGCTGCCCTCACTGCTGCCACATGCACAGGGGTATGTCACCAGGGCTGTGTGAAGCTTTCAGTGGCAGGCAGCTTCTCCATGTAGCTCTTCTGTTCCATGCTGTGCTGGGTCATACCTGCTGGACTATGGAAGCCCCAGGGTAGGGCTGCAGGGTCAGAGCCTGAGCCCACAGCCTGCACCTGCCCCTTCCCTCACCCCATGCACAGATCTGGGGGGTGCAGATCCCCCCTGCCCCCTAGGAGTGCACCCCCCAGCCCCTGGATGAACTGCCTGCAGCCCTGTCCCACTCCCTACTGTGGCCCTGGAGCCACGCATTGTGACCCTGGGCCCCAAGCCCCATGCACCACCTGGCTGGGCAGGAGCTCCAGTCCCAGCCCTGGCCAACTCCCTTCCTCTCTCTCTACAGGGACTCAATTCCCACCCTCCACCCACTTACCTGCTGGAGCTGCTCTCCAGGCTGCCTGGGTCCATGTGCATGTATATGCACATGGCACCCTCTGCCTGACCACCCTCCTTTTGCTCCCTCCCAGCCCCTTGTTGGCTGGAACTCTGGCAGCCTGAAGAGTGATTGTCTCCAAAGTGCAAAATCTTCAGGTTTCTCTGGTAAAATGAGAAATCCACATTTGCCTCCGGTAAAAGGTAGAATCATCGGTTTACTCCGTTCTTCCTTGGGAAACAGAAAACCCGGATCCCTACTGATGATGCTACACTGATAGCCCACACAGAGAGTGACCTTCAAAGCCTCATCAGTTGCTTCATTCATGCCTGCCAAGAGTTTGGTTTTACAATCAGGGTCAAGAAGACCAGTGTTATGGGCCAGAACATTGATTCACCAACAGTGATCCCAATAGATGAAAACATATTGGATATTGTAAGTAAAGTTATGTACCTTGGTTCCCTTGTTACCAACAACCTGCCACTTGAGGCTGAACTGAATATCTGAATTGGCAAAGCATCAGGTATCATGGGCAGGCTGAGCTGACTTCACAAACTGATTGTGAAGACCAAGATCAAGTTATATCATTCTTGTGTACCTTTTGTATGGCAGTGAATCCTGGATCCCATACTCTACTCAGGAAAAGTGCCTTAATAGTTTCTACTTAAGTTGTCTTTGCTGTATTCTAGGAATTTCCTTTTGGTACAAAGTTGCCCATGCTGAGGTCTTGGAACAGAGATAGATGAAGCATCAAGCCAAATTACTGGGAGAAGATCGCTGAGGTTCAAAGTGCTTGGAAACAGTCTATTAAGCATGAAATGAAGGCTTTTGAGGAAAGAAGAACTCTGCACCACATCCAGGACTGCTTGATATGAACTTCAAATGTGATAGATGCAGAAGGGACTGTCATTCAAGAATTGGGCTGTACAGGCACACATTCAGATGTTCAGTGAACTGATGCCTCACTCAACAAAATTCTATTGTCTTGTGATACAGACAGATGCCTCCTACAACTACTACATCACATTTTAAATGAAATAAATGTTGAATATTTTTATGTGCCAGTTGGTTTTGGAGGCTTTAAGGTGCATTCAGGTCAAAATTTCACAATTTTCTTAGCAACCATGATGGCTTTTCATTTTAAAATGAAGCTGAGATTCTCATGCAATTACCTGCCTCTGATAGATGGGGATTAAAAGAAAAATATAAAATACGATTAGGTTAGTAAAAAATTATGAGGGCTGGCAATGATATTTATAATACCTTAATCCTTCTATGTTGAATGCAGGATCTAGCCTGAATAAAAGTCTGTGGGTATAAACCAACCTACTAATAATACTGGCAAATGCTACTATAGGTAACATGTAGCAAAGTGTTGCAGTAAATAATTGGGTAGGAAAATATATATTTATGTAAGCATATCTTTGGAAAAAAACTTCTACCCTTCTCTGTAGCATAGATCACTATTCTGGGCTGTTACAATCATTCTAACCATATTCTTTGTTTCGCGCACCTTTTGTCTTTCTATTATGTTTGCAAACACTGGAGTAAGGACTAGGACTATCTCTCATGATGCATATGTACATTACTTAGTGCAATGGGGCATGTTCTGTGCTGGGAGTTCTAGGTAATACTTCAGTGCCAATTACTGTAGTAAGTAGGAGCCATAAATCCCTGCTTGGAGATTTGAGATAGAATTTAATTTACTTTTAAATATATTCAATATTTTATTATGTTTAATAATTTGGACATAAAGACCTTAAATTATTTTACAAACAATTCATTAGTCCTGACAAATCTCCTGTGAGATCTTGGTTATGTGGATACCAGTAGAGACTTAAAATACTATGAAGCCATGGTAGATGTGGATAGAAAACTGGTTCGATTGTCAGGCTTAGGGAGTAGTAGTTAATGGCTCGATGTCTCAATGGCAACTGTTGTCAAGTTGAATACCCCAGGGGTTGATCTTGGGACCAGTTTGGTTCAATATCTTCATCAGTGACCTGGAAGATGGGATGGAGTGCACCCTCAGCAAGTTTGCAAGTGATAGCAGGTGTGGGGGAATGGGGGGTAGTATATATGCTGAAGGATGGGGCTAGGATTCAAAGAGACCTAGAGAAATTGGAGGATTGGATCAACAGAAATCTCATGAGGTTCAATAAGGACAAATGCAAAGTCCTGCACTTAGGACAGAACAATCTCATGCACTGGTACAGGCTGGGGGCTGACTGGCTAAGCAGCAACTCTGCAGAAAAGGACCTGGGGGTTACAGTGAATGATAAATTAAATATAAGCCAAGAGTGTTCTCTTGTTGTGAAGGTGGCTAATGGCATACTGGGCTGTATTAGTAGGACCATTGCCAGCAGACTGAGGGGCATGATTATTCCCCACTATTTGGCTCTGGTGAGGCCATATCTGGAGTACTATATCCAGTTTGGGCCCCCCACTACAGAAGGGATGTGGACAAATTGGAGAAAGCCCAGCAGAGGGCAATGAAAATGGTTAGGGAGCTGGGGCACATGGCTTCTGAGGAGAGGCTGAGGGAACTGGGCTTATTTAGTCTGGAGAAGATAAGACTGAGAGGGGATTTAACAGTATACTTCAAACCTGAAGGTATGAAAGAGGATGGAGCTAAACTGTTCTCAGTGGTGGCAGATGACAGAACATGGAGCAATGATCTCAAATTGCAGTAAGGGAAGTTTAGGTCATATATTAGGAAAAACTTTCTTACTAGTGTAGAAGAAGAAAACCCCAGGCCTTAATATGTGTTTAAGAAGTGCTTTGTGGAATTTTCCATAAACACTGAGCAGACCTAGGAGGTCAATAGGTCAAACCATAAGTTTCCCGCCCTTGCAGCTTTCTGGTTCCAACTAGTTCTCTGTTCAACTTGTTATATCTGGTGTCATGTGACCTAAATTGAAACATAAAAGGTTTACTTTGATTTTCTGTGGTGGAGAGGCTCCGTGCCCCCCCCTGCAGCTGCTTGTAAATAAAGGGTCTCTGACAACTTTGTGACTAAACAACAGAGTGAAGCTTGTTTCTTGCACAATTCTTGGTGCCGTGACTCAGATGGCAACACCCGACTGAGAGTACTGAGAGGCTTGCGCACTGTTCCCCTCCAAAACCCCAGGCACCAAATCAAGGTAAGAGACCTTTTGAAATCTCTAGAGAGGTTATCAGTGGAGGACTGCCCATGCAGGTCGGGAAACCAGCTCGAGCTTATGCCATCCGAACTTTTGAAATACGAACTTGTCAGACGCTCTAAAGGGTATGTATGAAACCGGTTTATAATTAAAAGGGTAAAAGGAAAAGTCTAGACTAAGGACTATAGAAAGCTGGGGAATAGTGTGAGTGTTTTCCATGGTGTCGCTGACCAAGGCTGGGACTAAGGAAATATTCTTGAACCCCATGCCTCAGCACAAAAGTCCCTTTGTGTGAAAGAATATGAGCCGGTGTCCAGGTCTGAGACTAAGGTTGGGTCTAGCCGCCCCAAGGCTGTCTAGAAAAGCAGACTTGAAAGCAAGGGGGCCCAACTGGAACCTCGTGACCCAGCGGACAGGTTTATCCTTTCCCCATCCATGGTTATAGTCCGGGTAACTGACGGTTTATGTGCAAAATTAGCACATCAGGTCCCTTACTCTCTTCCCTGTGTGAGTGCCCTGTGTGAACTGAGGAATGGGGGGCTCTGGGTCAAAGGATGTCCCAACCCCACCAAAAGGAACCCCAGCAGGTTATATGTATGTGCATTATGGTAAAAAATCATGTAAGTTTTTAGATAAATGGAATTGGTTTACCAGGGATAACCCTCCAAAACAATGTCCTTCAGAAGGAACTTTTGATCTGGATAAACTGATCCACCCCCGAAAAGCTCTAGAGTCCTGAGGTAGCAAGACCCCTCAAACTCAATGGGATGTCTATTTTGATTGGTATGAAGAAGGTAGTAAGAGACAACAAGAATCCCGGGTAAGGAGTCTTAAGGACTCCCAAGAAAAACTAAAAGCAGAAATTAAGCAATTGAAAAATGGATACAGCCCTGGCCAGGCTAATCATCCCTCAGCACCTCCTACCCCTTTATATCCCCAACTAACTTGTGAGACTGAGGACGAGTCTGTAGAAGATATTTTAGAAAGCATTTCTTGTTTAGCCCAACCACCACCTAACCACGTACGCCTTCCACCTGAATTGGAAACTCCACCTTGTAATCCGGAGGGCGCTTCTGCAAACTCATTCTCCCCTGTGGGTCTAAATAACAGTCGCCCTAAAAAGGGCCCTATTATCCAAGTACTGTTGTGCCAATTACCAGGTGCACAAGGTTTGGTAACGGTACATGCCCCTTGGACACCTGGGGATTTAAGGAATCTAGTTAAAGAATTTCCTAACATCAGAGAAAAGCCCCAGAAGTTTAAAGATGAGCTCCAAACCATTATTAACTGTTACAACCCTACATGGTATGATATGAACCAGCTTTTGCATGCCATACTTCTTTCTGAATTCCGACAACGCCTAACAGATGAGGCAAACTGGCCACAGCGAGACCCTGGTCATGGGACAGATCTCGCAAGTGCCCGACACCAGTTACTAGAAGCCATATCTGTCATATGTCCTAAGAAAACTGATTGGGCTAAGATAAATAATTGTAAACAGAATAAAGGAGAGTCTCCAGCAGGCTATTTAGACTGACTCAAAGAAGTTTTTGAAAGACACTCAGGAATAGATGAAGCTACCCAAAACACTCGGGAAGCAATTGCAGCTGCATTTGTCCAAGGCCTACAGCCTAAATTAGGAGACCAATTGCATAACATCTGTGTGGGCTAGCAAACAAAACCTTTAAATGAACTACTTACGGTTGCCAATCATTGTTTAGCGTGTCAGGAAAGAAAGGAAGAAAATAATGAAGCCAAATTAATGGCTTTGCAACTTCAAACCTATTACCCCAGAGGACGAGGACGTGGAAAAGGGAATCCACATGGCCGAGGAAGGGGACGCAGATGCTGGCAGACAAATGCTTCCTCCTTTGACCGTTCTTCCTGCTTTTACTATGGTCAAACCGGTCATTGGAAAGGAGAATGTCCCAACAGACGGCCTACCTCTACCCCTTCAATGGGGAACTCTGCAAATCAACAACATCAGCAATTTTCTCTGCCTCCTCCCCAAAATTCTTTATCTCAATATTAGGACCACCTGATGGATAGTAACTTCATCTTTTCATCACTCTTACCTGTTGATCAGTCTGGACCCTTTGTAGAATGTACCATAGTGGGGAAAAAGGTAACTTGCCTTGTTGATACAGGGGCAAGCCATTCCGCTTTGCGTCTTTTTGATCTTCCCGATCCACCTCTTTCCAATGCTGCTGTTAATGCTGTTGGCATTTCTAACCAAGTAATTTCTCACCCTGTAACTCAACCCTTGTCCGTCATTCTTGGTCCTATCTCTGACCACCATGCCTTTTTTTTAAGCCCTTTTACTCCTGTTAATCTTTTAGGTTGTGACCTACTTTGTAAACTTGGTTGTACTATTTATTGTACAGCGGATGGAGTTTTCCTTGAAGTACCAGCAGAAAACGAATGTGCAGTTCTTGCTGCTATGATTGAACCAGCAATCCCACCTATTTCTGCAGCAAACCCTGATTTCAAAGAAAAAATCCTTAAACAGGTACCCCCTGCCCTATGGTCACAGAATGCTAATGAAGCTGGGCAGATACACACCGCTGAACCTGTTAAAATTCGTCTGGATCCACGAAAGCAGCTTCCGCACATTTCCCAATATCCTCTCAGCCAGGAGGCTGAGCAACGAATCGCGCCAGTCATTTCTTCCCTTCTTCAACAAGGTATTTTGGTTCCCACTTCTAGTCCTTGTAATACTCCAATTCTGCCAGTTAAGAAACCAGGCAAAACTACCTATCGTTTTGTGCAAGACCTGTGAGCTGTTAATTCTGTTGTTTTACCTATTTTTCCTGTAGTACCTAACCCAGCTACCATTCTTTCTTGCATTCCACTGAAAGCTTGTTTCTTTACTGTTGTAGATTTGTGTTCTACTTTTTTTTCAATTCCTATTCATCCAGATAGTCAGTTTTTGTTTGCATTTACTTATAAAGGCTTACAATATACTTGGACTAGACTCCCACAAGGGTATACAGAGTCTCCTATCTTTTCACAAATTTTGAAGAAAGATTTAGACAACATTCAGTTCAAACACCGTTCTGTCCTTATCTAGTATGTCAATGATCTTTTGCTTGCCTCACCTTCCTTTAAAGCCTGTAAAATCTATTCTTTGCACCTTTTGACCTGTCTTGCTTTAAAGGGCCATAAAGCTTCTAAAGAAAAACTTCAGCTCTGCTTACCAAAGGTTCATTATTTAGGCCATGATATTTCCATAGGTGAACATCACCTTTCAACTGTGCGAGTTGAAACAATTCTCAAAATCCCTCGGCCCACATTTGTCTCTCAAATGTGCACCTTTTTAGGTATGGCCGGATATTGCCACCAGTGGATTTTAGGCTGTGCCTTAATTGTGAAACCCTTGCAAAATCTTACCTTTAAAGGACACCCCTGAATCTTTGCAGTGGTCTCCACAAGCTGAAAATGCCTTTTCTGTCATTAAAACCGCCCTTTCACAGACACCCACACTGGGACTTCCTGATTATTCAAAGCCTTTTACACTCTTTTGTCATGAAAAAGATGGCTTTGCTCTGGGGGTACTTACTCAATCCCATGGAGATAAACATCGTCCTATTGCCTACTATAGTACAGCCTTAGATCCTGTAGCGACTGGATTTCCACCATGCCTTCGAGCAGTTGCTGCTCCTGCTATTCTTGTAGAATCATCTGCAAATATTATTCTAGCCTCACCCTTAACTGTTGCTGTACCCCACTCAGTGGCCACACTTCTTTTAAAAACCAAAACCCGGCACCTTTCAAATGCTCATTTAACTAAATATGAAATTTTGCTACTTTCTGCGGCCCACATTACTTTAGTTTGGTGCCCTGTACTTAATCCTGCTTCCTTATTACCTGTACCTTCTGATGGTGAGCCTCATGACTGCCTCACTGTTACCGCTCATTTAACTTTACCCCGGGTTGATCTTAAGGACATTCCTAATCCAAATGCTGATCTAGTTTTGTATGTTGATGGGTCCTGCCTAAGAAACTCTAAAGGCTCTCTTGTTGCAGGTTACGCTGTATGTTCCCAGCACGAGGTACTCAAAAGTAATTTTTTACCTTTTGTCTATTCTGCCCAAATTGCTGAACTTGTTGTCCTCACTCATGCTTGTACCCTTGCTCAAGGTAAAACTGCTAATATATATACAGATTTGCGTTATGCCTCTGGTGTTGTCCATGATTATGGGCAATTATGGAAACAACGTGGGTTTCTTACCTCAAATGGCACACCTATTTGTAATGGTTCTTATGTAGCCACCTTATTAGATGCCCTTCAATTACCTTTTGCTGTTGCTATTATTGAATGTATTGCTCATCAATCTTCCCAGGCTGAAGTTACGCGTGGAAATACTCTGGCTGACTCTGCAGCTAGAGCTGCAGCCCTTTCACCCCCTCAGGCTGAGCAATTGTTTTTTCTCAAGAGCAGTCTCCTATTGCAACTCTTCATGATGTTGCACTTCTCCAAGATCAGGCCGCAGATTCTGAAAAAGACACCTGGAGATTGCATGGGTGCATATTATACCCTGATCACCTTTGGCGCTCCCCAGATAGCCGCCTGGTTGCACCCAAGGTCTTACTTCCCTACCTTGCTCGCGTGTACCATGGAGTGGCCCATGTGAGCAAAGGGGGATGATCACAGCTATTCAACGTGATTGGTATGCTCCAAATTTTCCTTCCATCGCTCAGCACTACTGCCAGGCTTGTCCTGTGTGTCAAGCCCATAATGTAGGCAAACCTGTTAAAACTAAGAAAGCTGCACATCCCCCACCTTGGGGACCCTTTGTAAATATTCAGATTGATTTTATACAAATGCCAAAATATTATAAATATCAATATGTACTTGTTATAGTTTGTATGTTTTCAAGTTGGATTGAAGCTTATCCTGTGGCAAATGCCGATACTAAAGCTGCCACTAAAATCCTTTTAAAGGACCTTATCCCGCGATTTGGAATTCCACTTACTATCAATAGTGACAGGGGATCTCATTTTACTTGGCAAATTATGCAAGAAATATGTAAAGCTCTGCAGATTCGACAGAACTTTCACTGCCCTTATCACCCACAGTCAGCAGGTGCTGTAGAGAGACAAAATGGGATACTGAAAAATAAACTAGAAAAATCTGTGCTGAAACTGGTTTAAAATGGCCAGATGCTCTACCATTAGCATTAATGAGCATGAGATCCACCCCTAATCGGAAGACTGGACTCAGCCCACATGAAGTCCTGATGGGGAGACCTATGCGACTTCCATCCTCCCCACCTTTACCACCTTCTCAGATTAACATCCATTTAGCTGATGATCTTGTGTTACAATATTGTCAAGCATTAATGAAGTGTGTCAGGTCTGTTCATTCACAGGTCCAAGACCTTACCTCAACCACCGGATGTTCCCTGTCACAACCTCGAACCAGGTGATTGTGTCTACGTAAAGGTCCATCAGTGGAAAAAACGCGCTTCAACCCAGATGGAAAGGACTGTTCCAGGTGCTTCTGACCACTAACACTGCTGTTCGTTGCCAAGGTCACCAGATGTGGACTCACGCCTCGCACTGTAAAAAGGTATCACCTCCATTGGACCCCGAAGCAGTTGAATTTCAACCAAGGTTAAGACCTTTCCCCAAGGCCAAGGACAAAGACCCTTAGGACCTCACTCAGGCAAATGAGGAGCATCAGGGTGCAAGTGCTAGTAACCTCTCCCCTGAACCCAACACCTCAGCCCGGCCAGATTCACCAGTTGGGGAATGAAGATATCATCTCTGACTCCTTTGAATAATATCCAAACATGATGCGTTTATTAACGAGATGCTTCTAGCGCTATTGAGAACCAGGCCAAAATTATTGAGAAAGAAGCTGCTAAACTGCACCAAACCGATCAATGGATTCTTTGGGACTGGTCGGACGGATTTGGGGCCAAATTATTTTATATTGCAATCATGGTCTTGGGGTTTATTCTCTTTCTACAAGTATTCCTCTTGTTGCTATGCAATTGTAACCTTAGTACATTCCACAAAAGGCGCAACAGATATGTCTAACGTGATATTGGGTCAATTGAGATTAGTCTCACAATTGTTCCAAAGGGAGCATTGGAAGATACTTTACCTAAGAACAAGTCTTTCTGTGCCTTGAAGGATGCATAAGTCAGAATGTTCTCCCATTGACCCATTTGCAGTCTGTTACCCAACACATGGTTACAAATCTCATCAGTTTTACTATAAGTACAAACAGGGGGAATGTAGAAGAAGAAAACCCTAGGCCTTAATTTTTGTTTAAGAAGTGCTTTGTGGAATTTTCCATAAACACTGAGCAGACCTATGAGGTCAATAGGTCAAACCATAAGTCCCCCCCCCCCCCGCAGCTGCTTGTAAATAAAGGGTCTCTGACAACTTCGTGACTAAACAACAGAGTGAAGTTTGTTTCTTCCACACTAGGAGGGTAGTAAAACACTGGAAGAGGTTACCCAGAGAGGTTATGGAATCTCCATCCTTGGTGGTTTCTAAAACCTGGCTAGATAAAGCCTTGGCTGGGATGATCTAGTTGGGGATGCCCCTGCTTTCAGCAGGGGGTTGGGCTAGATGACCTTCTGAGGTCCCTTGCAACCTTAATTTTCTATGATTTTCTACGATTCTATGTAATGTTACATTAAGTCACACCTCCTTATCTACCAACTTGTAGGTATTAGGCATTATTGATAATTCACACAACACCACATGAAAAAGTTCAGTCTAATCTTTAACCTGAAACTCAGCTATTCCTTGAATTCTCCTAGAGAAATGTATCTGTCCTAAATATTCATTCCTACTTTCTAAGAGGGTTACTCCCACTCTCCTCATGTCTACACTGGGATTAAAAAATAATAGACACCTCCAATAAGTCAGCATTACAACTGGCTGAAAACTGAATTTTTCATGAAAAAAATAGAATTGTTACCTTCACTCATTTCTAGGAGGTACACTGATAGACATTTTTGGGGCCAAGACTCATATCCGATTTTTAAGGAGGCATATTGGCCAATACTGATCCGATTTCCAATACAGCATGTAGAGATGCATGCAGCTGGTAAGTTTTCTGTGGTGGAAAGGGAAGGGGGAGGAAAGGGGTGTTGTGGGGGCAGATCAAGACCCCTGCAGTGAAGGAGGGAATAGGGATGGGGCTGGGGCTACCCAGCTGGGGTGGGATGGGCATGGGACTGAGCCACTGCTTGTCCAGGGATCGTGGGGCAGGGGGCGGGGGGCAGCTCCTACCACTGCACACACCCTGGGAGGGCATGGGGGGGCATGTTCCCCCAGATATGCATGGGGTACAGGTGGGCTGGACTGCAGCTGCAGGCTGGGACCAGGGCTGCGCCAGGCTGTGTTTGAGACAGGAGGCAGTGGCACTGGGAGGGGGACTATGGGGGGGCTACAGCCCCCGGCAAATTCTTCATAGCACCCCTGTAGCCCTCTCCTAGTACCACCACTGCCTGTCTCAAGTGCAAACCTGGCCAACCCCCCTGCCCCGTGGGAAGAGCCTAGCACAGTCCCGTTCCCAGCCCACAACTGTAGCCCACCCCACCTGTGCCTGGTGCAGATCCGGGGGCACATGCCCCCACCCGCCCTCCCAGGGTGTGCGCAGCAGCGGGAGACATTCCTCACCTGCCCCATGTCCCCCGGATGAGGTGCGGCTCTGTCCTGACCTGCCCTGCCCCAGCTGGGCAACGCTTGCCCCAGCCTCTGCCCCTGCCCCTGCCCCAGCCCAACTTCCTCCCTCACTGCGGGGGACATTGATCTGCCCCCCATGCCCCTTCCTGCCCCACTCTGCTTCCACCACAACAGACTTACCAGCCACACACAGCTCTCCATGCTGCCATGCACAAGCATTTATCGGCCAAATTATCGGCCCTATCAGGCTAATTTCCAATACACTCAATTTTCTTTTTATCAGTGCTGATCCAATATCGGACCGATGTCTCGGTGTACCTCTATTCATTTCTTTAGCTGTTTTCAATATCTCCAAACAGAAAATTATAACCAAACTAATTTTTTGTCTCATTTTAAATGTAAAATTGTTGTTTTACTTTTTCAGAGTTTAAAAAAAAAGATTCTAGGGTTTGTTAGGTATTGTATTTGTTTTTTTGTTTTTTCCAGTAGTACTTGATCTCATTTTTTATCTTCTTTCACAGAAAGGTACTTACTAAAATTATTTGTGACAAAAATGTTACTGCCAATTTAAGCCAAGATGAATCTAACAGAATCTTACTCAAGTTGTTCTAGCAGCTGCTAATAGGGTAGATAACAATAGTAAGGCACCTTCCATCCAGTTCCATACCTTAACGAATGTAATTTTGATAACAGATTAGTATTTAACATACAACTATTATATACACGCATATACATGTATATATGAGTATCTGAAACAGAAAAATAAAACCATATAATACCTTTGCTATAAAAGCATGTACATATACACACACATACATTATAGTTATTAAAATATAATGCATTTTTAATATTAATTTGGTATACATTTTAATTTTTATATTGAGCCTAATATACTGAACAAAGCAAAACAGCAGTTTAATTATATCAAATACATCATTACCTAATTATAAAAACAAATCTCTTATAAATGCAGTAAGTGGATGAGTAGATGAGAAACTGAATTTTTAGAAGTGGCTATAAAGTGAATAGTTTGTGCACTACAAAGGTAATTTTGTCTACCAGCTTCACTTTATGAAAAGTCTTCCTATTTTCATATAGGGCCATCCAGAATTTATAAGGGAAAGGATTATATTCTTGGAATAACAGTCAGCATGCCATATGAAAGTCCAGGGCATACTCTTAACCTGAGTATAAGAATAAAAGACCTATAGCCATTACATCTGTCCAGTACAGATGTTCATTTGCTAAAGCCTCTTCTGTTTTTTTCTCAGACCTAGCTAAAAGCATTTCAGACTCCACATAAATAAATACTATAGAACAGGAAAATAATATTTAATATAATAAAAACAAAATATAAAATTATATAATATAATAAAAACAAAACATGCAGAATAGAGGAATTCTGCACAAGACAAGGCAGAAAACAATAGTGTTATTACAATATCTCTGGAACAACAGGCTTGGGGAAAAATGATAGCTAATGAAAAAAAACACCTAACATGAAAGTTCTTCTGTGATTGCAAATTCAACACACCCTACTTAACCCAACACTTCTTACAAAATTTGATTTTCCAAACAGGCCTTGCAGCATGGCCATAAGGTAAATCATTGGATTTAATTTACCTTTCTACATTCTGTTGGACTAAGGAGAAATAAATCCTAGAACCAATGGTCCTCTAAAGAGAGTGACCTGTCACAAACCTGTTATCAAACCTAGGGATGTAGCTTGAGTGTTCTACTTAAATGGTCACAGGAAGCATTGAGAAATGATCTGCAAACTATCCAATGCAGAAACAATAAAGGGCCATAGGTAGCACATGACAGGCAATCAGTTGGTCTATTAGCAGAATTCCCTTTGTCTGAATTAGCCTCTTCGCCATTTTCATTGGTTCTATCCAGGTTCAGGAACATGTGAAGAGTGCTTGTGTACTGGAACCACAGCTTTGCTATGTGAGAGACTGGAAATTTACATCTGTGGGTAGAAGCATTGCAACCTCTATGCTTTAAACTAAATCTCATTTGAACAAATCCAATTTTCATCTATTTTGTTATAGAACTGATACCAGAAGACAGAGATTCTCGTTTCCTTTAAAGTAAAGATGTTGTTCTAATCTGGTCATTTTAAAACTCTGATTTCACACAGCTGACATCTATTAAGATGACAGTTATATATTGATGCTTGGCACTTCTGTAACATCTTACCTAAGGATTTTGAAACACGTTAGACACATTAAGTTTAACATTTCAACACCTCTGCAGGATAAGAATTATTATATACAGGTTATAAATTAGTAAAGTGATGTGTGATTGGCCCAGATTCACAGAGTGAAGCCCAAGTCATGGGTTTATAATGTAACTAGCAGACAACATGCCATCCCCTTGACAGAGAGTATTGCCCTCAGGATTCCTTTGTAAGACTTTTTGTCTGAATAGTGCTTTGTGCAAAGATCAGGAATGAAATAAAGAACCAAAATGCTTAGGAGCTTCCAGCTCTGTGGGAGTATAAAAATCCTAGTATTAAGGTTGCTGATCCTGTTCTGTATGAAGGCTAGGGGCTACTTTTTTGGTATAAGATTATGATGATGCTATGACATAAACTAAATAAATTATATAGTCACAGCATGTAACATTGCATTTGAAAAATAATAAGCTGTAAATTCCTCACCCAACCATACAAAGTGTGTAGACAAAGTAGCTCCAAAATGAGTGAGAATTACTAACTGCTTGCCACTTGGCAGAGTAATGGTTCCATGAGACCTTTTAAAAAGCACTCTGGTTTAGCACCATCTTCTGCTAGAGTTGCTTGGGATTGAATTTACTGGGTCAGTTGATATAGATTCAATCAATAGTTTAAAGAATTTTCTATTTCCCTCTTTATTTGTTTTATTTCTTGACATGTTTCTTAATCACAAGCTTGCTCGTGCTGGTTGGGCCCACTAACAAATGTGCAAGGAACCAAACAGAAACAATCGTGAAAGAAAAATATACATGCCTAGCCATAATTTCTTATAACGTGGTTTGTTATATCTTTTTTATCTTATTCTTTGATAGAAATAATATGCATGGTGTTTGCCCATGTAACAGTAGTTTTCCTACTGATCAAACACCTCAGAGTTTAATCAAGCACAAAAGCCATTTATTGCTTTGTGTATTACAACACCATGGACATTTTCCTTTGTACTACTGCATTATTTAATCTACATGAAATGTTTATTAGGAATTTAATTGAAAAGATTGCTCTGTGATTTTACAAATTACAGTGTGGTGAAATAATTTAGGTACAGTAAAGTGAAGACAAAGGATCATTCTACTCTCAGTTACTCTGCAGCCGTGGACAAATGCAATGTCTGTTCCTATTCATATTTACTTATGTTTATGCAGCAATGCCTCTCCCATATTCTGATTTGTTTTCTGTTTTACTATGTTGCTTGCGACTGAAAAATAATATATTTTTTTAAAGTAAGCATATATTGAGTTTATCAAGCAGAACCTCTTGGTGATAAAATCATCTCACTATACAAAAGCTATTAAATTTCTTGTTCATATTTTTTGGAAGTGAGCCTTCAAGAATCTTGTGTCAAACCCTACTCTCAGCTTTTTGTACCTGCTCTCAGAGAGAACACTGATGACATTTAGTTGTCTTCCGCTGCAAAAAGGAATATCACCGCAATAACCTCTAGGAAACTAGCAATACTTTGTAGCTGAAATGTGGAGAAGGAAACAGATGGGCAATATCTGGAAATTTTATTTGTCAGATACTGCCCATCTGCTTCTCAGCATGCTTTTCAGTGATATCTGTTTTCAGGAAGTCAAGTCTATGTAATTCTATGGAATCCATTTAATGTTTTTATTTTATTTTTATTTTTTTTCCTTTTCTGATCTAATAACTAAGCCAAACAGTTCTCATATCCACCCCAGAAGAAGCAAAAATATATATTAGTGTAAAATTAAGATACATTAACTCCCCTTTTTAATCAGCCTTGGCAGCTTTTCACATGCAACAGACCTACCAGTTAAATGATTGGCAAAGCCTGTTTTAAATGCATTTTTTTTAATTGAAAGCATTGTGTGTCATCCAGAGGAGGTTCCAGTTTACTTTGGAGAATAACTTTATGAAAATTGAGACCTGTTCTTGGCAGTGTGTGATTGTTTCATAACAGAGCAAGTGCAATAGGTGCTTTATATGCTTAAAGTTAGTAGATATTTTCCTTGTAGAGAAGAATTGTGGGATTAATGAATTAAGTAATCTTTGTGCTGTACTCAAACTGAGACTAATGTAATGTGGTCACCATATGTAATGTAGTCTCTTAACCAGGTATTCCTTCCTCTTCAGACTGACCTAGAGAACCAGGATTGGGAAGCAAACCAAAGTAGCAGCAAGCCAGTTAAACTTCCTGTGAGGATAGATGGATAACAAGAGGTTCAGTAGGAAGCTGGAAG
>NW_005842402.1:26895-38864 GCF_000455745.1 Alligator sinensis | reverse complement strand
TTTTCAATATCAAACAGTCAAACATGAGAAAGAAACAAGGTAAGGAGTGGAGGGTGCAGTCCCACCTCCCCTTTGGCATGTGCTCTGGGATCTCTGACTTCACTGGCATGTCAACAAAGCTCCCATCAGAGCTCTGCACAGCATTCACTCCCCGGACTCTGACTGTGCAAAAGGAGGAGTACTCTGAGCTCACTAGCTGACTGCTATGAGCCAGCACCTCCTTTTGCACAGCTCCAGAGTCCAGGGAGTGAATGCTGCCACCATTCACCTTTTCTTCCTTCCCACCTCTGCTGATTCAGGAGAAAAGAGGGGATGAGCAGTGGTAGTGCTCAGCCTCCAGGGCTCTGGAGCTACATGAAGATCACCCAGTGAACTCAAAGCTCATGGCATGTGCAGGTGGGCATGGCTGTACTGCTGCAGGCTCCACCCCTGGACTTTACCTTTCTCCTTCTCCTCCTTACCCACTCTCTACCTCTGCCATTTGTCTTCCACCTTCTTAGAAACACAAGATTCACAGGGACCTCCTGGATCAGCTACTCCAGTCCCCTAGTATCACAGAAAACCACATCTATAATATCTTCCATAAATTTACCAAGCTCAACCTTAAAACTAATTAGGGTTCTTGTCCCTGCTAGTGTTACGTCTCAGCTCTGTATTCTTGGGCAATCGGGGCACAGGATGCAGTCTGTCTGACTCACAAAGGACTCACCCCCCCCCTCCCTCCCCTCCTCTACCTAAATGAAACTGATTAAGATGCAGTGAGAGACACACCTAAGACCCTCACCAGATAAGGGTGACAAGAGTGAATCAACTGCCCTAGGTCTCATTTACATCCGAGATGGAACCAGATGACCATTCATTTACATGAAAGATGGAAAACAGAAAGCCTGAAGCAGAGACTGCAGTGAATTCTGGGACCAGAGAAGCAGGAGAGCGCTGCATGATGGGGAATCTGTGCTTCCAATGTTAATCAACCCATGTTCACACACACCCAGCTCAGCATTTATCAGACCAGTTCTAATCTGGATTTGCTAAGGACTTTTCCCCCCCCAGACACACACACAGCTCTAAGTTTAATAGGCATCTCGGGCCGTACATTCCCTGGTCCCACTATGGGAGGCCTATTTAAACTTGATTGACTAAAACTCAGTTGCCGGGATAGGGAATGCTGAGGCAAGAGACCGAGTCAGAGGGGGTATGGGCAACATTTGAACAATGGTTAAGGGTTCATCACAGCATCCAGCCTGCTGGAGCCCTAATCCCATGTGTTGTCATATCTTTCCCGAGACGACTGGTGGAAGTCCTCTCCACAAAAGGTTATGAGCACCCCAATAATTGCTTTAAGTCTGTTAAAAGACTATAGTAAGATCTGGAAAAGTCATGCTAAGCTGAGGCTTGTGCACAACAAGTAAAAATCCAAAATCCTGATGCTGCAAGCTATCTATTGTTCCTGAAGAAACCATGAGATATCCCATCAGTATATCTGCCACCCATAGGAATTTCAAGCTGGCTCCCAAGTATTTGGGTTACTAGGAAAGAAGAGGAAAAGGAAGGAAAAGAAGTAGAAGCAGGAGGAAAGAAGGAGAAGAAGAAAACCCCTGTGCTGACACCATCCCCTGTCGTTCTTGGGACGCTGGAAGAACAGATCATCTCTCCCTTCAAGGACTGTGCTACAGACTGTGCCTGTCAGCTTTGCAGCCTGAGTACCGTGGACTAGGTGAGATCCCAGCGTTCTCTGTCTTCTTTCTAGGCATAAACTTCTGAACCTGAACTGTATCAGTTAAGCTTGAGCTAAGTTTCCCCAAATACTTAGTGAAACCAGGGTAGTATTGTCATTGTTTGTGTTTGTTTTTCTTTTGCATGTCTATTACTACTAGTACTATTATATATTTCATATGCTTAGCAATAAATAACTTTTATAGTCAAACTGGTAGTAGTTGTGTATATTTTTCCTTCTCTGCTTCTCTTTCCTCCCGTGCTCTGCAGCAACGCTTCTTTTACCTATGCTAAAGATCCCTGTGAAGCCCAAATTATTGTGGGGTCTGCTCATCAAGAGGCCAAAGATTGGGACGTGCTGAGTTTGAAACACATAAGGGGATCAGCTTGTATAGGCTGATTGACCCAGTTTGACTCAGACGTGCCCTTATGAACTGAATGCTGGCCCATGAGGGTGTCAGCTGGACACCCAGCCGGATTCAGAGGGATTCTGTTTACCTGTGTGCTTGTGTCTGACTACATTTTATTGTTGCTCTTATGAATTGATTCTTGGCATATGAGGGTATCAGCCTGTCCATGCTGATCAGCCCAGCCAGGTCAGGCGTGTCACGTTAATTTGTGTGTGTTTGTGTGTATGACTGATTTGGTGACTGGAGGAACCCAGTCCCATTGAGATTGAGTCCTGCAAGATAGCTCCACTGGGGGTGAGGGCTTGCAGAAGGGAGAAATACAGCTCCGTATAGTAACGCAAGCAGCACATTGACAGAATCACCAAGAAACTAGAAACTATCCCTAATAAATGAGCACACCCCAAAGTAATGGGCAAATTTGGTAACACTAGGCAGTCCTATTCAAAAACTGTTCTAGAACTTCATTCCCTTGATGGTTAGAAATCTTTCAATTCCAGCCTTAAGTTTATTCATGGATAGTTTATACCCATCTATTGTTGTGCCAACATTTTTTTTAGCTTCAGCAGTTCTTTTCTGTCCCTGGTTTTTACCTTTTCTGATGTATTTCTCAGCAGCAATTATATCTCCTCTCAGCTTTTTTTGCATGTCTTTAGATATCTGGCATGCATGAATACCCGGTGTGCATAAAACAAAAGACAGCAGGCAAGGTGGGTTTTTACAGCAGCCTAACTATCATGGCCCTAGACAGTGTAGTTTCTTTAGTTTCCTCTCACAAAATAGAAACTTAATTCTCTGGGGTATCCTAGTAGCCCTTCTCTACATGTATTCCTGCTTAAATTTATATTCTTTAATTTTGGTGACCAGAGTCATTATGCAGCTTTTTGGTATCTTATTAGTGCCTTTGAACAAAAGGATTAACACTACTGTGTCTCTACTAGAAATACTTTGTCCAGTACATCCTAAGAGCATGTTTGCCTTTTTTTACTGCCTCTTCATCTTGTTGTCTAACGGTTATCCTATGACTGGGTAATGTAGATAGGTCTTTTTCCTCCTCTGTCATTTCAATGTGATGAGCTTCCAGCTTCTGTTTGGGAGCACTTTGGTGCATGACCTTGCAATGTTTACTTTTAAATTATATCTCATTTATTATTACCCTTGTTCTTGAAGTCATTCAGTTCTGCCAAATTCTTCCCTGTGTTGGTGATGCCTCTCAACTTTATGCCATCAGGTGATTTCATTAGCACACACCTACTTTTGGTGTCAAGGTCATTAATGAAAATATTAAATAAGATGTAACTTTGAGGATCAGTTTCCCTTTTAGCATTTCCTTCAGCCAAATAGGCCACTTTCAAAAAAGCCCAGTAGTGTCTCCCTTATAGTATTTCCTTTGCATTTTACCCTTGTACTAAATTTCTATCTTCTCCTGCTTAACTAAAACTTCCCCATATAGCCCCAAATGTCCAGACAGCAAAGGCATTTTTGGCACTCTGGGCAGGAGGGGAGAAGATAGGTCCTAAATAATTCTGATGCACAAAATCTCCATACCACAGCTACTGTTGCCTCCTCTAAATCAACATCTGGGGCTTATGCCTTGTTTACCCACCCCTACCTTTGCTACTAGCAGGTAGAACTAACATACTTATTTTAAAAGAGAAACATAATAGTTAAATTGTCACAAACTACATTGGCAAACTAATGTGACATTTTAAAACATGTACTCTCTTCTCTTTTTTTGCATCAAAACAATCCAGGTTGCAAGTCCAGTGTGGGATCAAGGAAATGGATATTGATTCTGGGTCAATTCTTAGCTACTTGTATAAAACACATGTGCAGCTGAGCTTTGTGTTGGTTGGGTACTTACAGCTCTTCCTGGCATTAGCAGTAGCATAACTGGGCAGTTCTGCACCCTCAGCAGCAGCAATTGCAGCCAGAGTGCCAGTAGCAGCTGCTATTTTGCACCTGCTCCCCCTCAAGGTTGGTGCCTGGAACTGATACTCTACTCCTCTCCTCCCCCCTCCCCCCCCCCGGCTCCCAACACACACTCAGTTATGCTACTGGGCATTAATAGCCATGTAAACTTGGCTAAACACACAAACACATGAGGAAAAGCTGGTTTGAATGCACATTTTGGGAGAGGCCAGGTTAACCACATATTGTTCTGGGACTAGTGATGAGGGAAGTAGAAACCTCCTGCATGAGCCGTCTGCTCTCAGTTTCCACACCTCAGCTTATACATGGAAAACATTTCTGTAAAACTGATAATGATACTGTAAGAGCAGCAGTTTGTTTTAAGGGTAACAACCTCAGAAACTGCAAAAAATGAGAGGGACCTTATTGGACTAGTGAGACTGGACTACAGGAAGTCCAGCATTGGAAGACAATGAACACTAGGGCTAAATACAGGTAGTCAAATGCCTGAGACAGAATCAATTCAATCTATGCAGCTTTCTCTAAGCTACATAGATTGGACCATTAATGAACAGGATCCATGTTCACTCATCAGTTGGCCAAAGCAAGCAGGTGCCTGCACAGGCTAAGGACAGAAGATTGGGGGTGCTTGCACACACTTCTGAGTTCTGCCAGGATGCAAATGCTCCAGCCCCACCTGCTTGCCAGCCTCCCACCTGTCAGCCACAGTGGGGTGGGTGGGGAAGGAAATGGACCCCCACTACAACCCCGTAGCCAGGGTCTGCACAGTGGGGGGAAGCCCCCAGTGCTGACAGGCAGGGGCTGATGAGGGGACGGGGTGTGGCAGGAAGTTTGGTGCTCCTGCCACTTCAAGAGTAGGCAGGCTGGGGCTGAAGCAGCTTGCCCATGTGGCCTGGGTTGATTGCAGTCATCTGACCCAGGAGGAGGACATAATAAGTAGGGCTGTGTGAAACAGCATCGTTTCATTTTGACTTTCGTTTCACTGTTTCAACGGGACAGTGTTTTGTTTTGTTTTGAGTTTCGTTTAGTTTTGAAACCACTATTCCATTTTGTTTAGTCGAAACTGTTTTACTGTTTCAATGTTTCGCCCATAGGCTATAATTGGGAAGAACAAAATTGCCTATAAATTTGCCATTTCTTACCTGAACTGGATGAAAACATCAGGAGTGGTAGCCCCTGCTGAGGCCACAAGTTCTGCCAAGCTTCAAGGGGATGGGTGCAGGGGTTTCTGGGAAACTGCACCTCAAACTGTTGACAAGCAAAACTCATGTAACTTGTATGTGTAAAGGCACAGCATGATGAAACCTGCAGGTGTGGTAGCCCCTGCTGAGGCCACAAAGCCTGCCAAGTTTCAAGGAGATAGGTTCAGGAGTTTCTGGGACACTGCCCCTCAAGCTGCTGACAAGCAAAACTTTTAACATGCATGCCACTGTGTGTGTGTTAAGACGTGCCCTCAATGGCACTCGAGCCTCTATATGGCATGGTAGTGTGTCCCAGCGAGGTGTCCTCCTCCCCTACAACCTCAGTCTGGTCCACCCTTTTAAATGACAACAGGTAAAATAATAACTTGGTGATCAGCAGCACGGTAGCACCAGCAGCCTCTCAGGCAGCCAGACTGTGACAGAGCCTTTCTTTCATTTCCGGCAGGAGCTTCTTCTGCAGCAGCTGCCAGAGAACTCTCCCTGCCCGCCCCAGCCCTGGGGCTTAGATGTGCCCAGGGCCCTGCGTCCTTCCAGTCAGGTGCTAGGGGTGTTGGTCTAAGGACATGGCACTGGCAGACAAGGTCCTTTGGGTCAATCTAATCTGGTATGTTTTAGCAGACCAACTAAATAGTTACAGAAATATATCTTAGCAAGCTTTTGGGTTGAAAAACCCTTCATCAGGCTGAGGAAGCACCTGCAGTTGGTGTGTGTGCTGTTCCTGGATGGAATAGTAAAGAAGCCAGGGGCTGGCATGCAATGCAGGCAAGAAAGCCAGTCAGTGAAAATGGAAATGTAGGCGTCAGGGGGTGAGTGACAGGCTGGGGTGCAGGGGGGAAAGGGGATGTAGCAGCTCAGGTAAAAATGGAGAGGTACCTGGGGAGTCAGCTGTCTGGCAGGCTGTAGTGTGTCAGAATTCCAATGTCTATATTGAGTCCATGAGTTTCTGTACCTACTACCTAGGAGGCTGATGAAGTGAAGCTCATAGGCTCGTCTGTGAAAAGTGTAAATTCAAACAAGCACTAAACCTCTCTAACCTCATCACCAGAAGCCAACTTCCTACAGCCCAAAACACACTGAGTGGATTCAGGCTGTGCCATGACAAGACATGCAAAACCTGCCAACAATATCTCCAATATGGAGATATCTTCACAATACAATACATATCTCTATCACGGCACCAAGTGCCCTGATGGAAAATACGTGGAGACACAAAGCAACAACTGAGCACCAGAATGAGCTCACACCAAAAATCTATCAAAGACAACATCAGAACACCACATGTCTCCAGTCTTTCAGGCCTGATCCTCAAAGGGAATTTATAAACTACTTTTTACAGATGAGCCTATGAACTGCATTTCATCAACTTCCTAGGTACAGAATATCATGGACTCAGTATGGACATTGGAATTCTGACACATGACAACCTACTGGACATAAGACTCCCCCGGTACCTCTCCATGTTTTTCTATGCTGCTACATCCCCTTTCTCCCTACCACCCCAGCCTTTCCTTCACCCCCTGATGCCTCCATTTCCATTTTCACTGACTGGCCTTCTTGCCTGCATTGCACACCAGCTTCTAGCTGCTTTACTATTCCTTCCATCCAGGAACAGCACACACACCAATTGCAAGCTTCCTCAGCCTGACAAAGTGTTCTTCAAACCAAAAGCTGGCATCCCAGGCAGCTAAGCTGAACTCACCTGGAGCCTCACAACTCTACTGCAACCAGCAAGCCTTAGGCCTTTCAAAGATGTGACAGGTCTGGGCTTTCCCCAGCCAGGACTCTGTGTATGTGTGTGGTGGCTGGAGGTTATGGCACCTCTTACCCGCCTTTCACCGGGGGGTCCTCAGTCCTGGGGATTTCCTGGGGATGCCACACCACCAGCAGTTCCACCAGGCCTCCCAACCCTGGCAGAGTGCAGTTTTAGTGGTCATGCCCAGGACCTGGGGTCTCTTCTTTCCCCATAGCCCCAGTCCATACCTCAAGTTCATCCTCGCATGGAAGCTCAGCAGGGACATGTTCTTCCGCTGCTGGCCACGATGCAGCGAGTGCCCTCTCCAGCTCTGAGAGCGGGGCATTAAATGGCTTTTAAAAAATGAATAAAGGAAATAGGTACAGACAGAGTGAGGAGGGTGGAATTCACTCTGTCTGCACGTGGAGCTTGGGGAACCCCAGCAGTGGGAGGTTCATCTTCAGGAATACCAGCTGCTCCACCAAACTAGCATTCTCCAAGCAGGTGTGGTGGGGTGTCACTACAGCCCCAGCAATGCTGAACACCCTCTCACTTGGAACACTGGTCAGTGGACAGGACAGGTATTCCTGGGCAACCTTGGCCAGATCCAGCCATATCTGGCTGTAGCTTGCCCAGTAGGCCAAGGGGTAACACAGCAGTGGCTCCACGTCCTCGGTGAAATAGGCAGCCACCAAGGCCTGAGTGCTAGTTGCCTAATGGTGGGGTCTGGTGCCTCTGGATTCCACTATGGAAGCCATGCCCTTGGCCCGCATTGGCAGTGCCTGTGGTGGGGGAGGAGACTGGATGGTGTGCTAGCATGGGACCGTAGATCCCTGTCTTTCACATCCCCCCGCCTCCACCATTCTTCCTCCCTGACTCTCTTCACCAGCACCTCCATCCACTGATTTAGGCTTTGGCTGCTGCATATGCTGCCCTTCACCCTCATCTCACACATGGCGGCCAGCACATGAACCATACTGAATGCAAGGGATCAAGCCATTTCCTGATGCCATCGTTCAGCCACCTCACCAGTGCTTGTATGCCTGGTGACAGCAGCTTGCCTCAGCCAGGAACCTTGATCCCCTGGAAACTCTCCATTTGGCTCTGAAGTTCCCTCACTACAGGGATCACCTGGCTGAGGAGGGCATCACCAGTGCTGAGGGACTTGGTGGCCTCGAGGAAGGGCTTGAGGACCACCAAGATCTGGGAGATGGTATCCCACTCAGCTCTGTTAAGGGGGCCACTGATTCCAATCTCCCCGAGCAAGGCCATCTCATGGATGGCCTTCTGTTGCTCGACTAGCCTTGAGCACCAGGTATGTGGAGTTCCACTGAGTCTCAACATCCTGCATGATTTTGTGCTGTGGGATGTTCAGCTCTGCTTGTTTGTCCCACAGCACCTTGCCCCCCTTGATGCTCCAGTGCAAGTAGCCTGCCATATAACTGCATTTGGAAATGAGCTTGCTGGTGTTGCTGGTGCCATGATTGGCAGCTCTGTCCCTCTCCAAGGCGTCCCTGACTACGAGGTGGACCTTGTGTGCCATACAGCGTATGCCAACAAAGTTGGTATCACGGACTGCCTTGATCATAATGACCCTATTGGCGGTGACCATGAACCTGCGGGTGAGCTCACCCTGCTCAACGAGCTACCCCTGCACCAAGTGGTTCATGGCCCCTATGATCTGTGTTGCTGTGTGGGACTCATCCATCACCTCAGCTTGAAGGAGAGCCCACCGATGGCCTGATTGGTTGCACCAGTACCCTGGGCAGAAGAGGTAGGCGTGATCTCCACCCCAGCTGTTCCAGATGTCTGAGATGAAGTGTAAGGCCACCTGCGGACCTGCCTTGCTTAGCTCCTCCCTCAAGTACTCCCTGCATGTCTCATACAGATAGGGCATCCTGCTGATGGTGGTGCGTGCGGGCACTTGGTATGATGGGGCCATGAGCGCCATGAGCCACCTGAACCTTGGCCACTCAACTAAGGAGAAGGGCTGGCCATCCACACCAAGCATCTCCCCAATGCTCTGGGTGGTCTCGCTTACCCTTGCAATGCACCTGCCTTTCTGTCCACCTTTCCCCCACTGTTCCTAGGTGGCCTGACTCTGCTCTGGTGGGACAGGGGCTTTGGAGCGAGAGGGGGACTTCCCTTAGGACATGCTCCTGCATGGAGCAGGCTGAGGAGGAGCAAGGGCAAGGGGGTGGTGCCTGTGGAGGTGAATCAGCATCCCTGTGATGCTCATGTATTTTGTTCCCTTGCCCCAGCTGGTTTTGGCTTGACAGTGCAGTGCAGGCAGATAGCGTATGTGGGATCACCTGCCAGCTCAAAATGACAACACTACCCACTCACTTCTGGGCTGTGGGTGCATGTGTTGATGCTGCAATCTCCCCCTTCTCAGCAGGCAGAGGCACAGCAACAGGAGGAGCAGACTCAGCTGAGCTGCTTGCCTCCACAACTCCTACCTCAGCTTCCTCTGAAGTGCCTTCTGGGTAAGGAGACCTGGCTTTAGGAGAAACTTGAGGGGTGTGGAGCACAAACTCAGCTGATTCCCCCTCCTTGCCCAGAATTTCCCTTGCTAAGGCATTCAGATCCAGCTCCAGCTCCAGCATTTCCTCTGGTACTGGAAGGCTCAGCATGGGAAGTGAAATGAGGGTGTAGGAGACTGTCATGCTGGTGCTGGTGTTGCTGCTTGTTGTCATGGTGGTGGGGGTTATGGCTGGTGCTCTTGTAGGAGATGCAGACTAAGGCACAGGCAGTTCCACTGGCACTGCTCCCCTCTCCTTGCTGCCTGTAAAACTGGAAGCTTCATCCCTGCTAGTTGTAGGAAAGAGGCTGCATCTCAGTTTACAGGGGGGCAGAACTTACACCTCTCCCTCTACCCCCTCTTCCGCCTCTCCCTGAAAGCTTGCCAGCTGCCTTTCCAGCATGCTTCATGGTGTGTTTCATAGTGTCTAATCTTTATAAAAATATATAAATCTATATGTGCCCTCCTATATTATAATGTTCAAGATATAAATTATAAAAATAAAAATATATAAATGTATGTGCCTTTCTGTATAAATTCTATATTATAATATGCAAGCTATAAATGTATAAAAATATATAAATGTATATGTGCTTTCCTATATAAATTCTATAGTATCATATCCAATATAATTATGAAATTGAAAAGAATAAATTAATTAATATAATAATAATATAAAAGGGTCTAGAAAGAAAGCAAAAGGTATTGCAGAGTCCCACATGCTATGCTAGCATGTAGGAAATCAAATCAATGGTAGTAGTAGCCTTTGTTGTCTAATGCTCCTGAGCTTCTGGAAGATAGCTTAGTAACTGACCCCAAGGCAGAAAGCCGGCCAGTTCAAACAATGCTGCCTTTTATGCTGTTTTTCCATCCCTCCCCCAGAGCACTGAGATTGGAAGGGACCTCAGGGAAGGATCACAGTCACTGGCCAGCTACACAGTCAATGTCAGATCAATCCTTCTGCCCTCTCCCCACTCCCTTTCCTTACTTTCTGTTTCCCTGCAGGCAAACCCAGCTTTAGCTTCAAAACATTTCAACTACTCTCGTTTCGTTTTGAGGCTGTTTCAAAGTCCTTCATTTCATTTTGATTTTGCTGTTTTGAGCTTGAAATAAGTTGAAACAATGCCAAAATGAAACAGCCGGCAAAATTTTGCACAGCCCTAATAATAAGCCTAGGCCCTGAGATAAGCCAGCAGTAACATCTTGGAGTTTGCTGAGAGACTCCAAGCAGGATGGCTGCAGCTCCAGAAGATCAGCTTGGAGAGTATAGCCAGAAACAGTCTGGAGGTTTGGAAAGGAGCTAAGGGGAAGAGGACGTTCCTAGGGACTCAGGGGTGGAGGGGGAGGAGCTCAGAGTGAGGGGCTGAGTGTGAGACCAGAGAGGGTCTGGGAGCCTAGTGAGAGGCTAGGAGTGTGAGACAAGAGAGGATCTAGGAACCACAGAGGAGGAGCTAAGTGGAAGAGAACATCAATGAGGATGCCATCTTTGAGGCATAGGGCATGGTGTAGGGGAGGAATGGAGCCATGCAGTTAGCCTATAAGAGAGTAAGCAGGGGCACCTGGTGGTCATTTGAGACAGCAATTTGGGAAGCCCCATGGCAGCTTCTCTCAAGCAACAGTATGGCGGGTGACTGAAGGGGTTATTGCCCACAAAGTGAGGGCTACAGGGACTCCAGGGACTTTATAGCCACCACTAGAAGGACAACTTGTCACACAGGGCTGGGGTATTTGCAGTCTGGTGGAGCTGTGTTGTGGGGGAGAAAACTGCCTTGGGGGCTTCCCCCAACCCACTGTACAGACCCCAGCTGGGGGCCACGGCTGGAGGGGGTCTCCATTCCTTCCCCCCCCCCCCCCCCCATCTCCCATGAATGAAGGGGGGTGGGGAGCAGGAACGGCACAGAGCTGGGGTGGCAGAGCTGTGCTGACCCTGGCTGGGGGGAGCTGGGGCTAGGGAAGGGGATTTCAAGGGTGGGGGAGAGGGGAACCTAACAAGAAGAACCTTCATTTAGAAAATAGCCCTGAAATTGTTTCCTTCCAAAATACCAAAAAGTTAGATAAGGTTCCAAGTTAGGTTAAAAATAGGAGAACAAAGAAGATTGCTTTCAGACTCTTCTTCTTATGTCTCCTGTACAAAGCTTAATCAGTCTTTGCATGGGGGTTTTGCTACATTTGACCTTTAGTCCAGCATGCAGCTTGTTGGAGTACACTCAGTTTTCCTGTTTATTTGGAGACCCATCACCTATAGCTATTTGTTTTGCACATTCCCCAGGTATGCTTTAAAATTTAATAAATCTTTGTTACATAAGAGAGTAATAATTTTTGTAAACTCTTGGACAAAGCCTTAGAAAATGGACCGTGAGGAGCAATCAATAACACTTAGGGCTGTCTATTTCTTAAGCCACCTGGTTGTAAGGTGTTGATTAGGGAACCATCTGCTAATGATAAACAAGTCTGGGCTC